>NC_089695.1:2040324-2343354 GCF_031753505.1 Anomalospiza imberbis
GGCAAGGCAGCAGTTACAGCTGCCCTGGCCGCAGCCTCCAGCAGCCACAAACAAGGAAGCTCCTGTCTGGAGGCTTCCCAAGGCACGGATCCCGTCTGTTCCTTTGTGTACCATTCCCCGATGGATCTGTCAGCTGCTCATTTAGGGAATCACCTTCTGGGTTCACCTGTGCAGGGCCACAAAGTCCCGCCAGTGCCACCAAGTCCGGCCATCCCCGTGCCACACGTCAGGGCATCCTGCAGGAAAGGGTTTGCCACGGTTAGTCCTGCTGCTCCTTCCTTCCATTTGATGTCCCTGGTTCTTCCTCACCATTTGACAAGAAAACCCCATTCCCGGGTCATCCTGAGCTCGCTTTTAGCCAGCTCTGCTTTGCTCGGCTCCTTCCCTGTAAGGCCGTTTCACGTCCCCGAGCGCTTCCATCGCTGTCCTCTGCCTTTGGAGATCAGAGCGCCGGGAATGCACAGGAATGCTGGGGACACTGGGGCAGAGCAGAGCTTTGTTAATCACCCGGTCCCGGGGAGGCACCCTGGGTTCGACCTCTGCCCCTGCAGAACCCGCTGGAGGAGCCTCCTCCAGCGCTCCTTGGAGGGCGAATAATGAGGAATACCATGACTTGCTGGAGTAATTCTTTCCTGATCCGGCGCGGGAAGCCTTGGGAGTGGTTTGGGAGCTCCTGGGAGCTCCTGGCCCATCCAGTAGGGAACGACACGCCGGGGTGAGATGAAAAGCGTCAGGGTGCATAAAGAGGCAAAGCAGAGCCCTGCCAGTGCGCAGTCATCGCGCTCGGCTGTCTCCTAATGTCTGCCTTTGAAATGCTAATGCGCTTTTAAAGTAGGTAATTTTCATGTAACTTCTACCTACAGGACTCAAAGAAGGTGTTTATTACAATCCTGCCTGGCCTGGGGCACAGCTAATGAATTCCAGAGCCTTTCCATGACCGAATTCCAGCCTGGCTGCCCAGCCGGCCTCCTCCCTGCCCTTTGGGCTGGTGTCCTGGCACACGGCAGTGCTGGCACGACACCTCCGTGCCCGGCTGTGCCAGGATGCCAGCGCTGGGACCGGGAGAGGACGAGGAGCAGGACCAGCCCTCCCTGACCCACAGCCCGGGGGGGTTCGCTGGGCTGAGCCACCAGCCCTGCCACAAATCCCAGGATCTGTGGAGCCGTGGATGGCTTTAATTTCATCCCAACAGCGGGATTTGCATGGCAGATAGCTTGGAAGGGCGGGCAGCGCCTTGATTTCCATCCCACAGCAGCTCCACCACAACATTCCCAGAGCGCCATCACAAGCCAGGGAATATTTGAAGGCTGCTCCATGAGCTCCCTGCTCCGAGCTCTATGTGAATGTTGTTTTTCCTGGCGTGCTGGACACGCTGGGAATGTGTCAGAGCCAGGCCACGGAGAAGGACAGGACACATGTTATTCCATGAGCAGCTGGAGTCAGTGTCGGGGGCTGCCCAGCAGGTCCTTTACTCCCCTGATGCCTTGAGAAGGCTGGCCTAGAACAGAAACTAGAGGAGTTAAAGAAAAAAGTAGGGGTTTATTAAAGGGTGTCCATGGATCCACCTTGGGCAGCACCAGAGCCCAGCCAGGGCTGCACCCAAGATGAACCAAAATGGTCACAAAATGCACGACCGCTCTCGGGGGCTCTCACTTTTGTCAGTTCTGCTCCACTTGCACATTGGAGTTCATTGTCCGATTCCAGCTCCAGCCCATGCAGTCCCATCCTGCTTGTTTTCCTCTCTTCAGCCCACGTTGTTTGTGCTCTTGGACCTGAGATTTGGATCATTTGTCCTTGGTCCCAGGCTAGAGCAGAAATTGTTTTGCCTCCCTGCTCTGTGCAGAGAGCTCACCATACCATAATATGAAGCCCAGACCCACACAGTAAAGCAGCACAGAATGTGGAACATAGAAAAGCCAAAACCTGAGGCATCACCTGGGAAGCAGCTTTGGGGTGGAGCAGGGCTCGGTCGGGCTCGGCCGGTTCGGGAGGCACCGGCGAGGCTTGGGACATGCAACGAGCCAGCCCCGGGCTCCGTGCGGATCAAAAAGCCTGGGAAAATGAGCGTCGGGAAGGTGATGATGTCCTGCGAGCAGCCCACTTTGAAGAGGCACTCCCTAAAGGGAGGAGGACACTGAGGTGCTTGGGGTGGAGCTGAGGTGTGCCTGGAGAATCCCCCAGCATTCCCGATCTCCCAGGGATGTGGCTGGGGCTGAGCCCTCCCCTGCTGCAGCTGAGCCCATCCCTGCCCTGCAGTCAGGCAGAGCTTTCTGGCTGCCTTGGCTTCGTGTCTTGTTAATAACGGGCCTGAATTCCGTGTTCTGGTGTGAATTATGTGCACAAAACACAATTTGCTTTGCTAATGGTATTTGGCCATTTTGGTGCCGGGGAACTTTTCAGAAATCATTACCATGCACTCGGCTCTTTAGATTTTTTTTTCCTCTCTTCTGAGGCAATTTGTCAGAAGGGATTTTTTGACAATTTCACTGAACCATGCTCGAGAGCACATTAACCCCTCCAGAGCTTTCTCCTCTGCTCTGCTGTCCCTTGGATTTGTTCCTGCTGCCTCGGCGAGGGGCAGTGGGGAGCTGCAGGGATCACTGGGTGCACAGATAGCTCTCAGCTCATGGGGCCCCACTTCCAAAATCCTCCTTGACATCCCCAGTGCATCCAAATCCTCAGCTCGGGGCAGAATGAGTTTCTCATTCCTCAGGGACACCTAACCGAGGGAATAAGTGCAGCAGTACTGGGAGGGATGGCTCCAGCAGCACTGAACTGGGGAGCATCCCTGAGCACCTGTTGCCTCCCAGCTCCCTGAGGAGGTTGGACATGGAGAGCTCCCAGTTCTCATCCCCAAAAAACCTCATAATGAGCCTCTTCCCGAGGGATTTTCAGGAGATGTGTGAATTCCAGGGTGGGATAAGGCCTTTAGACATCTGGAATGGGAAAGGCTTCAGGGTTATCCCAGTGACTCTGACAGGCTTTTGGGCATTCCAGGTGCTGAGTAATTCCCACTGCTGGGAAGGAGACTTGAGAACTCCCAGCAGCCTCAGACACATTCTGGGGCTTTGCTGCTCCATGAAGGCCAAGACTTTTCCTTTGGGAATACAGGAGCCACTGGAAGTGCTGAAGGTGGGGATGGAGGTGGCCGGGGAAGGGGGAGGGTGGGAAGGGCTGCTGGGACCCCTCCGGAGCCAATCCCATCCATCCATGGGGTGTTGGAGAGATGGGAATGCTGTGCCCCATACGCCTCAGTCAGGGGAGGGAAGCAAGGATTTCCCTGCTGTTCCTTTTCCAGAAAACTCATAAAATCATGGAATGCTTTGGGTTGGAAAGGGCCTGAAAGATCACCTGCACCCCACTAATTAAGGGGCTGTCTTGGCAAACCCTTCTCCCACCCACTGAGGGTGTTTTTCCAGAGCTGGGGCTCCTGCAGCCACTGCTGCTGCTCTTTGGGAAGATCTTGGAACGTGCCAACACCGCCTGTTGTTTCCTGAGAGTGAGAATGTGTTAGAAATCTTCCCAGGGCCCTGCCCTACATCTGCAGGAGCTGCTGGAATTCCCTGGGAGCACTCACAGCCACTGAAACCCACCCACGCTGCCAGATTTACCCAATCCATTTTCCATTGTCCGGTTCTGCAGGGCCTGGGCTGGCTTGGAATGGCATCCCCAGGAGAATGCAGATGCTGGAGCAGGCAGTGGAGACATCCAACCTCAGAGCTGCTACAGCCGTGGCTGGTTTTAGGGGAGGGACCCTCAGCTGAGCAGGGCCATCAGCCATGGGTCAGGTTAGATAAAATTCCTCCCTGGGAGGGTGGGCAGGCCCTGGCACAGGGTGCCCAGAGCAGCTGTGGCTGCCCCTGGATCCCTGGCAGTGTCCCAGGCCAGGCTGGACAGGGCTTGGAGCAGCCTGGGACAGTGGAAGGTGTCCCTGCCATGGCAGGGGTGGGATGGGATGAGCTGTAAGGTCCGTTCCAACCCAACCCACTCCATGATTCTGAGATTCCCAAAGTTCTCAGGTGGCTGGAGCATCCCTTCCCCACCTGTCTGGTTTGCCAGCCTGCTCAGGGCTGCTCTGAGATGACAACAGCCCTTTGTTATTCCTCTTTATTCCAGGAATTCCTGTCACCTGCCGAGCTTATATTCAAATTTGAGCTTATATTCAAATGGGAGCAGAACCAGGTGAGTTTGGGTATGGCTTGCTGAGCCCTCCCCTGGAGCAAGGTTTGTTTTCTCCAGGGGATGCTGCCAGGCTCCAGGGCTCTTCCCTGTCTCTGTGATTCCCTGGGATGTGCTGGGGGGATTCCACCACGGGAAGGGGGGAAGGGGGAAGGGCTTTGTCCTTGCAGGTCCTTGAAATGCAGTGTGCTGCCCTGTGGAATTGCTGCTGGATCCAGCCCAGGCAGCAGCTTCGGGCTGGGTGAATTGCCTGGAATTCTGCTGAGCTGAGCACGCTGCACCCACCTGGAGATGCCCTGGACATGTCCTCCTCTTTTGTGGACTCCAGGATCTCAACACTGCTGGAGTTTCAGCCCCTCTGGCAGCCCAGGAGCTGCACTGGTGATGCCCTGAGAGAACATCAGATAAGCTGCTCAGAACCCACAGCCTCCTCCAGCCCGAGGTCTCCTGTTACAAATTCACCAGGTAACATCTCTGTGATCACATTCCACTCAGGAAAACCAGGCCCCAGCACAAGGATTTCAGTCTGTGACCCTCCCAGAGCAGTTTGCTGCTGCTGTGGCCATGGAGCTGGGCAGGGAAATGAGCTGGGAAAGCTCTCATGCCGTGAAAGCGCAGAAATATTGGGAATGTCACTTTGCTACAGCGTCACTCGCTGAAGGCAACCAACCCCCCGCTCTGGCAGCTCTGGGAGGACAAATCCTGCCTTTCCCCACGATCTCAGCTCCTTGAGGTTGTTGAGGTTTGGTTTCCAGCATGGGCTGTGGCCTCTTGGCCCCACCCCCCCAGGTGAAAAGCCTGGTGTGGTTTGGGAGCCCTGAGCTGTCCCCAGGGGCCTTGGGGCCATCAGGGATTTGCCTCTTCCCATGGACACCTTGGCAAGGTGACATTGGTTAGGGCACCCAGCTCCTTGGAAGATTTACCCGAGTTAATCAATCCATCATTAATCAATCCATTAAAAGATTTCAAACACAATCGAAAGCCAACCAAATTCTAAGTGAAACAAGTTGGAATGAATCCTGGGAAAATCACCTGGGCTAAAGAAATTTAGGAAGCCACTGGATTTCCAGTGCTGCTCATAGCACCAAAAATATTGATTTATTAAATTTTTTTTTTTTTAACTTGAAAAGGCAAAATAGTTTAGATTTAACTGAACACTTCAGGCATCACAACACGGTGCAGGCTGGCTCCAAATAATCAGCAACCTCCTGCTCCACTTCCATATCTTTTTGGGTCAGGCCTTGGTTCTGGATTCTGCCCCTACAACACAAATGTGGGGAAGGACATGGACATTCTGCTGTTCCCTGCAAAAATTTTGATTTTCACACTGCAGAGACATCCTGGTGTCTCATCCTCAGCTGGAGAGAGGGAATGCTGCTGGAAAAGTGAGGGAATGCTCCTGGAGAATGAGGGAAAGCTCCTGGAGAGCTGAGGGAATGCTGCTGGAGAATGAGGGAATGCTGCTGGAGAAGTGAGGGAAATCTGCTGGAGAATGAGGGAAAGCTCCTGGAGAATGAGGGAATGCTCCTGGAGAAGTGAGGGAAATCTGCTGGAGAATGAGGGAAAGCTCCTGGAGAATGAGGGAATGCTCCTGGAGAAGTGAGGGAATGCTGCTGGAGAATGAGGGAACACTCCTGGGAAGCAGCTGCAGACATTCCTTGGCACGCACAGCCGGGTGAGGGGTCAGGGATGCTCCTTGTCCCAGCTCCTGCTTTCCTGATGCCAAGGATGGCACCTCTGCCTCCAGCTGCTGCTGCCTCTTTGGATTCCTTGTGCCTTCCTGGATGACTTCTCAATCCCTTCCCTCCTCATCTCTTGTGTCACTTTGATCTCTCCTCGCTGCTCCTCGCTGCCCACTTTTCCAGCCTCTCCATCCACTCCTCTTAATTCCAGAGGAAGCACCTGGAAGAGGAGCCCATCCTGTCAGCATTCCTGTGCCTCCCACCTGCTGGGAGCTCCTCCATGCACATTTTCCCCCAGGGAATGGCAGCCCCTGCCCTCTCCAGGCAGCTGTTCCCTGGGCCAGCCCAGGTTGCTGAGCTGCACAGTCAGGCGTTTGTCACTCAACATCTTGATCGCTGTCACTCGGCAGATCCTGAGAGCTGCTCCCAGCCATGTCCCACTCCCGGGGTATTCTGTTCCATCCTTCCTGACCTGCTCGTGCAGGGATAATCACATCAGTGAGCTGGGGAAGGGCTACACCACTGGGAGCAGAAGTTCCTCTGACCAGCAGTGAGTGATTAACGAGGGTGGCAGTAATTGGGGTGATGCCCCCGTGCCTGTCCCGTGTCTCCCATGCTGATGGTTGATAGCTGTGGGCAGAGCTGCTCTCCCAGGAGCTCCTCCATGCGATAATGCACCACAGGGGAAGGTTCTTCCCTTTATTTGCCTTCAGTGAGCTGCAGGATAATCTCATTTTGTTCGTACATAATGAGAAGTTGGGAATAATCACTCACTAATCACTTTCCCCGTGCTAGGCCTGGCTCTGCAAAGCTCTCACCACGTCCCTCTCCACTCGTCCCTCTTCAAGGCCAGAGTTTTTATTGTTTGTGTCCATACAAGAGAATGTTCTCCCAGCTGGGAATGATGTTCCCCCACTCCCTGGTGCTCCCAGAGGTGCGGCACCCTCAACACCCACCCAGTGCCTCTTCCCTGGCACCCCAGGTGTGTCACCTGCCACCCTGGAGATGTCACAAGGTCAGCAGGGCTCTGTCCTGGGGTGAAACTTTCAGTTCCCTTGTTGGGACAGTCAAAGCAGTTTTCACCCCATGCCCAGGGAGAGATCCTAGAAATTGTAGAAACACAGAAAATCACCCAGTGCCACCCCTGCCATGGCAGGGACACCTCCCACTGTCCCAGGCTGCTCCCAGCCCTGTCCAGCCTGGCCTGGGACACTGCCAGGGATCCAGGGGCAGCCACAGCTGCTCTGGGCACCCTGTGCCAGGGCCTGCCCACCCTCCCAGGGAACAATTCCTAATTCCCAATATCCCAACCAGCACTGCCCTCTGGCAGTGGGAGCCATTCCCTGTGTCCTGTGCCTCCATGCCTTGTCCCCAGTCCCTCTCCAGCTCTCCTGGAGCCCCTTCAGCCCCTGGAAGGGGCTCTGAGCTCTCCCTGGAGCTTCTCCTCTCCAGGTGAGCACCCCCAGCTCTCCCAGCCTGGCTCCATGGCAGAGGGGCTCCAGCCCTGGGAGGTTCCCATCCCTGGATGAGCAGGCCCGGGATGATCTCCCTGGTGACATTTGGGCCTCCAAGCACAGCAGGAGGGTGACTCCAGCTCCAGCTGCACAGGGCACTCCAGAGCAGGTGCCAGGGAGGGGATGAGGACCTGCAGCTCTCCCTGCCCTCTCCAGCGAAGCCTGGAGCCAATTCCTGCCCTGGCTGTGCCCCAGAGCTCAGACAGAGGGACAACGGCTTGGAAATGTGCCTTAAATGGGGAATTAAAGGACATTTACTCCTCTGAAAGGGAGCCGGATCTCCCTCGGAGGAATTCCCTCTCCTCTGGGGTGTCAGCCCTGGTGACGCTGCCCTGCGCAGGGGTGGCACTGCAGGGGTGGCACCGCAGGGGTGGCACCGCAGCCTGCACAGGGAATCTGAGGGGGGCGGTGCCACAGGAATGGCAGCTGCACTCCAAGGTGATTTTGCTGGGAATATTCTCAACAAATTGCCTGGAAAAGGGGGTTTGGCAAAGCAGCCTCACAGGAACTGGATGGGGAGCGGGGCTGGAGGGGGTGCTGAGGACGGGGTGAGGAACAGAGGGGTCCTTGCTCCACGGGGTGTGAGGAAAGCGCTCCTTTTGTCCCTGTCCCCCATCCATGCTGGGGGGCTGCACCAGGCCAGGACAGGACAGGGCAGGGCTGGGAAGGACTGAGGGGTCCCGGACACCACCCAGGGCAGCAGCAGTTGGCAGCACCGCCAAGGTGCCTTTGGGGACGAAGGTGGGCACAGGGTGGGAGTGAGGGTGACTCCCAGGACTGGCAGTCCCAGGGAATTTTGGGAGGGGAATGTGGGAATTTGGCCAGGGGCGGTGGGATCAAATCCAGACGGGAGCTCCTGAAAGAGCCCTCAGGGGCTCAGCCAAAGGGGTCTGGCGAAGCACAGAGTCATTTTCTGGCTCTAAAAGGGCCACCAGGGCCGGAGCGAAGGGAGCTGGCAGCGCACACGGGTGGCACGTTCCCGTGAAAGCCATGCCCGTGTGCCACACCAGCTGAAGGGCTCTGATCAGATTGCTTTGGCAATTTATTCAGCTGGATTTCTTCCAGGGGTCCTTCCTGCAGTTTTGAGGAGACTGGGCAGTCCAGGAAGATGGGCTGGGGAGGGATTTTTGTCTGCCTGGCCGTGCCAGCAGTGCCTGGAGGCTATTGATGCCCGATCAATAACGAGCTGCAAAGCCCCGAACCGGCTGGGGGCAATTTCTGGTCCTTCTCATGCGGGATAACAACTGAGTCGAGGCCGGCTGCTGGCTTGGCTTCTCTGAGGTTTTGGGAGGGGGGGGGCGGGGGGGGGGTTGGGTTTTCGGGGTGGTGTTTTTTTTTTTTTTTTTTTTTTTTTTTTTTTTTTTTTTTTTATTTCATTGATTTCCTTTGTTGTTAACGGGCTGCTGGGTGCCGGGCAGGGTGGGCAGGGAAGGAGAGCGATTGTTGGAATTCTGTGTCCTCGGGGGTGGGACAAGCAGAGCTGGAAAGGTCACAGCACAGCCTCTGGGCACATCTGCCCAGCGTGCAGCCTCTGCCTGCTGCCAGGCAGCTCCTGCCAGTCCCTGGGCACTGCCACTGTCCCCACAGCGGGCTGGGACAGAGCTGCAGCGAGCACTAAAGCAGGATCAGGGCAGGAGCCAGCACAGCGGTGGCAGTCAGGGCTGCTGTGCCCGTGGCAGCTGCAGCTGGTACCAGAGGGCACAGGATGCCACCCCACCAGCTGGGTCCTGCCAGCAGGGACATCCTGCTGATGGCAGCTGGGCTTTGGGGTGTTCTGAGCTCCGAGCAGATGGAGCAAGAGGAGGAAATGCCCCCTGTTCTCCCCTCTCCCAAGCCAGGGTGGTGTTTTCACCCCGAGCTGGGTGTGGGGAATGCAAACCTCTGATCAAACATTCCCCCATTCTCCCCCCAACAAAAAGTCTAAAGTGCACCCTCAGTCAACAGAGGGCTGAAATTCTGCTTTCATCAGCCGACAGGAAGCACAGAGCAGACCTCAGGTGCGAACCCAAAGCAAACAGCAAAGGGCAAAGTCGGAGCTGGGTGGATTTGTTTGCCGAGTGAAGGGTTTGGGCACAGGGGTGATGCCACAGGTGAGCTGGGAGCGTCCCCGGACTGTGCAAATGCCAGCAGGGGAAGGAAACACGATGTGGAAATGAAGGGGCTGCTGGAGAAGAGGGAAGAATGTGCCGGTTTTGCCAAGAGAGGGTGTGAGAAGCGGCACCAAGCCCTGCCCCCGAGTCCCAGGAGGCAATGTGGGATGCTGCCCCTTTAAAAAGTGGGGGGGAAAAGACCCAAATGAGGAGCTGGCTGAAAATTAGTAGAGCAGAAAACTCCAAATGATGCAGAGCTAATTCCTTAAGTGTCAGACTGGCTGCCAGACCCTCCGCTTCTCAGCCCGCTGGCCCCGCAGCACCCCCGGACTAGCGGGGGGGCGAGCGGGGCCACTCGCTGCCTCCGGGCCCGGGCCTGGCCCCTGGGGTGCCCCCCAGTCCCCTGGGTGACTCCGTGCCACAGCCGGGCTCCTCTCCCCGCCTTCAGCCCCGTGGCATTGCCCCCACCGTGGTGAGAGGGCAGGGGAAGTTTTTTAATATATTTTTATTGACCTGTAAATTTCTTTTCTCTCCCCACCGGCTCGGATCGATGTTTGCAGTTTACCGAAGTCCAAGGCACACAGATTAAATCCTCTGGCTCTATTACACGAGATGGGCTTTTATTCTCCCTCTGATCACTTGGAAATAAACAGTGGGAGAGCAGAGGGGGGCAGGCAGGAGGCGGGGAGGGGGCGAACCAATTTCAGACCTGTTTATTCCCTACCAGCCCCGCAGCTCCCAGTCATTAAACAAATCACTTATCCTGCACGCCGCTCCAGCCCGGTCTTCCTGTCCCCTGCCCTCCTGCTCGCTCTCCCCTTCCCCTCGCTCTCCCTCCCCCGTTATTTTTAAAAAGAACAATAATAATTAGGCAGAGCAGCCTCTAACACAATTGTTTCAGCCTGAGCAGGCAATTAGGGCAGGCGGAGCGAGGCTAATGAACGGTGCATTGGCTCCCCAGCCGTGCCCCCTGCACACATCCCCGCAGTCGTGCGGCTGCTCCGCCGCGCCGCGCTCCTGACGCGGGCAGGGGCTGGCAGCCAGCGCTGCCCCGGGCCGGGCAGGGGGCACAGGGCCAGCTCAGCCCGCCCAGGGCGAGCAGCGGGCAGGGGCTGGCAGCCAGTGCTGCCCCAAGCCGGGCAGGGGGCACAGGGCCAGCTCAGCCTGCCCAGGGCGAGCAGCGGGCAGGGGCTGGCAGCCAGCGCTGCCCCGGGCCGGGCAGGGGGCACAGGGCCAGCTCAGCCCGCCCAGGGCGAGCAGCGGGCAGGGGCTGGCAGCCAGCGCTGCCCCGGGCCGGGCAGGGGGCACAGGGCCAGCTCAGCCCGCCCAGGGCGAGCAGCGGGCAGGGGCTGGCAGCCAGCGCTGCCCCGGGCCGGGCAGGGGGCACAGGGCCAGCTCAGCCCGCCCAGGGCGAGCAGCGGGCAGGGGCTGGCAGCCAGCGCTGCCCCGGGCCGGGCAGGGGGCACAGGGCCAGCTCAGCCCACCCAGGAGCAGGGGGTGGGCACCGAGCTGTGCCCGAGCTGCCAGGCTGTGACTTTGGCACGGGGACACGAGTGACAGCACAGCTCCTGGGTGCTGCTCGGCCCCCCTGGGGTGACCCAGCGGGAGAGGCAGAGGCGGGGCCATGGGGCAGGCGGGTGCCAGCGCGGGCAGCGGTGACGGGGCGCGGGGATGCTCCGCGGTGGCTGCGCAGACACGGAGCTGTAGCCGGGGCCAGGCAGCTGTGCTGAAATGTTCCTGCCAAGCTGGCTCTGAGGGCAGCAGGATTTCTTGGAAGCTCGCTGCGCCTCCTCAATGGAGCTGTCTGCTTGGCACGGCTGCCTGGGCATGGCGGGAGTGCGGGCGGGTAATGTCCCACCTCTGCCAGGGGACATGCCCGTAGTGTCCCAGAGTGTGCCCCCCACCTCTGCCAGGGGACGTGCCCATAGTGTCCCAGAGTGTGGAGCCTGGCCCATGCTGCCGGTGTCCCCTAGGACCAGGGCCCAGGCCTCAGGGACAGTGCAGTGCCATAGTGATGCTCTGGGAGCAGCCGGTCCCAAGTTAGGGTAGGCCATGAAGGGACAGCCGTGTCCCTGAGCAGGGCGATGGACAGGGAGGTGATGGTGACAGGGAGGGGTTGGAGGCAGAATTCCCCCGCAGGTGACCCCAGAGGTGTTGTTGTGGTGGCTGCAGGGTGAGGGACAGTGGCTGTGACATTCCAGGAGCCGCCTCCTGCACCGTGCCCTGGAGCTTGGGATGGGAGCCCGTGGCTGAGACCCCTCCCTTCCAGGGGGCTGCGACCCCCCAGCACAAACTGGAGCTTGTCCTGGCCCTCTCAGCTCCAGGGCCTGATCCAAGGGTGGAGCTGCAGCCGTGGGTGTGGCCTGGGGAAGAGGACATTGGGGATTTGGGGCTCTGTCACATCCCCCATGCGCCCTGACAGCCCCAGCTGGCCCTGGGCTGCCCCACACACAAATATCCCTGTTTTTTCTGATGTGCTGGCATCTTTTGGCCCCCTGACATCCAGCATACACGGGTAGGGTGGCACTTAGTGGCACAATGACAGAAAACCTGCCCTCTTTCCAGGTCAGAAAGGCCTGGGTGCTGTCTGTGCTCAGCTCCTGCCCTTCCCACCACCACCCATCCCAAACCCCGCTGTAATTTGCTGTCCCTCAGGCTGCTCCCTATTACTGCTCTCCAAATGTCTCTCTCCCAGTCTCCATGGTGTTAAATTATATTTCCCCAGCTGGATTACTTTGCATTTGTTCAGAATGAATTTCATTTGGCTATTTCCTTCCTAGGCCTGACCCTCCTTTCCCAGTGCATTATCTTTTAGCTCTTTGTCCTCACCAGGATTTGCAGCACCTTCCCATTTCATATCCTCTGCAAATTTAATTAACAGGCTCTTTACCCTCCCTCTTTCAGATCAAATGAAGATGTTAAAGGAGAGCAGACCTGGCACAGATCTCACCACTAACCACTAACAACAATACAAGTACCTTGCACTTAAATTATGCACTTTCCATCAGAAGATTTCAAGGGCCTGTGCTGCAGAAGGATAATTATTAAAGCCGGGAACTCCTCTCCGCTGGGGAATTTAATATTTGAGGTCTGCCTCAGGGCATGTGTCTTGTTGACTGTTGTGTTACCACTGGCCTTGACAGGCCTGGGATCGATGGCCCTGCGGTACTGTTGTCCCTGTCCCTGTCCCGCTGCTCTGGCCCCACGGAGCTCCCTGCGTGAGGGACCCCCAGCTGGAGCCCCAGGCAGTGACCTGGCACTGGTTCAGCAGTGTCACCTGCTGAGGTGCCAGGAAATGACTCAGGGAAACGCTGACGTTTGGCTGGGTTGGGAAATCCCGGGTGCTTCAGCCTCAGCATGGTGATGGGATGGGGACAGAAGGGTCCTGGAAAGGGTGGGGCACCAGGCTGTGATTCACCTGCCCTTGGGCCACGGGAAGAGATGAGCAGTGCCCTGGGGCAGGGCTGAGCTCTGAGGGTGGGGCAATCCCACCTTGTTTTCCCTTCAGCAGGGACTGGAAACTTCCCCTGCTCTCTGCCTGGGGATCACAAACTGGAGCTTCCCATGGGAACAGAGGGTGGCCAATCCCCAAAAACCTCTCTAAAATCCTGCTTTTGCTTTAATGGTGGCACAATTGCCACAATTTGCTTTAATCCTGCTTTTGCTTTTAATGGTGGCACAAACTGTGGGACAGCTGCAGCATAAAAGGGATTTGAAGGACAGAGTTCTTCACACAGCAATGGCCTCTCTTTTTTGCTGTTTTCCAACATTTAACAGCTGAATGTTCTCCTCATGTCAGTGTTACCTGCATGATGAATAATGCACGCTGCTCCTGCTCTGTGTGACTGTATTCCCAAATGCCAGCTGCATTCTGTGCCTGCACACAAACCTCCAACCAAATCTGCTGCCGGCACCTCCTCCAGGGTCACCACTGTGGCCACAGCGTCCTGGTGGGAGTGTGCCCCAAAAACGGCATTTTCCGGGCTCACTGCACAGAAAACTCCAACTTCCTCAAAAAAAATTGCCCTCAGACCATAGGAACTGAGTGCATGAGCTGCCAAAAGGAAAATCCCATTGGTGCAGGGGTGCAAAGAGGATCCAGCATCCCTGTAGAGTCTCTCCCTAAGGCTGCATAGCAGGGCTGGAAAAACCTGGCTCTTGGAAGGTACTTATTTGTGCCTTCCTGGTAATGCTCCCAAAGTCCCCTGTGCTCCAGGCTCCTGCCTTGCAGGAGGAATTCTGTTATTCCCTGGCTGTGCAGTCCCTGAGCCTGGCATTAGTCCCTGTGGCATTTTTCTCTCCTGATAAGTCAGCTCATATCCTTGATTTTCACAGCAATATTTCAGAGAGGCTGAGCAGGAATTCATCTGCTGTTCATAACAGAAGGAAAATAACCCCCAGTGCCATTGCAGGGGAATACTGATATGCCACTGAACAGGGGGAAGGGACTGTGCAATTCCAGCTGGAAACTGGGACTGTGAAATCCCAGCTGGAAATTGGGGCTGCCCTCCCAGCACTGAGCTCTCAAATGCCCCCTCGGAAGAGCCATGGGATTAAGAACCCAAATTCCTCACAGGATAAACCAAGAAAGAAATGAGCTGACAATGCTGGGAGCTGAATCATTGGTGGGTCAGATTTTCCAGAGAAGCTGTGGCTGCCCCTGGATCCCTGGCAGTGCCCAAGGCCAGGTTGGACAGAGCTTGGAGCAGCCTGGGATGGTGGAAGGTGTCCCTGCCATGGCAGGGGTGGGATGGGTTGGGATTTAAGAATTCCAAGCCAGTCTGGGACTCCCTGATTCTATTCCGTGACCTACCCCTGGTAGTTCCTGCAGCATTGGGCTCTAAACCCAATTGATAACTAATGACTTAACCCTTAATCAGCCACTCATATTGCCATTTCTCTTTTCCAGGTGGGTTTCTTTGCTCTGCCTCAAGGAGTTGGGACCCATTGCTATGTTCCCTGTCTTTTGTTTAAGCCAAATTTTCAGCACCCTCCAAATTTTCATTCAGCCAGTGAATCAGCTGAGATGATGAGAACCAGTCCCTCTAATCTTCCCCCCAATTTTCCCACCTTTACCAGCACAATCCATTTCCTCCACACCTGCAATTTACACCCTCATCTGTGGCCAGGGCCGCTCTGACTCTCGTGCTGTGCTGGAGATGGGAGATAGAGCACATCAAAGTCAGGATTTTCCCCTTTTCTTGCTGTTCTTTGCACATTTTATTATCAGGGACTTGTGCCAATCTCGTGCTGCCAGAGCTGGGAAGACGCTGCTGCTTCTGCTGCTTCGGATTAATTCAATCCAGGTAAAGTTGTCTGGGCTGTGAATTGTCCCTTTCCTGGTGCCAAGTCTGCTTGGCCGGGTTATCACTCCTCGGTAGCAGCAGCAGCCAGCTCCTCCCGAGGCTGGAAAATGCTCATAAAAATATCCACTGCAGGTTTGCCTTGGAGAGGAGGGAAATTGGGAATTAGGGAGCAGCAGGAATGAGGTGGGGAGCCCCCAAAAGCAGCTCCTCGCTGGGTGAAGAGTGGCCAAGCTCAGCTCTGTGGGAATCTCTCAGATTCTCAGTGCCCTCAATTCCAGTTTGTCCTGGTAAATTATTAATCCAGCAATAAAAGCATTTCCCCTTTTCCAGGCCTCAAAGCTCCACTCGGGGTTTCCTGTGGCTTTTATCTCCTGCTCCATCCCAGAGGAGGACTGGAGGTGATGGGATCGTCCCAGGGGAGACAAAGGCATGCATTTGTGTCCCTGAGCTGCTGTTTTCCATGCCCTGCATCCCAGGAAAAGCTGCCCAGGCACAGGGATGTCCCAGCAGTGAGGCCACAGCTGCGTCACTGCCAGAGGGCAGCTGGAATTTGGGAGCAGCTGGCACCCAGATGTGCAAAGTGCCCCATGGGAATGTCACCTGGGGGGGTCTGGGCCACTCCCACAGCTCCCAGTGAGGCCAAGAAATACCGTGGACATAAGAAACCAAGGCTTTCTTGGTCAGGTGCAGTGAAAGCCCCCTGGATCCTTTCCCTGGATCGTGGCCCTTAGAGAGGCTCTGCTGGGGAAATGGGAACGCTGTGGATTGAGTGGGAACAGCAGGAGTGGGAATGGGAAACACCAGCGGGACCATGGAATGGCAGAACAAGGAGAAGATGGACACAGTTTGGAGCAGCCTGGGGCAGTGGGAGGTGTCCCTGCCCATGGCAGGGGTGGCACTGGATGGGCTTTAAGTTCCTTCCAACCCAACTCATTCCATTATCCTGTAATACCATGATCTCTGCTTGCCGTTTTAAACTGGAGCAAGGATTTCCCCGATTTCCCTTCCCAGGGACGGGATCTGCAGTGCACTTTGGCAGCGCTGCCTTTCCTCCTGCAGGTGTCCAGGTGTCCCTGTGCCCCTCCCTGCCCTCTGGCAGCGACTTTCCCAGCCCTTTGCAGCTCTGTGTCACCGGTGCTCGTGTCACCTCCGGTCGCAGCCCCGGCTGCGCCGCGCGTCACCTCGGCACAGGAGGAGGCAGCCAGGCAGAAAGCACAGCAGATGTCAGCCCTCCTCGTGTTTACAGGGGAGAACATCACCTGGCATCACCAGAGACACGGGGAGCGCTGAGTGATCTCCTCCCGGGGAGCTCAAGGACGGCCCTGCACGCACCTGGAATGTCCCCGAGCCTTGAGCCAGGACAGAGCTTCGGCATTCCCGTCATCCTGGCTCTCAGGAGAGAAAACACATTTCTGCAGAGCATAAAAGCTCCTGAGAGCAGAGCCTGGCCTGATCTGCATGGCCCTGAGGAGAATGAATTGCTGCAGACCCTCCAGGCAGAGCTTGTCCCTTTGGCTGTGTCACCAGAGCCTGGGACAACTCTTCATCACCAGCTCGCTCTTGGATGTCTCTGTCACTCTGAACTGCTTCTCCTGCAGGGCTTGGCTCTGCATTCCCACCTCTGCACAGCTCTCCTGGAGCCCCTTTAGGCCCTGGCAGGGGCTCTGAGTTCTCCCTGGAGCTTCTCCTCTCCAGGTGAGCACCCCCACCTCTCCCAGCCTGGCTCCAGGGCAGAGGGGCTCCAGCTCTGGAAGCATGCCCATGGCCTCTCTGGACTCACCCAGCAGCTCCAGCTCCTTCCTGTGCTGGGATCCCCAGAGCTGGAGGTGGGATCTCGCAAGGACAGAGTAGAGGGAGACAATGCCTGCCCTTAAATCATCATGAGCATCATGATCAGCTGCTCATCCACAAGCTGTTGGTTCTGTTTCACGTTCCAGTGGGAATCCACGGATCTTTGGGATCCCAGGAGGTGTGAGGGGCTGGGAAGGGTGGGAAGGCTGAGCTGGTGCACACCTGTAATGAGGATGATTGAAGGCTCAGTGCAGGATGATACAGAACAATATCAGTAAGTGGTTTTAGTGTCAGCAATCTTCAAACTCGCTGTCAAAGGGAACATTTAAACGATTTTCCTGCTACTCCAACGCATCCAGGTTATATTTATATCCAGAGAAAACTGGTGCTATAAATGTCAGCTTTGGAGAAGGGCTGGCTGCATCCATCAGAGCAGGAATTAGGAAGGAGGGAGGAATGATGTATCATTGCCAGCTGACGGACTTGTCTGCAAGGAAAATCCCTGCGGCCTGATCCATGGAAGGGAATGTGCAGCCTAGGCATATGCCAGCCCAGTCCCGGGGTCTCGGACATCCTCTGTTTGTGGGGAGATGCCTTGGTTTGAACAGACAGGGAAAGAAGGCAGGAGCATCCCCTGAAATGGAAAATGTAAACCCCCTCCCTCTGACCTGTTCCAATTTTGAAATTAAGGGGCTCTCAGGCAAAGATATGGGAATAGGAATAACAGTTCTTTACTAGGGAAACTAAAAATACAAATGCAATAGTACAAACAAAACCAAACACTGCCAGAGTCAGAGCAGGCCCTGGCAGCCTGTGGGTCAGGCTGGTGGCAGCAGTCCCATCCCATGGTGGCTCAGCCCTCCTGCAGTGCCAGCTGTGCTTCTGCTGGAGCAGGGGTCCTGCACAAGGGTGGAGTTTTCCTCTGAAGCTCCAGGGCTGGTGTGGATGGGCCTGGGCTTCCTCTGGGAATGCAGTGGGGAAGAAAGCTGCTCCTCTGGGAATGCAGTGGGCAAAGGCCGCTGTGGTGTTCCAAGGTCAGATTGTATCCAGGTAGGAATGCTTGGCTCCTCCCCTGGGCGGAGCATCTCCCCATGGATGATGGAATTTTCTCAGCCATGCAGGGACACTCAGTGGCCATGAACAGAAGAGATCTGGAGGGAGGATTGGCTGTGGGAGAGATAAAGAAAACTGCCCATGAACAGAGGATATCTGCCCCAGCTCTGACAGATGAAATAGAATACACACCCTCAGCCACATCCTGCAGCCCAGGGCAGGACAGCAGGAGAGGCTCTGAGCTGGCCAGAGCTTGGAGCTCGAGGTGCCTAAATTTCTCAAAGCCAGATTTTAGCCCAACACAGGAGAAGTATAATAAATGGGCAGGATTCTTTTCTGCTGGAGTGAGAATACAAATAAGAGAGGTTGTAAAGAATCTTTGCACTGTCCACTGTCCAGGGCTTCCTGCTTTCTCCTAGGCTGGCTCTCAGGGTAGTTTTGAGTGGTTTCCAGCCACCCCTCTTTGGTGTTTTTTTCTGTCTCCAGCCTGGCTGGGAATTGTTCCCTGTCCTTCCTCACCTCACTGCCCTTGGCCTGGCACTGCCCTTTGGAAAAGCCTGGTGCTGCTGCCATCCCTGCAGCTGTAGGCAAACTTGGTCCTTCTCCATCCCAGGGGATTGGCTGCACCCTTTGGATCTCTACAAGGAGTTCTTGTTTGGGCTGGCAGGATTTCCAAAGTCCTGGTGGGCACTGACAGCTCCTGGTCCTAAATTTTCCCCTCTCTGGAGTCCCCCTTCTCCATCCAGCTCCCTCAGAGCTGAACTCCTATTCCCCAAAAGCAGGGGAAGGCAGGAGACACCAGGGAGTCTGTCAGAAAGGGAGGAAATCAGGAGCTAGAGCAGCACAGGAGGTACAGATGCTGGGAGGGTGGAGAGGCAGCACTTGGACCTTGTTATGCCTCCAGGGATGGCCTGGAAGCTGCTTGTGGGGAGCCAGAGCGAGCAGAGGGTGTGAGGTGTGGGGATGTGTGGGGAGGTGAAACACCATGGGGAATTTCCATAGCTCTGTGGGTTCCTGGGATGGCTGTGGGAAGCCAGCACTTTCAGAAGGTCCTTTAGCATCTTCCAGGTAATGAGGGATGATCCTCCAGGAATTTGCTGTCATGGAGCTGAGCCTGTTGGGAAGGACATCCTGCAGCTCAGAGTTTGGAGACCCCTCAGTGGGAAAGGCTGGATGCTTTCATCCCAGTCCGGCGATGATTTCCTCAGGACGAGGCTTTGCAGCAAGGCCCAGAACCTGGCATTTCATCACTCCTGGAGCAGAGAGGGCACCTTTGGGAGGTGCAAATGTTGGAACTTAAGAATTGAGGGAGTTCAGGTTTCACTGGTGACATCAGGAGGTGGGGACAACCCACATCTGATGTCACCATCCCACATCTGATGTCACTATCCCACATCTGAAGTCATTACCCCAGCCTGGGCCAGGGCTGCTCCAGAGCCCTGAGCCAGCACAGACCCTCCTGGGCGCTTCAGCTGCTCAAAGCATGCCATGAAATTTGCTTTTCCCTGGCAAACTTCTGGCTGTGTCCTGTCCTGCCTGCCCTTTTCCAGGTGGGATGAGGTTGGAATAAACATCCTGTGGGTTGCTGTTGCAGATCTGACTGATCATGTTTTCAAACATTACATGGGGCAAGTTGGCCCTGGCAGGTGAAGCAGCAGCACAGGGCTCCTGCTAAATGCAAGGTCTCGCTGAGATCCCCTGAATTGCTGGGCAGAAAATACAAACAAACAAGGGGAAACCACTGACATTCCCAAGAACCTTTGGCTGTCAGTGGGAAATAATTCCCAGCTGGGTTCACGGGTTCTGCTGACAAGTCCAGGAGCAGGGAAAGGTCAGCACTGCAGGGCTGGGAGGGCACCAGGGGGTTCCAGTGGCAGCAGGCACGGGAGCCTGGGTGTGCCCCCAACCCTCCCCCAGCTCTGCCTCCCATCCCTCCCTCCATGGATGCACTCCTGCCTCCTGCTCCGAGCCATCTGCCCCTACAAAACGCTCTGGGAACGGAGCCCAGGCAATCCCTGGAGCTGTGGGAAGCAAGAAGTGAGGGCTGGGGCAAACGGCAGCGTGGCAGGAAGCTCCTCTTGGGTGAGCAGTGGATTTCTGCCAGGGGCAATCGCCTCTGCCCACATCCTGAGAGTGCCAGCTGGGTCCTGCCTCCATCCTGGCCATGCTGGAGTGGAACAGCCCCGCTCCCATCACAGCCAAACTGCCCCAGCACATCCCCTGCTCCTTCACCCCACAAAGTAAGCGTAGGGAAATCAGGGATTGGGATCCCAGAACCCCAGAATGGTTTGAAGTGGAAAAAGCCTGTCCAGTGCCATCCCCTGCCATGGGCAGGGACACCTTCCACTATCCCAGGGTGCTCCAAGCAGCATCCATCCCAGCCTTGGACACTTCCAGGGTGATCAGCTTGAAAAAAAAGGAGGTGAAAGAGTAACTTGCTCAGTCTGGGGAATAAAATTTTGTTTATTGGTTCAGGAATTAAAGCAAAACCAGAGCCAGAGCCAGAATTGGTAAATTCAGAATAGATGGAGAGGTCTTGGGGCAATTAACCCTCGCACCCCAGGGCTGGGGCAAGTTCCACTTCCTGGCACCTTGAGTCCTTATTTTCCCTCAGGGAAAACCACATTTTAATTCAAAGATTTGTTGGAGGGAAGGGGCAGCACCCCACAGGATGTTCTGTCAGGCCTTCAACACTCCAAGTGGATAAAGGCAGCAACAGCTGCCCTTGGGCCATGGATGGATCATCTCTGCATTGATCTGAGCTAAAATAATTGTAAAAACCAGTTTTTAATGGCAGTGCCAGCCCAACCCCACAGCTGGGCTGGCACTGCCACCTGGCAGGTGGAACAGGAGGGAAAGGGGGTCTGAGGCAGGATCGGGGCAGGGGGAGTTCCTCCATGGGATCTGGGGATGAGGCACATCCTCACACTTCTTCTGCTTCCTCCTCCCAGCTCAGGAGGTTTTGGGGACCTCCGTTCTGTGGTGCTGCTGAGGAGGATGGAGCACAGGGATGGAGGATGGGGATGGGACAGGGATGGGACAGGAATGGGGCACAGGGATGGAGCACAAGGATGGGACAGGGATGGGATAGGAATGGACAGGGATGGAGTACAGGGATGGAGCATGGGGATGGGACAGGAATGGGGCACAGGGATGGGAAAGGGATGGAGGATAGGGATGGGGCACAAGGATGGAGGACAGGAATGGGCACAGGGATGGCACAGGGATGGAGGACAGGGATGGAGGACAGGGATGGAGCACAGGGATGGAGGACGGGCTGGGTGCCCAGGATCTCTCTCCAACAGGGAATAGGAATAAAGGCAAGGCAAACCCACATGATGTTCCCCTCTAATCAGCCCTATCCTCCTCCAAACATCAGCTCAGGTACCCACCCACCCCCAGGCCAGGCATCATTAGTGAGTTGTTTTCATCACCTTCTTGGGCTCCTCTCCATCCCATGTGCCCTTGACCCTGGGGGTTTTTAACGCCCCTGTGTCCCCTGCACCCCTTGCCCTTCCCCTGGGCACAGCAGCGAGCTCAGCAGAGCCCGGCTCTGCTTTCCTACAGCACCACGGAATCCGAGACGGCACCGAGAGGGGCGAAGGATTCCTGGAGCCTGAGAACATTTGCATGGCATCAGATAGTGCTGAGGGTGGAGAGGGAGACTTGAAACCAGAGCCTGGACACTCTCACCTGGATTCGGTGGCTGCCAGGGTCAGGTTTCAGCAGCACACAGCAGAGGAATTGTCGCTGTCCCTTCAGGACACGCATCTCCTGTGTAGGGGGAAGGCACCACCCTGCCCTTCCCCAGCTCTCCGGACACTGCCGGGCACTGGGCTGTTCCCAGCAGTGATTCCCACACCTCCACCCTGCCGTGCTCCTCCTGTGTTTGGTTTTTGGTGTTCCCAGCCATCCCAAGCGCCCCACCAGCACCGGGAGATGCCCTAACCCTAACCCCAGTCCCAGTGCTGTGGGAAGAACGGGCTCCCGGAGCTCCGTGGGGCTCTGGGCTCACCCTCATCACTCTGCTCAGGGTGGGAGGGGAAACTCCGCCCATCTCCATGCCCAGCTCCCAGGTGGGATCCTGGAGACAACCAGGATCCCACGGGACTTTCTTCTTTCCCTGCTGGAACTTTGTCTCATTCACGGGGCTTTTGCCTTCCCAGTCCCGCAGACAGCCTGGGCACTTCCAGGCAGCCCAGGACTGCCAGCCCTCAGCTCGGGAATGCTGGAGGGATTAGTGCTTTCCCTGACCTGAGCTGCTCACCGAATCTTATTTTTGTTAGGGAGAGAATGGATTAGGGAGTCCTATTTCTTGGTTGTAATCCTATTTCGAAAGATACTCAGAATCCCGTCCCCTGAGCAGGGAGGACCTGCCTCAAGCTCCTTTCCCAGCTGATATCCCGGGCACCTCCACCCTTCCCGGGGCTTTTGGCACCCACAGGTACAATGCACAGGTGGAGACACCCTCCCTTCCCTAGGGACTGCACTGGGAGAGGTCTTCCCACACCACGGCTCAGCTCTGGAGCTGTATTTTTTTTCAGGCCCAGTCTGAGTAAGGAATGCTGGCCTTGCCTCCACTGAGGTATCTCCCACTTTACCAAAACCTCCTTTTTGGGAGAATTCAGGGATTTTTTTCTCCTTGCAAGTCCTGCAGTGGTTTGTCCCAGTCCTTCCCTTTCAGCAGCTGAAACATCTGAGGAGCAAAACTGCAGCAGATCCCTCACCCCTCTCTGCTCCCCCTCCATCCCTCTCTGGTTTTCTCAAAGCTTTTATCCCAAGTTTCCCTCCAGCACTCCCACCCCATGGCATGCTGCTTTCTGGAAGGGCTCACATTTCCTGTCATTTGCTCTTTCCAAAGGGCTGGAAAAATTGGGAAATGAGGATGTCTTGTCAGCCACAGGGGAAGCCACAGCATTGTTGGGATTGCAGAGCATTCCATGGGGAGTAGCAGCGTTCCCAGGATTGTCCCACAGAACCTTTCCTGGCCTTTCCGTGGTGCTCCTTGCTCAGGGCTGGGACCCACATATCCAGGGACAGGTGAGGAGCTCCAGACACCTCTTTCCACAGAATTCATTTGTTCTTTTTTAGGCAGGAGGGGGTTACTGCCATGGGAAGGAGTGTTTATCCATGGGATTCCATGGGATTCCCAGCGTTTTCCAGAGCTCTCCCCTTCAGTGTGGCTGACTCAGTGATGTTCTGGTGCCCATTTAGGAGAGGACACTCCAAGATGTTTCCAGAAGGATGAGCTAAAGCCTTCCCACATCCAAAAGTCCTGGTGGTCCTCCGAACACGCCAGAAATCCCTGGATGCAGGGCAAGTGCCATGCTGAGACTGAGAAGCCCTCAGGAGATGTGAGGCCACAGGACTGATGCCCCTGCGCTGGGATTTGCTGGAACTCTTTGATGAATGAGAGCGTGGCAGGACTGGCCCAGAGCTGCCCAAAGCCAGGGAGGTTTCCCCCAGTGGATCTTGCCAGTTGCTCTGGGAAATCTCATTTTCCATCCGCCTGGCAACTGGGAGTGTCTCAGTGCAGGACAGGTAATGCTGAGCCTTTGCAAAGTGTGGAGGCCATTCCTGAATCCCATAAATCTCCCTCTGGGCTCCCAGGCAGGTGTGAAATACAGGATGCTCCTCGTGTGTCCTGGAGCTGGGCAGGATTTACTCCACGCCAGGCTCTGGATGCACATTTCTTATCTCAGCCCCGAGATTTATGGAGTCCCTGAGATTTATTCTGCCTGTAAAACGCTGTTAAATGCAGGGCTGAGTTGTGCAATGGCCATTGTTTGGGAATGCTTTGTGTCTGCTGGCAGAAAAACGGGCACAGCCCTCCCCGAGCGGCTGCCAGGTGGGAAGAGGCTCAGGAGGGATGTGAGGAGCCAGCTGCTGCTGCCAGGGGGGTGGAGAGGGGCTGGGATGCACCAGCATCCCATCCTGGTCCTGCTGAGGGGGGACAGAGGACAGGGGAGTCTCCAGGAAAAGGGGAAAACAGGGAGGGGGTGAGGGGATGGTGAAAATCCCCGTCCTGTGCTGCTGGGGATGCAGCTCCATCCCTCCCTGCTCCTGCTGGAAGGGACATTTGGGCAAGGGGGGTACTGAGACACAGAGGCCCAAAAATAGGGAATTCTTGGGAAAAGGGGTGAAGGGGGTGAGGGGATGGTGAAAATCCCAGTGCTGTGGTGCTGAGGCTGCACCACCACCCTGCTCGTGCTGCAGAGGGACACTTGGACAGGGGGATACCAAGGTAGACAGGCCAAAAAATGGGGAATTCTTGGGAAAAGGGATGGAGGCAGTGAGGGGCTTGTGGAAATCTCAGTCCTGTGGCTGCTGGAGCTGCACCATCACCCTGCTCCTGCTGCAGAGGGATTCTTGGGGAAAGGGATAATGAGCCAAGAAATGGGAATTCTGTGGAAAAGGGATGGAAGGAGCGAGAGGCCAGCCACGAACGCAGCCTGGTGCTGCATCAGCTCAATTCTGCCGCACAGCAGCCGCTCAGGGGAGGATTCCCACGCAGGCCGGGGGCAGATGGGCAGTGGGAAGAGCTTCCCGAGGCCCGGGGCGGCCACCCCGCTCCCCGGGCGGGGCTCGGTCCCGGCCGGGCTCGGCGCTGGCTGGGGGAGGCGGCGCCGGCGCTGCCGGCGGAAAAGGCTCTTTTGATAGAAACGAAAATGTTCGCTTTTGAAAAACCTGGAGTCGGGGAACGAGCCTCGGGGTTACCATGGAAACCCAGGGCTGAGCCGTGCCGCAGCAGGAGCCGCAGCCGCGGCGGCTCCGAGGGCTCGGGGACAGCCCGGGGCGCACCGGCACCGCCGGGCGCGTCCCGGGGCGCTCCGGGACAGCAGCCGTGCGTCCCACCAGCGCCGGGAAAAGGGATCGGCTGCCGGGAAGGGCTCGGTTTGCGGGCTGGGAGGCAGAACCCGGCCGTGCTGAGCAGAGCAGGGGCCACCAGCCCGGTGTAAACAAATCCTGCGGAGTGACAGCAGCGGGAGCTGCCGCCGATTGGCTCCCGCTCCTATCTGCGGGAGGATCGATAGAACAAATTAGAGCGGGCAGAACAATGCGAGAGAGAGCCCTGCAAACCCCAATTACCCCAGAGCTAATTAATGTGTTTTTAAACAAACATTATGGCAGCGCTTCAAACAGCGCTAAGGCGGCCGCAGAAGTTTCACGAGGGCGGCGGAGCAATTCCTTAGCCCGGGGCGATGGGGTGGGAAGGATCCCAAAACAAGAGTGGGGAGGGAAAACAATTGCTGGATCCGAGCACAGCTGGGGGAAAGCGGGAGCTCTTTCCAGCGCACAGCACGGGGACTGTGCTCCCCCAGCATCCCGCAGGGCTGCAGATCAATAGTCCTGGAGAAAAACAGGCAACGGGGAAGAAAAGGAGGAAAATGCACCGCAGCAGCTCGCTCAGCCCTTCTAGGAAGGAGCAGACAAAGGGATGCAGGGCCTTACCTTCCTGAAAGGACTCTGACCTGGAAAGCTGACCCCTGAACAAAACGGGATCCTTGGGAAAACAATAGCACTGGAACACGGCGCCGATTGCTCCCGGGCCGCCTGACAATGCGGGAGCGTTATCCCAGGCCGGGCTAAGGAAAACACAGGAAGCCCGGTACCCCTGGAGATCCCTGCACACCTCCAGGACATCATCCTGCCCGGACACAGCCCCGAGCAGCCGCTGGAAACCCCCCCTCAGCCACGGCTCCGGGGAAATTCCAGCGACAGGAGCACAATCCATTAAAGCCCAACTGGATTCTCCTGAGAAGAGGCACCCACCCCATTTCCAGCTCCAGATGTTCCATTACAGACCAGGGGAGGGGTTTTCCCACCCCGGAGATTGGGGAGAAAAGTGCTGCATGAAGGAATTGGAGAAGATCATCTGCCAGCACTGAACCCGTGCATGGATCCATCAGGCTTGGGGTAAAAATCAAGAGGCTGAAGCCAGGCCCAGGGTGAGCACGGTGTAGGCACCAGGAGCTGGGCATCGTACAGGAAACATCCACTGGGGATCCTGGAAAGCTTCCGAGCTCCAAGAGGGCTCCAGGAGAGCTGAACAGGGACTGGGGACAAGGCGAGGGGAACAGGACACAGGGAATGGCTCCCACTGCCAGAGGGCAGGGCTGGATGGGATATTGGGAATGAGGAATTGTTTCCTGGGAGGGTGGGCAGGCCCTGGCACAGGGTGCCCAGAGCAGCTGTGGCTGCCCCTGGATCCCTGGCAGTGCCCAAGGTCAGGCTGGACAGGGCTGGGAGCAGCCTGGGACAGTGGAAGGTGTCCCTGCCATGGCAGGGGTGGCACTGGATGGGCTTTAAGGACTCTTCCCACCCAAACCATTCCATGATCCTGTGGTTTCGCCAGACTTTCCTGGCTCCTGCCATGTGATTCACAGACAACTCCCACGAGGATGGTTGTGTTTTTTGCTCAATCCAACTCGGCAAATTTTTCTCCCAAGAATTTGTCGAGGCTTTTAGCACTGACACACTTTTCCAGACTGAGGGTGGAGTCTGCGGTTGGGGAAGGATTCTGGAATTGCCCCCTGTTGGTGGCCCAGGCCCTCAGCCAAAATGTTCAGATGGCAGCTGAGCCCCTGCTGGGAGTCCTCTGTCCCTCCTTAACCCAGCAAGGCTTTGTTTAGCCTTGGAAAAGCAGCTGGAGGATCTCCAGGAGGGATTTCACTACCCAGTGAGGGGGACTGGGTTGGATGGACCCCAATCCTGCAGCCTGGATGTGACAGGACATGAGGAATGCTGGATCCAGCCCCAGTCCTGCAGCCTGGATGAGATGGGACAGAGGAAATGCTGGATTCTGCCCCAGTCCTGCAGCCTAAGCCTGAAGTCCCCTGGAGTCAGTCCCTACTCAGACAGGGTCAGTGTTGGAGGCACCTCTGGCTCTTGGGTCTCCTTCCCTCCTGATGGTCCTTGCCTGGTGCAGGGGAACACCCAGCTCCTAGAAATCCCGTTTTTGGGTCATGCCTCCAATTCCTGGTGCAGGGGAGTGCCCAAGCCCCAGAAATCCCATTTTTGGGTCACATCTCACTCCCAAGCTCCCTGCCAGGAACCCAAGGATAAACTCCCAGCTCCAGGCACTGCCAGCACAGGCACCCACCCCCACCCACTGTCGCTGCAGCTTCTCCTTGCTCCCAAATCTGCCGGTCCCAGCCTGCCCTGGGCTCCCCATCCCTCCATCCTCTCTCCAGCTGGGATCCACAGGGATGGAGCAGGGGGAGGGGGCAGCCCCAGGAAGGCAGGGGAGGTGTCACGCACCTCGGGCATGCCAGGCTCTTTCCTACCCGATACAGAGGAGCTGTCAGGTGCTTAATTGGAGCCAGCGCCGCGCTCCCGCTGCAGTCGATTAGCAGGGTTTTAGCCGAGTGCTCCCTGTTTGGGATAAGTGATGGGAGCAGGCCGGGAGAGGCAGCAGGAAGCCCCGGGAAGGAGGTTTGTGCTCTGGCTGCTGTGGGGGAGTGCAATCCCAGCTGCTCCTCGCTGGCTTTCTCAGCGTTTTGTTATCTCCTTCCCTCCTGCTCCTGAGCGATGGCCCAGGCAGAGCAGGAAGCAGCTGGGGCCTGGATTACCTGGGACAATTCTGTGCCCTGACGAAGCTCTGGAAGGAACAGGAAGGAAGCAGCACAATGGCCCGAGGCAGGATGAAGGGTCCGTGCAGGAAAGCACCCCTCCCTCCTTCCCATCCCTGCCCTTGGCTGGCCACACCGGAGGAGGGGATGTGAACCTCCTGCTCCTCATTTCCCTGTGCTCCAGGTGCTGCAGGATTCCAGCCCTGGAAGCACAGGTGGGCACAGCCTTGGAGTTCCCCAGGGAGATGCTGTTCCACAGCTGATCCTGCAGGAAGCTCCTTGGTGTGAGAGATGCTACTCACTTCCAAAAATTTTAAAGGTTTATTAAACCTTATCAAAAACACAACAGAAGACTGAAGAGAGAAAATATTACACTGTTGGGAGCAGAGGATTTTCCCCACCATGTGCTCACCCACACAATGGAGGTTTCACCTTTTAACCCTTTAGCCCCGCCAGAGTTCTGTCCATCGACTCCTCCTCCTCTGTCCAGTGCTGGAGATCACTTCCTGACACCTTGATTGGAGGTCAGGTGCTGCCACAGTAACGAGCCAACCCTCCCAAATGTCCCAAACCCAGGCACCCCTGATAACAGCACAAGGGGGCTAAAACACAACTATAAACTTCTCTTAACATATATATATGATATCTGCCTTTGAATTGTGAGAGTCAGCCATCGCATCACTCATCTGTCACATTGGGAGAGACTCAGGAGCGAGTGGTGGTGGTGCCCTGTGTGTGGAGTGGCAGTGCCATACAGGTGGCACTGTCCCCTCTGTGCCACTCTGACGTGAAGAGTGGCGAGGGGGAAGTACAAAGCAGGATAAGCACCAGGGGAGGTTTGGATTTGGTATTAGGAAAAATTTCTTCTCCAAAAGGTTCATCCAGCACTGGAACATGCTGCCCAGGGATTTAAAAGCTGTGTGGATGTGGCACCTGGGGACATGGTCAGTGGTGGCCTTGGCACTGCTGGGGGAATGTTGGTCTTGTTGATCTCCGAGGTTTTTTCCAGCCTAACCAGTTGCATGTTCCACTGTGCCTCCAGGCTGGGTTCCCCTCCTGCAGCCCTGGTGGCCACTGCAGCCTCCGCCAATGTCCCTTCCCCGTGCTCCATCTCATCCTCCCTCTTTTGTTCCTCCCTCCCCTGCGCTGTTCTCATTCACGCAGATCCACAGGGCTCCCTCTGCCTCCGAGCCCCACCGGGGGCCTCTCCCTCTGCTCTGCTCAGGTCATTACTCCTCAAATTTCCTCTTAAACAGTGGCAAAGCCTCCCGAGGAAATGCAGCTTTCCAGGTGGGGAGCCTGCTCACCTCTGCCCACTGTTCCCTCCTTCCCCTGCCTCCCCTCAGCCCCACAGGTGCTGCAGAGGTGGGAATTCAGGTGTTCGCCTGGATGGCTCCCAGCAAGGAGCATCAAACGGGAACGGAGCACAAAAGGCACCTGGGGGAAAAATAAAAGCTCCTGATGCATCGCTGAGAGGGCTGAGGGGGGAGCAGTGCCCGCCTGAGTGTGGGCAAGGAGCAGCAGAGTTCCAGCAGGGTTCCAGCGGGGTTCCAGCGGGATTCACCCGCTCCACATCAGCACAAGCAGGCTCTGGGAAGTGACAGATCCAGGGGTGGTCTCTCAGGATCCATGTGAGCAGTGCCTGCCCCAGCCTGCCCCTGCCTCAGGACACGGATGCAGCCCGTGGTGGAGCGGAGCTGCTGCTGCTGCCTGTGGGAATCTCCGATTGCTTCCTGAAGCGTGCTCGGATAAGTGGCACCGTGGGAATTCAGAGCGGGAAGCCGGGGACAAGCTCAGCGTGGCTCTCAAAGGCTTGGCTTCACTGGGATCGGCGCTGGGGGACTCCAAGGACATGTCATGATCCTGTGTAGAGAGTCAGCAGATATTTGCTGGGATCTGTCCATCCCTCCTGACTCTCATTCCCCCAGGACAGCTCTGGCTGTTGTTTCCCGTTCGGAGCAGAGGACGAGCTGGGAGCACACACGGATCAAAGCCCTGTGCAGTGTCCTGGAGCCTTTGCCAGGGAAGGATGGCAGTGCCAGCTGCCCTTCCTGCCCTGTCACGCCTCACTGGGGTTTAGAATCCTGGATCCTGAGTGCTCACATCCAATTCCTGCAGCAGCACCCGGGGCCTGCGGAAGGGACTCCTGCAATGAAGAATCCAACACTCTGAGCCACTCAGCCTCAGCCTCCGTCACAGCAGAGGTCACTTCATTCCAGGACATCTGGCCCTCTCCTCAACCTCCTCCAGCCCAGTGCCACCCCCAGCCCCTTCCCAGCTCTGCTTCCCACCCTCTCCTCCCCTCCCTGCGCTCCTGGATGGACCAGCTGCTCCTCCTCCCCTCTCCCACAACCTCCCCCACAGCCTGCTCTGACATCCAAGCGTTATTTAATGTCTGTTTTGCTGCTAGGAAATGCAGTTTGGTGGCTAGAGATGGAGAGGGAACCACGTGAGCAGCAGCAGCAGCATCCCCATGGATCCCTGGCAGGCGCTCAGCCCCTTCCCTGGTGCTCCAGGGAGCGAGAGGCTTGGAGCATCCTGCCTTCCAAGGGTTAATGCCTGCTGCAGAGTCCTTGATTCCTCCCTCCTGGCATTTCCCATCCCTCTGCCTGGACAGCACTTGGGAGTGCACCCAGCACCCCCAAACCCCTCATCCCACTATCCCTGAGCCTGGGGTTCAGCAGAGGGAGGACCAGGAGCAGCGTTTGCCCGATCCAGGAGCCCTGAACGTACAGGCAGATTAATTTAGCATGAACAAAACGCTCTTGCAACACAAATGCCCTGCAGCGACAGGGCCCAGGCGCTGCTGGGGCTCGAGCTGGGCTGTGGCTGGGAGCAGCAATGCTGGGGAGGAGCAGGGCTGCCCCGGCTTTGGGTGCTGCAGCGCCTGGGAAGCAGGCAGGGATGCAGGAGGCGGAAAGGGTCACCCAGGGAGCCTGGGAGAGGGGCAGCAGGCCGTCCCTGATGGGAGTAGAGCACGGAAATGGGAGGCAGGAGGAGAGGGATGCTGCCAAGAGCTGTCCCAGCGTCCCTGACAAATCCCGGTGGGAGGAGCAGCGAGCAGGCAGAGCCCCAGGGACACCGCACGGCTTCACCCAGCCAGGGGCACGTCCAGCTCCGGGGATGGAGAGCAGCATGAATTCTCACTTGTACCGCAAATCCATCGTCCCACAGGCAGGGCAAGGCAGGCTCTGGGCAGGGGCGAGGATGTGGCAGCGAGAAAACAGCGCTGCCAGCCGAGGGCAGCGGCTTCGAGTGGATCCGAGCGGGACCAGCCCCGGGCTGGGGCTGAGCTCTGCTGAGCTCCCCCAGCACTGCAGACACAGCGGGGAGGGGTCACTGAACTGACAGCCTGGGAGAGCTGGGATTGCTCACCTGGAGAGGAGAAGGCTCCAGGGAGAGCTCAGAGCCCCTTCCAGGGCCTAAAGGGGCTCCAGGAGAGCTGGAGAGGGACTGGGGACAAGGGATGGAGGGACAGGACACAGGGAATGGCTTCCCAGTGCCAGAGGGCAGGGATGGATGGGATATTGGGAATGAGGAATTGTTTCCTGGGAGGGTGGGCAGGCCCTGGCACAGGGTGCCCAGAGCAGCTGTGGCTGCCCCTGGATCCCTGGCAGTGCCAAGGCCAGGTTGGACAGGGCTTGGAGCAGCCTGGGATAGTGGAAGGTGTCCCTCTGGCAGAGGGAGCTATTCCCTGTGTCCTGTCCCTCCATCCCTTGTCACTTGTCTCTCTCCAGGTTTCCTGTGGCTCCTTCAGGCCCTGCAAGGCCACCCTGAGCTCAGCCCAAAGCTTCTCCTCTCCAGGTGAACAATCCCAGCTGTGCCAGCCTTTCCTCCCAGCAGAGCTGCTCCATCCTCTGCTCATCCTGGAGCCTCCTCTGGGCTGGCTCCAGCAGCTCCAGCTCCTCCCTGTGCTGGGCCCAGGGCTGGGGCAGCTCTGCAGGTGGGGGCTCACCTGAGCACAGGGGCACAGGGACAGATTTTATGGAGGTCCCCTCTCTTCTCCAGGCTGAAGAAGTTCCTCAAGCCACTCCTCATCACAGAGATGCTCCACACCACTTTCAATCCCATTTTTCCTACTGCTCAGGAGAGGAAATTCCTTTTTGACCCATCAAAAGTTCATTTCTCAGCAAGTCTTTGATGAGGGACATTTCCCAAAAGCCTTTTGAAAATCCCTGCTGATCCTCTTGAGCAGATTCCCCTGTGCTCATATGGAAAAAAAAAAGAAAATTTGGCAATGGATCGACCCCAGCCAAATCGGTTGGGATGAAACGAGGTGCAGTGAAAAGGACTTGATCCCCTCAGTGAACATTCATGGATTCTTGATGCACAATTTCCTTCCTCAGACACTGAAGGAATTTTTTCCCATTAGAACCTATTTATTTATGTAGCCAACAACTCCATTTCTGTTTTCTTGACACACAGTCTGACCCACTGCTCTGTGAGACTCCACATCCCATTTAATCCTTACAAAACCTCACAAAACCCCCTTGGGCCACATTTGATCCCTTCCCTCGCTTTGCCACCGAGCCCATTTCCAGCACTAGGTTTTCCATCAGCAGATGGGAAATATAATCTTTTCTTTCTGTACCATTCATTGGGTGAATCTCCCTGGTTCTGGCAATTAGTTCCTATTCACGCCATCAATTTGCTCTAAATTCCCTCTCCTAATGGCAATTCCATCTGAATCAATTCCTTTGATTCCCTAAATCAACCTGCAGTGGTACCTGAGGCTCAGCCTGCCTCGGGGACCCCACCAGCCCCATTTTCTCCCTCTTTCCCCTCTCTCTTTAATTTCCTTCCTGACTCTCCAGCTGAGTTGTCCCCCTCCCTCTCTTGCTGGGCCTGGGTTTGTCTCCTGCCAGCCCCGGTGTTTTCCTGGGATTTGCAGCCTGGCTGTGTTCTCAATTAGCAGGTTCCTTCCAGCTTTTATGGCTTCCGAGTCACAACATTTCCAAGGCTGTGGCAACATATTAGAGACTGCAGATGTAAAACAGGTATTAAAATAGGCATTAACTGCACTGAGATCTCCTCAGCCTCAAAATTCCCAGCTCCTGGGAAGGCTCCACGAGGCAGATGTGGCTTCAGACCACGCTCTCTAAATTACCTTTCCTGGAGTATCCCAGGGAACAAAATCCTTCCTGCCTTTCACCTCCTACCTTGGATCCTTCTCTTGCATCCAGTTGGAAATAAAGGTCCTTCCAACCCCTCCCCTGCTTTTGCCTCCTCCTCCTGCAGCTCCTCAGGAGTTGGGCAAGGCTGGAGAGCCCTCCCTGGTGAGATTTACCCCTTTTCCAGGATAAATCCCCTCCGGGATAAGGTGGAGCATGGTGGGAGCAGGAAGGGGTGAGGAATTACTTTGTGGATGGAAACAGCCCAGCCACCTTCAGAGCTGGGATGAAACATCCTGGAGCAAGGGATGGCTCCCAGGGGGAGGCTTGGGATGCCAGGCTGGTATTTTGGGCATCCAGGACCCTCTTTCACAACTTCCCAGTGGGGCACTGCTGGGATGGCTCTGGGTGTGATCCCTGGGCTGGAACATCAGGGCTGCAGTGGGGAGGGTTTGGCTTGGAAAGGCATCCCTGGGGCTCTCCCCACTCCAGGAATTTTGGCTTGGAAAGGCATGCCTGGTGCTCTCCCCACTCCTGGAATTTGGTGCTCACAGTGCACAGAGCTCTGGATCTCCCTGCAGCCTCTGCCGGAGTCTCTCCCAGGCTGCCAGGCTGATCGCAAGAGCAGCTCTCTCCTGCTGCCTCTCTCCTCTCTCCTCTCTCCCTGCCCGGCTTTATTAGTTCAGGAAATGATCCGAACATCCCTTAGGAAAAGTCTGGAAACTCGCTCAGCTTCCCCCGCTGGAGACGGGGCTGGTGGGTCTGGGTGGAACATTTGGAGCAGGAGATAAACGCCTGGGGAGATAACAGGAGGTGTTTGGGCTGGTGGGAAAGGAGCCGCTGTGAGAGTCCATTCGCACCTGAGTGAGGCTGGAGCCTGTTGGTGACCCCGGAATTGCAGAGCAAACAGGGTGGAAAGGCTGGGAAGCAGCAGAGGCTCGGCCAAGCTCGGTGTGGGGCTGTCCCCTGGGAGGACAAGAAATCGTCCCCTTCTCCCTTCGAGCTCCACTCGAAGCTAAGCAGGACAAAATTCAGGAGTTGTGACCCACAGCAGAGCCAAACCAATTAATCCAATTGTAAATACAGTTAGGGAAGCGTCCATGGATGTGGTTCCTGAGGAGAGAGGGTCAGGACATTGCAGAAATGGGAATTCCCTCCTTGGCAAGGTGGGTGGCAGGAGCACCGAGCTGGAACTCGGTGGCTTGGCTGAAGCCATTTGGACATCAGGAATGCGAGGGAATGGCTGTGGGTGTTTGCTCTGCTCCCAAGGCATTCCAAAGAATAATAGCACTGATCTTGGAGGGATTTCAAGCAGCTGAAATTAGAATGAATGCTGTTTTTAATTTGGACTAACGAGCTTAAAGAGCAAAATGAAAGACTCCCAGCAATTTTGCAGAGTCAAGACACTTAACACGAAACCGGGGAACATCAGAATCTGATCTTTGCAATGTTTCCCATCTGATCCACAGAAAGAGCAAACAAGCCCCAGTGTTTGAGTCAGATTAAATGGTTAATTATTACTGCTATTGTTGAACTCTGACAGTGTGGCAAATCAGTGATGGATGGGAGAGAAATAGAGCCGGGCTGACTGGGAGCAGCCTGCAGTGCTTGGGAGAGCTCAGCGAGCACCAGGGACTGGCATCATCACAGCTGGATTTGTCAGTATCACCCCCCTCCTCTGGGGGACACAGGGACCTTCAAATGGGCCTGCCTGGAGGAGAGGATGGCCTGGGGGGAGGCATGGGGTGAGTGTTAATAAAAACCCCAAACATGAGAAATACCTGCATTTATTAGGATGCTCCCTGCTCAGCGAAGCTCTGTCTGTGGCACAGAAACCCCCGAGGGATTTGCTGGACACTGACATTGTCCCCTGAGCAGCCACTCTGGGACTGAGTTAAAATTAAAACTCCTCCTGCCTTGCCATGACAGACTCCGAGGTTTGTTGGGAGAGCATCTGGCCAGATTACCTAAAAAAAAAAGTGCAATTACAATAGCGGTGAGGTGCAAAAAGGAAAATGAATGTCCCCAGCTGTGTCACAAAGGCTGTTGATGTGACAGCCCATGTGCCAGCTCCTAATTTCTGGAGACCCAGGTCTGTGCAGCTGCAGCTTGAACTCCATCCCACAAGGGGAAAAATAAAGGGCTCTGAGGGCTTGGTGATGATGCTGCCCACAGAGGGACCTCAGGTGCTGAGCCCCAGTGTCACAGTGTCACTCTCAACAGTGTCATCCCCCTGGATGATGGTCCCAGACTGTTTCAGCCAGAAATCTGATTGTTCTTCCTGTGGAGCTGAGTTAAGCCTGGCAGGAACATCCAACACTTTCAACCAGGGCTTGATGGTGCCTCTCAGCACCTTTCAGTGGAGGTCTCTGGCTTAATTTGTTGCAAAGAAAACCTTTATAAAATAAATGTTTAAAATAAACCTCAGTGTTTCAGGTGGTCACCAATATTCCAAGGGTTTTCCAGCTTGCCAGGACAGTGGTGCTGGGGTGAGATGAACTTCCAGGTGTTTGGGGAGCTTGGATAACGCCCTGATCACATCCCAAAGGCTCCTTGGGATATTCCAGCCTGTGCTGGGCCAGCACATCCAGGGAATCCCCCCTGGCGTTTTTGTCAGGATGGGAAGGAGGCACATCCTGATTTCTGGTAACAAAGATCCCTCCCTTCCCTCCCAGGTCCATCCACATCCCTTGTCCTTCCCTCACTCCTGAACTCTCCCCTCTTCCAAACACTTCCCAGGAAGCAGAGAGTGCCTGGGCACGGAGCAGAGGGAGGGACGTGCCCGGAGCTGGGCCCTTCCCACCTTTGGCAGAGGCAGCTCCGAGTGGGGACCGCGCCTGTTCCAGCTGGAGGTGCTGCCAGGCCCATGCAGGAGCGGCTCCATCCTCCCTGGCATCCCTCCTTCCCTCATTGGCAAGCCCTCCTCCAGCCCGGAGGAGGTGGAGGAGCCTCCTTCCCGCCCACATCCCGCTGCGAGAAGCCATCAAGGTGAGGATGAGGAGCGGGGTGGGACCTGCCAGGCTCTCAGGGCCAGCAGGGATTGAAACAATCCAATTTAGCCGGTGCTGCTCCCAGGGACATGAATAATGGGAAGTTGATGCTAAACTGGAGCCATAATTTTCATACCAGTGCAAACAGATCCAAATTGTGATAAAAGGTTTTCATCTGCCGAGGCTTGGAGAGGCCCCCGCGCGCTGATTTACGGCGCCTCTTAATGTCGCATCTGACAGCACTTTGCAAACAAAATGTTCTGCCCATAAACTCACAGACAGTGACTTCAGGAGCCTGGGGGAGGGGGGAGGGATGCAAGGGGTGAGGGGGTGCTGCCGGGACACTGCTGCTCCAGGTGTTTCCCAGTTTTCCCACCAGGGCAGCCGGAGAGGCTTTGGGAAGGTGAAGGCAAAGCAGCCAGGCTTGGGAAGCTCCAAGGAAAGCATCCATCTCCTCCTGCCCACACCCATGGGGGCTGAGTGTCCAAATGGCAATTCCCATCCCAGAGGGGCTGTCCTGAGCCAACAGGAGCAGGGAATTGGCAGCTCTGGCTGGGAGCATCCATGGCTTGGCAGGGCCACGCTACCCTTCTGTGCCTCCTCCCCCCTCCACCGGGAATGGTGCACCCAGCAGGTCTCCTTGGGAGCCAGGTCCATGCTGGAATTGAGTCAGATTAATCCTTCCATCCTGGATCACAGCTTTTCTGAGGCTCCGTGACCGAGCCCGGGAGGTTTTGTCACGCTGTTCCTCGGTGTTTCCATCCCCTTTCCTCCCCTCTGCCACAGGCACACCAGATCCCCGTGCCCACGGCTGCCCCATCCCTGCCCTGCCGCCTTCCCCCCTTGTGTCTGAGCCGGAGCCGGGAGCAGGGAGCCTTTCCCCGGGGAAAGGATCTCCAGAGCCAGCAGCAGAGGTGTCCCCGTGCCTGTGCCCGGGCAGGGCTCTGGCTGTGCTGAAAAGCCGCTGCTTTTCAGGGCCGGGCCGGAGCCTGGCAGGGATGCCGCGTTCCTCGGGAAGCAGGAGCTGCGGGCTGATGGATCACAGCCCCGGGCGTCGGAGCACGCAGATCTGCTGCAGTTTGCACCAGTGGAAGCTTTCTCAGCCTGCTTGGCTCGCTTCCCGGAGATAATGAGCTGCAGTAATTGAGCCCGGAGGTCAGGAATGTGCGGCTGCTGCTGCCAGAGAGGAGAGGGCACTGTGCTGTGCGCAGGGAGGCTCGGCAGAGGTGATGCCGTGTCTCCATGGATATCGGGATGTCGAGCGGTGCCGCAAGGACCAGGAAATCTGGGAAGAGCAGTGCCGGGCAAACAGGGCTGGAGTGAACACTCAGGTGTTGCCTCCCAGAACAGAGGGGAGCAGAACCAGCAGGACCCTGGATCCAGCCAGTGGTTCTGGGGCTCTGCAGGAGCTGTGCCCAGGTGGGAGGGTGGGGGGCAGCCCAGTGCTGCTCCTGGATCCCCTTTGGGATCCAGCTCCGGGCCAAGGTGGGATCTTGTCTGGTTTGAACAGACAGGTGTCTGCCAAGGAAGGCAGGAACCTCCCCTGAAAGGGAAAATGTAAACCCCCTCCCTCTGACCTGTTCCAGTTTTGAAATTATGGGGCTCTCAGGCAAAGATATGGGAAGAGGAATAACAGTTCTTTACTAGAAATTCTAAAAATACAAATGCAATAGTACAAACAAAACCAAACACTGCCAGAGTCAGAGCAGGCCCTGGCAGCCTGTGGGTCAGGCTGGTGGCAGCAGTCCCATCCCATGGTGGCTCAGCCCTCCTGCAGTGCCAGCTGTGCTTCTGCTGGAGCAGGGATCCTGCACAAGGGTGGAGTTTTCCTCTGAAGCTCCAGGGCTGCTGGAGATGGGCCTGGGCTTCCTCTGGGAATGCAGTGGGCAAGAAAGCTGCTCCTCTGGGAATGCAGTGGGCAAAGGCTGCTGTGGTGTTCCCAAGGTCAGATTGTATCCAGGTAGGAATGCTTGGCTCCTCCCCTGGGCGGAGCATCTCCCCATGGATGATGGAATTTTCTCAGCCATGCAGGGACACTCACTGGCCATGAACAGAAGAGATCTCCTGGAGGGAGGATTGGCTGTGGGAGAGATAAAGAAAACTGCCCATGAACAGAGGATATCTGCCCCAGCTCTGACAGACAGGAATAGTATACACGCCCCCAGCCACATCTTTCAGCCCAGGACAGATCTCATCCTGTTTTTCCTATGTGGAAGCTGGGCCAGAGCTCTGCGGGTCCCACTCAGCTTCCCCCGTCACGTGGGGACACTGGGTGACAAGAAGTTCAACAGGACCTGGTGCTGTGTGCAGGTGGGGGAGGAATGATGATTCCAAATGCTGAGATATTTTTATTTCTCTTCTCTTTCTCTCACAGGGGACCCTGGCTGGGTACAGGAGCCCTGAGACCACAAAACCTGCCCAGGTTTAGGGGAACCTCCACAGGGTCCCTGCTGCAACCCTGGGTGGCTGAGCTGGAAACACCTGGAAAACGAGCGATTTTTTTCAGGCACTGGAGCTTTTAATAACCCATGTCTTGCTCCAAAAAACAGGACAGAGGGAAAGCTGGGACAAGGAAAAGCAGAACATGTGCCTTCAAACCCACAGGGGAGCTGCTGGGCACATGGAGCTCACCCGGAGCTTTTCCCCTCCTCTGCAGGCCCAGGGATGCTCTGGCTGTTGTCAGAGCAACAGCAGCTCCTCGGCAGCTTCTCCTGGCAGGAAAGTTCTGCTCTGAGCCTCCTCGACAGCTCCGTGTCCTCCCAGCCCCGCTGCACGGGCAGCACCACCATAAAGCACGTTTGGAGCTGCCCCCAGGGAGAAAGCTGCTGCCAGTGAGCACCAGGCCAGGAAAAACAGCCCCATTGCCCTGGTAATTCCCACTAAAAACCACTGCAGGACAGCACAGGGCACAGCCCACCCCGCTGGCAGCTGTGTCCCACATGCAGCTTCTTGGGATCAGAGCCTGCAGTTCTGTTTTGGGCTGGGCGTGGGGATTGGGTTGGGTCTGCACTGCTGGCAGACCCTCAGCACACTCACACCTTCTGGAGGTGGGAATTCCATATCCCACCCTCCTGCCACCATGGGCAAGGGGTTTTTGCTCCTTGCGTGTTCAGTAGCCCTCAGCTGGCAAGGAAAGCCCCCGTGGCACTAGGGCACAACCAGGAGCTGGTCTGGCACACAGAAACCTTTCTGAGTGCACATCAAAATGAGATGTGGGCATAGAAAACCCCCCAAAAAAGGAAAAATTAATTAAAATAACCTTAGTTATTACACGTTAAATATTAAAAAATATTAATATTTAAATATTAAAAACTATTTAAAATAACAGCCCCAAATGGGAAGGTCTACAGAGGTTTGGGGTCCAAAAGAAAGCCAGGGATGAATAGCAGAGGTCAGGGCTGATGGTTTGCACCCTTCCCAGTGAGCTGGACGGGGCACCAGGCGGCTGGGAGCAGAGTGTGACATCAAGAGGGGTTTTTGCTGCCTTTTGGTTGCTGCTTGGTGTGAGAATTCAATGCTCATAAAGCCCCCTGGGAAGCCCCGCTCTGCTGGGTGCCTCATTAGAAAGAGTTCCTTTATCCCTCTGCCAAAGAAGCCAAACTTCACCATTCCCATCTCCCCCTCCCGGGAATGCCTCTGGGTCCCTGCTGCATCCCAGAGCCTTTGAAAATCCTGCAGTTGCAGCAGCCACACTGACGCTTTCATGGTCGGGGTCACGGCTCCTTCCCAGAGTTATTAGTGTGCCTTTCTCTGGCCTTGAAAGCTCTCTCATATAATGTTCCTTCTATTTGTGTTTGGAAAGGATTTTCTATGGATTTGCTGCTGCCAGGGCTTTTTCTGGGGGGAGTTTTTCCTGCAGTGGAGCTCATGGTGTCCTTTGGCTCTGGCCCTGGCTGGAGGGATCTCTGAGGGGCTCTGGGTGTGGGGGTCTGAGGGGAAAAAAATCGGCAGCACTGATTTTCCAGGCTCCCAGATCCCCAGGAGGATGGGTCAGGGCTCCTCCCAAGGATATCAGGACAAACAGGCACCAATTCCAGCAGCAGGAGGACACCAAGTGCAGCGTGACCCTTGTGCCAGGGGTGTTCCCATCCCTGCTGGACTCTCGGGGTTTGTACCCAGGGCTGGAAATTCCTGCCCCAAAGGGCCGAGTATCCCTTCTCTCCCCAGGCATTTCCCACCCTGCCTGGGACAGCCTCATCCTGCTCCTGCTCTTTGTCCTTTCTGCTTTCCAGAAGCAGATCCCTGCCGTCCCCTCTCCACACCTCAGGCAGTTTTCCCCGGAAATCTCCCAGGATCCTGCAGCAGGGATGAGGCACCTGGTGGAGCCTGGGAGCCAGGTCTTGTCTCCAGTGGGACAATCCAAGTTTGCTGCTTCCTTCTGAGACTCATCACAGCTGCAGCTCCTGGGCTGCTGTCTGACCCATCTCCAGGCTCCACACAAAGTCCTGCCACGTTCCCAGAGGGATCCCCCTCCCTGCAGATCCCTGAGGGCACAAGAGGATGCTTTATGGCCCAAAGAGTGCAAGGTTTTCTCCTGGCTCAGCCAAATGTGTGATCCCGTCCAAGGGTGCCCCCAGGGACTTCGTCTAACCCACTTCCAGGTCTAACCCTCCTCTGATCCCTGCTAAATCCAGATCCTTGGGTGCTCCTTGTGGCCATGAGTCCCTCCAGCTATTCTTTTGCTGTATGTAGGAAACAGATTCTTTTATCTGCTTAGAAGCCTTCTGCTTTCCTGCTCTGGCACTTTCCTTCCCACTTGGAGAGAAGGGGAAAGGGGGACGGGGCTGTTCATAGTACCTGTGATGGACAGGAACCTGCACCACATCCCCAGGCAGCATCTCCTCCCCACACAGTGACTCCAGGCATGGAATCAGGGAATGGGGTGGGGTGGGTTGGGTTGGAAGGGAATTTAAAGCTCATCCAGTGCCACCCCTGCTATGGCAGGGACACCTCCCACTGTCCCAGGCTGCTCAAGTCCTGTCCAGCCTGGCCTGGGACACTGCCAGGGATCCAGGGGCAGCCACAGCTGCTCTGGGCACCCTGTGCCAGGGCCTGCCCACCCTCCTAGGGAACAATTCCCAATTCCCAATATCCCATCCATCCCTGCCCTCTGGCAGTGGGAGCCATTCCCTGTGTCCTGTCCCTCCAACCCATGTCAATTGTCTCTCTCCAGGTTTCCTGTGGCTCCTTCAGGTCCTGCAAGGCCACACTGAGCTCAGCCCAAAGCTTCTCCTCTCCAGGTGAACAATCCCAGCTGTGCCAGCCTTTCCTCCCAGCAGAGCTGCTCCATCCTCTGCTCATCCTGGAGCCTCCTCTGGGCTGGCTCCAGCAGCTCCAGCTCCTCCCTGTGCTGGGCCCAGGGCTGGGGCAGCTCTGCAGGTGGGGGCTCACCTGAGCACAGGACAGTTCCTCTCCAGTTCCCTGCAGTCCCTGGAGTGCAGCACCTCCATGCCCTGCTGCCTGCTGCTTTCCAGCATTCCCATATGTAGACTCCCAGCTCATTGTCCTTGTGCTTCCCCAGGCCAGAATTCTCTTCATTATCCATGTCCTATCCCAGGTCACTGTTGCCCTTCCCCTCCGTGTGACCAACCAAGTCTTTCTCCCCTACCTTTGTGTTCCACCACCAGGCAAAATCTGTCAGATCCTCCCGAGCACAGGAGGAAACATTCTGTCTTGGGAAGGCAGGCAGTGCCTCTGGAAGAAGGGACATGGGATGGCAGTGGGGGAGAGCTCACCCATTTAGCTCAGAGGCCTCAGGAAAATCAATCCTCTGGTGTTGAGTTCCCCTCTCAGGTGTGGATTCCATGCCACGATTCCTGGAAAAGCTCCTGCCCCGCCTGGCTGTGCCCAGGGTGTGAGTGTCATCAGGGATGAGCTCAGGCCCTGAGCTGAGATGCTCCCACTTGGCTTTGGATGTGTGTGGCTCACTTCTCACCGCTCAGTCCCATTTCATTCGCACTCTCTGCAGAGGAAAATCAACTCCAGGCACCACACGTCTGATAGAGTCTGGCACTCACCCCTGAGCTGCTGCAGGAGGAGCCCAGGGTGATTAACGGGGCGAGGATCCCACCTCTGGCCTGATTAGTCTGACCTGTGTCTGGTTTCATCTTCTCAGGAAGACAATTTTGCAAGGAGGGCCGGTAGCACAAAAAGCTGCTGTGCAAAGGCCGAGTCTGTGGGAGCTGGGAGCTCTTCTTCCTAAATGGAGAGGAAAGCAAAGAGATGGAAAAAATCTGGGAGGTTGGAAGGAGTTCAAGCCCTGTCGAGGCTTTCTAGGAGACCCAGAGCGATGATCTCCAGCCAGGAAGGGTCAGAGCCGCCTGCCTGGGAGCAGCAGCTCTGCCCAGGGCTCGGGTGTTCAGGCGGGGTTTCAAGGGCAGCCTCCAAGTGCCCAGTGCTGGAAAACTGGTGAGGGAAAACCCCAAAACATCTCCCTGGAACCAGGAGAGGAGCCAGCATTCCCTGGCCTGCCTGGCACTGGATAAGGGATGGGGGCCTGGAGAGCTGCCCGCTGCCCAGACCTGGGGTCTGGCACAGCACAGGGCAGTGCTGAGCCCGGGTAAGCTGTGGCAGCCCTGCTCTTCCACATCCCATGGGAACACAGGCTGTTCCCACCCGCTGCAGGTCACCCCCTTCTGCCACTGCTGTCACCCCTCCAGGCAGCTGTGGCTCAGGGCCATGTGGCAGCCCCAAGGGACAAGGCAGGGATGGAGCAGGCAGGAGGATGAGGCTGTCAGGGATGAAGAGGGAGGGAAGTGAGGCAAGACAGGAAGATGAGGCAGACACAGGGATGAAGAGGATGAGGATGAAGCAGGAAGGGGATGAGGAGGAAGGGAATGAGGCAGGCAAGGGATGAAGAAGTAGAGGACGATGGAGAAGCAGGGAATGAAGAGGCAGGGAGGGAAGAATGCAGAGGATGAAGCAGGAAGAGAATGAAACAGGCAGGGAATGAAGCAGGCAGCAAGTGAAGCAGGCAAGGGATGAACAATGCAGAGGATGAAGCAGGCAGGGATGAAGAAGGCAGGGATGAAGAAGGCAGGAAGTGAAGCAGGTTGATTTTAGCCCAAGAAGCCAAGCCCTGCTGCAGAAGTTTCCCTGCACTGATTTATCCAGGGCTGGCCCAGATCCCGGCATGCTGCCTGGGACAGAGCCTGTAGGGGCTGGAACTCCTAGGAGGCTCCTCCTGGGCAGCAGGGTGGCACAGATGGTGGCACAGAGGGTCGGGAGGAGCAGGCCCATGCTGGGGAGCTGTCTCCCAGCCATGCAGGGACACGGTGAAACCCACGGGCTGTGCACACCAATGTCCCTCACATCCCTCTATTTGATTAATGGTCTCTCTGGACAGCTGGAGAAATGGTTGGACTCGACAGTGCAAGAGCAGAGATTGGCAATCATGTGAAAAATAAGGAAAAGGGTTCAGTGAAAGCCTGGCACTGTGAAATGAATGGAATTAATTCAAAGGCAGCCAGGCCACAGTGTCACCAACATCACGGGCAGGCAGTGCCCTGCTCGGGGAGAGAGCAGAGCCTGGGAATGTGGGCATGGCCCCATGGCCACCCCATCGATCTGGGCAGGAGCCTGGCCCTGGATGAATCAGGGAAGAGCCTAGAGCCACATCTGACAGCTTGAACAGGGATATAGGAGTGGATGTGTGAGCAATGCCAAGGGCTGGGGTGCAGAGCACGGGCACAGGGCAGTGCTGAGGCACAGCCTGAGGGAAAACAGCACCTGTAGTGCTGCAGGGAGACACGGGGACGTTTGGGAACATGAGGAACTGCCCCAGATTTCATCAAATTCCACCTTTGGCGATGGGAGCAGGTTGGCAGGTGAGCCACGAGCAGGCTGTGTCCCCTGCAGGCGCTCCAGCAGTGGTGACACGGAGTGGGGATGTGTGTGGGCAGTGGGGTCAGGCTGCAGCCAAGAGCTGCTGTGACAATATTTGCTGCTGCTGCTGTGTTTGTCACCTCAGAGCAGCTCCGAGTTCCGAGTTCCTGGCTGAGCACAAAATGATTCTGTTTCATGAGAACAGAGAGAAAAGCCCAGAGCAAAAAACCCATCGAGGGACAAAGGGGAGCTGTCAGCACTTTGAAAATGAAAAGGAAAGCAGCACCAAGCAGTTCCCAGAGGTGGGCTCCTCCAGCAGGATCTGCAGGACAGCTGGAGGGATGCAGGGATCCAGGCAGGGATGGGGCATGGTGGAGGGAGGGCTGGGGGATCTCATGCCGGAGGATCCGTCCCATAAAACCTCCGAGTGCAGCCCAGCAGGGCTGGAGGGAGCACAGAAAGCTCCTGGGATGGTCCTTGATGGGCTTCCCAAGATGCCTCCTCAGATATTTAAATCCCTGTGGCAGCTGGCTGTTTTCCAGCCCTATCCATGAGGGTATCCAAACCTTTCCCACTTCAGAGCTGCATGGAATTAATTTCCATCCATGGGTGATGCCAAGGGATCACAAGGCTTCTCTGGCAGGATCAGAGCAGGGCACAGTGATCCCAAGGCTGTGGGATGGGATGCAAAGCACACCTTGCATCCAAAGCACACTCCTTCATTTCCTACCTGCTTCACTCCCTGCCTCTTCATTCCCTGTGTCTCCATCATCCTCTACATCTTCATCCCCTGCCTGTTTCATCCCCTGCCTACTTCATCCTCATCCTCTTCCTCTTCATCCCTGTGTGTGCCTCATGGCTCCATCCTGGCACTACCTGTGGTGTCACCCCAGGTGTGTTTGGGATGGGGGAATGTCCCTCTGACCTGCTGGATCAGCTGGTTCCCACTGGGAAGTGGTGATAGTAGCACGAGGGAGTCAGCAGAAGGAGGACGGACAATTCCAGCTGAACATCCCGATTTTGCCGGCTGAGAAATGGGAAGTGACAAAAGCCGGGCTCCTTTTGCCGAGGCAGGAGATGTTCCTGGCACGGGCAGCCCACTCAGCATTCCTCAGGGACACATTCCCTGCTGCAGGCCCTGCCCTGGAGCTGCTGCCACCACGGCACAGGCAGCACCCGAGGATCCCTTTTCCCTTGCAGGGATTTGCTCCTGCAGCCAGCGAGGCGTGGGATGCGTGTGGATCCCGGTGTCACTCCCGGGAAAGGTCCCGCCAGTGACAGCACAGCAGGTTCCAGGTGCTCCACGCTGCAGGGTGTGCAGGAATTTTGGGTCTCCAGCCTGGAGCACTCGGCTTAGCCCTGGAAAAATGCATCTGAAAACTCCAGAGATATCCAAGTGTTCTGCAGAAACTCCAGAAAACACAAGGATCTGTCTGGGATCTGGATGTGGAAGCTGAATTTTCCACCCTTGTCCCTCCAGTCACTCATACTGGGATGTACTGGTGCATTTGGAGGTTGCAGCCTCTGCTCCCAGGCAACAGGGACAGGAGGAGAGGGAACGGCCTCAGGCTGGGCCAGGGCAGGCTCAGGGTGGACACCAGCAGGAATTTCCCCATGGAAAGGGTGCTCAGGGATTGGGAGGAGCTGCCCAGGGGGCTTTGGACTGTCCACACCTGGAGGTGTCCAAGGAAGGGCTGGAGGTGGCACTGAGTGCTCTGGGCTGGGGACAAGGTGGGGATCAGGCACAGCTGGGACTCAATGATCCTGGAGGTCTTTTCCAACCTTGATGATCTCGGGATTCTGGGATTCTGTGCTTCCACATTCCCTATCCTTACATGATAGAGAGGAGGAGGATGGCAGAGGATCCATGGATGGAGATGTGCTTCTGGAATGGGCAGGAGCTGCTCCCCATGAGCAGCCTCTGCGTTGGAGCTCCCTGGGATTCTTGATTTCAGGAGCTGCTCCAGTTCAAAGGCATTTCCAGGCTCTTATTGGGAAGATGTGGTGAATTCTGCCTGGCTGAAGAACACACACAAGGAACTGGTATCCAAAATCCAGGCTCTGGGGAAACTCCAGGAACTCCTCTGACCCTTTCATCCCCCAGTTCAAAGACGTGTGATGTTCTCAGCACTTCAGGCTGTGTTGGGAACTGACCAAAAATTCCACCTCATTTGTTTATAATCAGCTCTGAGTTTTCCCCGGGATCTGTGGAAGCTGGCAAGAGGACATGGTTGTTTATTCACCAGAGCTTTGCAAACATGGAATGCAGGGGGAAGGGGCTGGGAGGCTGCAAATGCAGCTTCCTGATCCAAATGTTTGCTCTCCCTTTTCCCCTTGGGTCTGCACAGTGTGGAAAGGGGGTCAGGGAAAAGCGTCCCTGCTTTGGTCACATTCCCATAGGAAGCATCTGCTGCTAAACATATGGTGCGGAATAAAACCCATCCCAGAAACACAAACACAGCCTTCTCCTTGGTTTCTGCCTCACAGAAAATTCAGGAAGGGGTTCTGGGAAGAGGGGAGCTGGCCTGTGGGATGTAGGTGGCACAGCAAGCTCAGAGTAGAGCTGCTGGGAGTGGATCAGCGGATCTCTCCCTGGATCCATCAGCTGAAGGTCAGGAGGGAGCTCTGAGCTATCCCAGCTGTGCCAGCTTCCCAGGAAAAGAGAGCATGGGGAGATGGAAGTGCTGGAATGGGAAATATAGGGTGTGTCCAACTCAGAAAGTACCTTTGTTCCTTTTGGGCAAGGGGTTGTGGCTGCTGCTCAGACTTTGGTGTCCTTATCCATCACCAAGAGGTGGGAACACGTTTCCCATGGAGGCTTGGCCTGGAGTGTCCAGGGGTGTGACTCTGCACCCTCAGAGCCTCTGGCCTCGTGCTGCAGGTCCCTGGACTGGGAACAGACCCAGAGCTGTCCTCTTATCCCTGTTCTCAGCCAGGCACAGCCCTGCTGGGAGAGCCTGGGCTGACCAAAGGGAATTCCACACCTGGAGCATCATATCCAGGCTGTAAACTGGGGGAGTTACTGGGAAAGTGCTGAGCTGCGTTCCAGAATGGGGGTCTGGCATCAGTCAGCGAGTGCTGAGTAATTGTTTTGTGCATCACTTGTTTTTTGCCATTATTATAATTATTATCATCATTATTATTAACATTGTTATTATTATCATTATTATAATTGTTGCTATTATTATTATTATTATCATTATCATTGTCGTTATCATTTGCCATTATTATTTACCATTATCATTTATCACCACTATTTACTATTATTACGGCATTTTACTTTATTTTCAATTATTAAACTGTTCTTATCCCAACACACAACTTTTATTTTGATTCTCCCCATTCCATCAGGGTGGGTCACATCTGGGAGGCTTCTCTAAGCTGTTCAACCTTGCCCAGGCTGGATTCCCAATAATTCCCTTCTCCTACACTATGTGCCCACAGGAATTCTTCCCTGGGATGAAGAACTGACTGACCAAAACCAGGGAACAAACAGGATCTGGAGAAAAGACAACTTGAGACCTGAGCTGAGCAAGAGGCTGGGCTTTAGGTCAGACTTTAAAGGAAACTGTAATTAAAAGTACTGAAATAAATAGAAAAAAGGATTAAATCCCACATGGATTTACCAAAGGCACTCCATGGCAGGTTGGCTTTTTTTAGGAAAGTAGCTGCTTTCCTAGACAAAAGAATTCCAGGAGATCTCATCTCCCTGAACCTCAGTCAAGCATTTGATGTAAGGCACAGAAGAAATTATTAATTAAACTGGTGAGGATGGGGATTAATGGAGAAAGGAACCTGGGAAATGCCCGGAGGGGAGGTGGCAATGGATGGAGTTAAACCAGCAAGCTTGGAGCTGCAGGCAGGCTGCTAATGGAGTTCCTCAAAGATCCATTTGGGCTCTGATTTTCTTTAATATTCCCACTAATGATCTTTGCACAAAAGGTAGGAGGTTGCTGATAAAACCTGCTGGAGGTTCAAAGGAGAAGCCGGTGATGGCAGCAGTGGAATATCAAACAGAAGAGCTTGGGTGACCTCAGAGGCTGCAGGAAGAGACCTGGAAGGGAATTCAGGATTCCAAATGTGGGGTCAGGGGCTCAGGAGCTGATCCAGGAGCTCTGGAGCTGCTCCAGGAAATGCAAAGCAGGAGGAGCTGCTGGGAAGTCACTTGGAGAAGGACCATCAACTCAGTTTGGAGCAGAGGGGAAAAGGGATGGTCAGCTGAGCTCCAGGAGCTCCTGGGGACAGGGATCCCTCAGCTCCAGGACCAGCCCTGCCACTCCTGCTCCCTCCAAGCCTCTCCCCCTTCCCACGCTTGGAAGGATTTGGCTTCCCTGCCCACCAGGATTGCTCTGCCAGCCCAGAGTGATCCAGGGAGGTGATGGAGGAGAACCCTCTGAGCTGAGGGGGGATGTGGCACAAAGGAAAACAGGGTTGGACAAGTCATGAGTCCTGGAATAACAGTGGGAAGAGGACAAGTTCCAGCAATACCTACTAAATATTTGTGTGATGCTGGGAGGGCTCTGGGAACCCCCATGGTCTCCAGCCCTGTGGCCACACAGAGATGTGAACCCCGTGCTCCAGGTTTGCAGAAATTCAGCAGGAATTTCTCCCTGGAAAGGGTGCTCAGGGACTGGGAGGAGCTGCCCAGGGAGGTTTGGAGTGTCCATCCCTGGAGGTGCCCAGGAAGGGATGGAGGTGGCACTGAGTGCTCTGGGCTGGGGACAAGGTGGGGATTGGGTGGCGCTTGGACTTGATGGGCTGGGAGGGATTTCCCAACCTCAGCAGCTCAGTGATTCTGGGAATGAGCCAGCTGGGGCAATGCTGTGTCACTGCTCTCTTCCCTGCCTGCTGCTAGAGGTTTGGCACCGAGCTGGGCACAAGGGACATCCATCAAAATATGTCAGCTCCTCTACATCACTTCTCTGTACTCTACACCTCACGTGACGAGGTGGCTCAGTGTCAGTGTGGGCAGTGGCCAAATCCCCTCCTCCCGGGCCACTCCTTGGGAGCAGCCGAGCCTTGGCTTCTGCTGTGGGGACAAAGCCCCAGTGGTTCCCTAAGGCCACACACCCATGGCACCCCCTTCCTGGGCCGGTCCCTCCGAGATGTCCCCTCTCCCACCAGCTGGAGCGTCACAGCGTGCTGCCAGGCGGGGTGAGGTGACAAGGCTGACGTGTCACCGCTCCATGGAGCTGACAGCCTTGGGATCCATGGCGGTGGCAGGACACACGCGGCCTGCACCCGGCACGGCTCATCCCGACGCCAGCTGTTCCTGCTTCCACTCCATCGCTCCTTGGACTAGCTCCCTGCTGGCAGCAGCTCCGTGCTTGGGATGGCAGCTCCTGGAGGAGGCCTGGGCGCGTGGCAGGCTGGTGACAGTGACAGCCAGGCTGCCCACGGTGACACGGTCCCACTGCTAGGGCAGGGCAGGAGCTGCACGTGGGATGGAGGGAGAGGGAAATGCCAGGAGAGAGTTCCAGGGGCTCACAGGGTTACCTGGAGGGGATGGGTTAGAGGAAGGAACCCCTCCCTGGGCAGAAGGTGCTCCTGTCTCCAGGAGGTTTCCTGAAGAGAGGCCCAAGGCCCTCACCTCCTCCCTGTAGGGCCTCTGCCTCCTTCCCTGAAGGACATTCACTCCATGTTTTCATCTGGAAACAGCCCCACTGCCACTCCAGAGATCCCAAACTGCAGTCAGCCTCCTTCAAACAAACCCACCCTGGGCTGTCTGGGCCCTGCTCATGGGACAGAGGGGTTTTCCAAACCTCCTGAGGGAAGAATTTGATCCTGGGGGATGCACACCAGCTGGAAAAGAACCTCAGGAACCTGCTTAGTCTCACCCTAAGTTGTCCTTAGGGTCTTCCAGCTGCCAGCTCAGCAAGGCCATCGCTGTTTACCCCAGGGAGAGCTTGGGAAGGGGTGTGGATTGAGGGATGTATCCCTGGTGCTGAGGACAAACCACATCCTGCAGCTGTCCCCTGTCCCTTCCTGCAGCTTCCCCAGCACCCACCATTGCCATTCCCTGAGGGATTACCCAGCTGCTGCTGCTGTGCAGCGCTTTTTCCTGGCACTTCAGCCCTTCTCCACATTCCTGCTGTTATTCAAGCACCCAGAAATGGGAGTTGAGATCCTCGAAGACTGGCTGGGGAGTCAATCCCACACAATCCCAGCTCCATCACTTGCCGTGTATCCTGAGCAAGTGAGAAGAACCAGGGAAATCATTCCATGGATAAAGAATTCCCAGCAGCCTCGTTGTGCCTGGAGCAGCAGCTCTGCAGCTGGAGTGATGTGCCCTGAGAATGGGGAAAAGCTGGGAATGAGCCCTTCCAAGCCTTTCCAGCCCATCCTGCCGAACTGACTGTGTTTCCACTGCTCTAAATATTGATCCATGGGCTGGGAGGCACTGGAATGACCTCTGTGCTGGAGCAGGGAAGGGACTGCCTGGAATGAGGCAGTGAATCAGGGGTGACCTTGTCACTCTCTCCAATTTCCTGAAACACGGCTGTGCTCAGGTGGGGCTGGGCTCTTTCTCCAAGCATCAACTGACAGAATGAGAGATCACAGTCTCAAGCTGCACCAAGGGAAATTCAGGTTGGATATCAGGAAAAGGTTTTTTACAAGAAGAGTGATAAAATTCTGGAATGGCTGCCCAGGGAGGTGGTGGAGTCACCATCCCTGGGTGTGTTTGAACAAAGCCTGGATGTGGCACTGGGTGCCAGGGTTTAGTTGAGGTGTTGGGCTGGGTTGGACTCGATGATCTTAAAGGTGTCTTCCAGCCTGGTGATTCTGTGAATTCTGTGACATGCCAGCACCCGGTGTGGCACCAGCCTGTCACCCCCCTGCGCTCACCCTGGGACATGGGGATGTTGTTTCTGGGTGTCAAGGGAGCCGTGAGTCCACCCTGAGCAGCGTTTTCCTGCTGCTTCCCTCGGTGGCTGACATGGAAATCCAGCCTTCTCCCAAACAACGGCTGCTCCTCTCCTCTCCATGATTTGCTCTCCTCGTTCTGCTCATGCTTGACTGCTGCTCTCAGGGCATCCCAGTCCCACTGATGCCTTGAGAAAGCTGCCCTAGAGCAGAGGCTGGACAGAGCTAAGGAATAAAGCAGGGATTTATTAAAGGGTCTCCATGGATCCACCTTGGGCAGCACAAGAGCCCAGCCAGGGCTGCACCCAAGATGAACCAAAATGGTCCCAAAATGCACGACCGCTCCCAGGGGCTCTCACTTTTGTCAGTTCTGCTCCACTTGCATATTGGAGTTCATTGTCCAATTCCAGCTCCAGCCCATGCAGTCCCATCCTGCTTGTTTTTCTCTCTTCAGCCCACGTTGTTTGTGCTCTTGGGCCTGAGATTTGGATCATTTGTCCTTGGTCCCCAGCTGGAGCAGGAATTGTTTTGCCTCCCTGCTCTGTGCAGAGAGCTCACCATGCCATAATATGAAGCCCAGACCCACACACTAAAGCAGCACAGAATATGGAACATAGAAAAGCCAAAACCTGAGGCATCACAAGGGCTGCTGATTTCTGCTTTTCTCCAGCTGGAAAAAACTCAATGGGCACTCTGCCACGCCAATCTGGCCCCGCTGTGGGCTGCAGCCACGCTCCTGCCCGGTTCCAGGGGTGGGATGGGACAGCAGGAAGCCACCTCTGCTCCTGTGGAAATGCAGTGTGTGCCCCACAGTGCTGTGCTCATTCCATTCCCAGTGGATGCACTGGAAATGGGAATGGTGTCTCCTCAGCTTCACCAGCACAGCATAGTGCACTGATGGCCAGGGGTGGAATTCCAAGATTTGATGGCAGGAATGGAATTCCAGGATTTCCCATGGGATTTGGGCTCCTGGCTGGATCCATTGCCAGGGAAGCAGGATGCTCCTGGCCTGGGGCAGGCTGGGACACAGCCCTGGCTCCCTCCTAGGCAGGGGCTGCATTTTCCAGCTGCCAGCAATTTCCATGAGAAACCTCATCAGTGCAGTCAAAACACGTTGGCTGAAGCTGTGCAATTTTGAGGGAAAAAAAAAAAGATATTTTAAGCAATGTCTTGGTCAACAGATAGAAAACTGGGGAGCCTGGAGGAAGAGATGTGGGAAATGGGGAACTTTAAAGGGAATTTTTGAGGGGCAGGAGAGCTTGTGAGGGTGGCTGACCCCACAGAGCGTTGAACACAAGGCATGGTGGTGACAAAGTGGCCCAAACCTTGGTGTGGGGACAGGCACTGCAGTTGTGAGGAGCTGTCACACGTGGAAATTCCCAGCTTGGGAATACAGGGAGAGATCTGACAGGATCCTGAGCAAATCCCAGGAAAAATGAGCCTCAGCTGCTGCCAGCCAGGCTCTGTTTTGTCATTCCTGGCAATCTGCAAACAAAATTTTGCTGTGACTGGTCCAGTTCCTGATAATATTTTTGTCTCCTAACCTGACTGTGCTCTGGAATGAAGAGGCCCAGGAGTTCATCAGTCCCACGATGTCCTTGGGAGCCATCTTTGGGGCCAGACTCAGAGCTTGCTGGGTGCCCAGCTGGAAATGAAGGAGCTGCAGCACTGCTGAGCTCCAAGGTGCTGCAAGCACATCTCTTGATCAAGAGATCAGCATTTCATGGCCTGTCCCAAATAAAGGGAATTTTTTTGGAATAGATTATTTCAGAGGTTCGTCAGCACATGGTGAACCATGGAATGATGCTGTGGATGCACCCAGGACACCAGGGCTGAGCTGGATCCTGCAGGATGAGGGAGTGGAGCTCCACAGCTCCTTCCCCTCTCCTGACCAGGTGAGACATGGAATAAGATAACCAGAGAAGCTGTGGCTGCCCCTGGATCCCTGAAAGTGTCCAAGGCCAGGCTGGATGGGGATTGGAGCAGCCTGGGACAGTGGGAGGTGTCCCTGCCCATGGATCTGATCCTTGAAGTCCCTTCCAACCCAAACCAGTCCGGGATTCCATGATTGCCACAGCCCTGAATACCTCCAGCACACATCATCTCTCAAACAATTCAGGATTTTATCTTTTATGGTGATTTTGTCCAAATCAAAGAAAAAAAAAAACTAAAATATGTCTATTCCCATCTTATTTTATTTTAATAGGATTAAGTATCCTTGTGCTATCAAAATGTCTGTTCAACATTTGCAGGCTGAGGAATTTCTCTGTCTGTTCCAAATGACATTTAGGAACAAAATTAAATCTAAGTGTTCCTTCTACTTGTGTTTGAAACAGTCCAAATTGCAGTGACGTATTTGGGCTTTGTTGACACGGAACATTTGGATTAATCCAAAAGAAACACTTCCCGAACTTCATCTCCAGAAAACACTCAGACTTTGATGGGCCTGTTTCATTTGCAAATGAAGGGGGAAAAAAGGGAGAAAAAGTCACATCCTCAGCATTTCCCAGGAAACTGCAGCTCCTTTCCTTCCCCTTGGTCTCTGAGGACTGGCATGTGTGCCAGGGAGGAACCAGCCGTGGATCATGGGCAGCTGGGGCTGGGCAGGGTGGGGGGGATGCTGTGCATGTGGCACTGGGCAGACTGGGACCGTGGCACCTGGGACTGTGGCCCCATCCCCAGCAGTAGGACCTCCCAGTCTGATCAAATTTGGTTTTCAGCAGAAGCCCAGAGCAGCTGGAAGTGTCCAAGGCAAGGTTGGACAGGGCTTGGAGCAACCTGGGATAGTGGAAGGTCTCCCTGACCATGGCAGGGGCCAAAATGAGATGAGTTTTAACATCCCATTCCATGACTCCATGACTCCATGATTCCATGATTCCATGAAAAGCTGTCCCAGAAGATGCCACTGTCACAGGCACATTCTTCTTTCTTTCAGGATTTTTCACAGAGGTGCACAGAGAGAAAGAAAGAGAAAACAGTTTTTATTTCTGCTCCTTGTTTTTCTCATGTGGAATGTGTTTGGAGAATTGTTTACCTGGGGTGACTGCTTGATTGGATTCTGGTGAGGATTGTTTGAGCCTGATGGCCAATCCAATCCACCTGTGGCTGGACTCTGGCGAACAGGGGCACGAGTTGTTAGGTAGGTATGGTAGTTAGAGAAAGTAGGTACGTAGTTTTAGTATCTCCTTTAGATAGTATATTAATGTATTATAGTATAGTTGTAATAAAGGAATCATTCAGCCTTCTGAACTGGAGTCAGACATCCTCATTTCTTCCCACTGGGTTCACCTGCATTTACAATAATGCCACCCACCCTTCTCCCAGCTCTCAGACCCGGTTCCTACAAGATTGGCCACCAGTGGACCAGCCATTACCACATTGTAAGGGATGGGAAGCTTTGGATACTACTTCCAGCCAGCCCTGGAGCACGTCAGGGGCATTTACAGCAGCTGGAATCTCGTGGCCTGCAGGGAACGTCAGGAGTGATGGATTCAGTGAATATCTCTGCTGCTGCAGGTCAGTCTCAGGGCTCCTCTCCCGCTCCGTGGGCGTTGTTTGCTTATCCGTGTCCTGCATCCATCAGCTGTGAGCTCTGTGTGCCAGGACATGGCTCATTGGGAGAGATTTCACAGAATCCCAGGATCATCAAGGTTGGAAAAGACCTCCAGTATCATCGAGTCCCAGCTGTGCCTGATCCCCACCCTGTCCCCAGCCCAGAGCACTCAGTGCCACCTCCAGGTGTTCCTGGGACACCTCCAGGGATGGGCACTCCAAACCCCCCAGAGCAGCTCCTCCCAATCCCTGGGCACCCTTTCCATGGGGAAATTCCTGCTGGTGTCCACCCTGAGCCTGCCCCGGCCCAGCCTGAGGCCGTTCCCTCTCCTCCTGTCCCTGTTCCCTGGGAGCAGAGCCCGACACCCCCGGCTGTCCCCTCCTGTCAGGAGTTGTGCAGAGCCACAAGGTCCCCCCTGAGCCTCCTTTTCTCCAGGCTGAGCCCCTTTGCATCTCCCTCAGCCTCTCCTGGGGCTCCAGCCCCTTCCCAGCTCCGTTCCCTGCCCTGGGCACGCTCCAGCCCTCAGTGTCCTTCTTGCCATGAGGGGCCAGAACTGGGCACAGCCCTCAGGGGCCTCAGCAGTGCCGGCACAGGGGACAGGCCCTGCCCTGGTCCTGCTGTCACCCAGGTTTTGATCCAGGCCAGGTGCCCACGGCCTCCTTGCCCACCTTGCCCAGGGGACCCCTGGGCTCGTTTCTTCTCAACTCTGGTGCTGCTTTACCCACTCAGGCAGGCCTGGAATTTTGCTAGAATTAATAAACCAGCAAGGCACAGACCATGCACTGTGTCCCCTTCCTGTGCCCCCATCCCTGGGCTGCTGGTGGGAGATGTCACCAGGAAAGGGTGGAATTTTTGGGGTGGGGTGAGGAGAGCCTGAGATATTCCCTCAACAACAGGGCAGCTTCCAGCAAGTCACTGAACAAGGAGCAGGAAAAGAGCAGCCAGCAGAGCTGGGAGCTGTGATGGGCTGGGACGTGATGTCCTGGGGACAGGGGGACAGTGACTCACTGCAACCTACTGGAGGGGGGCAGGGAAGGCACATGAACTCATGCTGCCAAAGAGGGGAAGGGGAATCAGATGGGTTTTTCAAATATATCAGGGGAGTCTCAAATACTGGCAAGAAAGTCGAAGCCATTAATAAATTAGGAAGAAGATTAAATTAATGATGACTCTCAAATGGCTGAAGCACTGCAGAGCCTTCTAAAATCTGCCTTCAACCAAGAAAAAAAAAAAGAAAAGAAAGGGAAGAGAAGAGAAGCTAAAGAGTTTCTGTGGACAATAAGAAAACAATGGAAATCCAAAGGATCACATTTGAATCTTAAGCAAGGGCAGGTGAAGCTGAGCAGGGCTGGGGGCAGGCAGAGGGCCCGGGGTGGGAGCAGGCTTCTGGGACAAAGCAGAGTCCCACATGGAGTTGTTGGAGTTGCAGAAGAGCAGGAAATGACCCGAGGGTTTGGGTGAAGGATGTCCAGCATGGAGGGACAGCAGCGATGGCTGTAGGCTCCATCTGCAGCTCCAGATGGGGAGCCCAGAGCCAGGGAGGCTTCTGGAAAAGAAAGGACTGGGGCAGGGGACCAGCCCAGCACCCACAGCCTCTGCAGGTGGGTTTGCTTACCCACAGAATGCCTGCCCCCTCCCCACACTGCCCAGGGAACTGGCAAGAAGGCTCTTTCTTCCCTTTTCCCTCTGGAGCTGCCAGCTGGGTCCTGCTGCTTCCAAGGGAGCCACTCTGGTCTTCTGGGTCTGGGAATACATTGCGGGATCCAGACAATCAGAGGAGATGGTGGAAAGCCCTCACTGGGCACAGAGATGGGAGCAGCAGCTGTAGGTACAGCTGCTGGATGGTTCTGGAATGGGAATGTTAATTTTCATGGCACCTGGACAAAATGTCTTACTGCACAGGGATGGGAGAATCACTGAATGACAGAATATCCTGGGCTGGAAGTGACCCACAGCATCATCAATCCAGCTCCTGTCCCTGCACACACCCCCCAACAATCCCCCTGTGCCTCCCTGGCAGCGCTGTCCAAAGGCTCCTGCAGCTCTGGCAGCCTCGGGGCTGTGCCCATTCCCTGAGGAGCCTGGGCAGTGCCCAGCACCCTCTGGGGGAAGAACCTTCTCCAAAATCCAGCCTGGCCCTGCCCTGGCCCAGCCTCAGCCGCTCCCTCGGTGCTGTCCCTGTCCCAGAGCAGAGCTGGGAGCTGTCCCTCGCTGTCCCTCAGGAGGAGCTGCAGCCCGGGGAGCTCTGCCCTCCGGCTTCTCTGGGAATGAGCCAAGTGCCCTCAGGCAAGATGCCCCAAATCCCCGACCCAGAGGAGCAGGACAGATCCCACTCTCCGAGCTGCTGGCTCTCTGCAGGGTCAGGGAAGCCTGGCTGGACCAGTCCCACATCCTCACCTCCATCAGGCTTCACATCATTTTGCATCATTTCCCCCCACAAATGCAAGAACCGCGGCTGGGTTTAGCCCAGAGCAGGGATTTTGGCCCAGATTTGGCAGAGAGAAAGCCCTGCAGGACAGAACCCCAGGCAGAGCCCTGGGACTGCCCAGGAGAAGCCCTGCAGTGCCTGGTGCTGGGCTGGGGACAGCGGGATGCTGTGGCAAGGAGCATGGAGAGAGGAATTCCAGGTTGTCCCATGGCTCCTCTCCCCACCCTGGTGCTCTGGCAGATGTTTCCTTCCACACCCATCCCAGCACAGGAGATAAAAGGGTCTCAGGAGGTCACTGGGGACCACCTGTCACATCTGAGGGTCTTGGTGTTGGCAGAGAGGCTCCTGCAGGCAGAGGGGACACCCCAGGAGGTCCCCAAGCATCCTTAGGGACCCAAGCACCCTGCAGGCTCAGGCCTGGACACAGCAGGGCTCCCTGGGGTGGTGCTGCAGGGCCAGACCCCGTGCCTGGGCACAGCTGGAGGCCCTGCTGTTCTGGGGAGGCACCACCACAGGAGAGGCACCAGGGAGGTGCTGAAGGGGCTGAAGGATGGGGTTTAGGAGGCAGATGAGATGAACTCAATCTGTCCAGCTCTGCTGATCAATCACACAGGCAGGGGCCGGATCACTGTCTCCGAGTGCCTGAAGGGTGGGAACAGAGGGAGGTGGAAATTTCTCACTGGAGTTGGGGGATCGGGGGGGGATTGGGAATGCCAGGGCTGCTGACTCAGCTCTTCCTGCCCTCCATGATGGTCCTTCAGGGGCAGGGATTAGGCTGAGCCCCAACCAAACCGTGTCTGGGCAGCAGGGGAAGCTCCTGGCCCATGGCTGAGGGTCAAGGATCTCTGTGGAAACCATCTGGGATGAGGGGATGGAGCAGGGAGGACATAGTGGGAAAACGGGGCTGTGCAAGGAGAGCAGTGGGGTAAGGAAGGTGGGATGGGACAGGTAAAACCTGGACAGATAAGAAGCTGCCAAGATTGGAATTTCTGCCGTGTCTGTGCTGTTCCAGACCCTGGTTTGGCACCGTGGTCCCGTGGGATGTTCCATCAGCCCTGCAGGGAGCTGCTCCTGGGGATGTGCAGGCAGGAGCCGTGGTGGGAGAGCCCAGGAGAAGGGAATGGGGACCCTCCATGCAGAAATCCAGGCACAGGGGTGGAGTTATTCCAATAGCACAGGGACAGAGGTCACCCCAGTCCTGTCATCACTGGAGCATCATCCCAGTGTTATGGGGAGGGCTGGGATTGGGATCCATCCCTCCAGGCATCACTCCCAGCCCAGGCACATCTCCAGTGCCATGAAGCTGCTCTGTGTGTCCCCTTCCCTGTCTGGAGCAGCACTGGTAGCTTTAAGGTGTCCCCCCTCAGTGTCCCCCCCTCAGCCCTGCTGTTTCTTGGGGCCTCTGGCAGAGCTGTGCCTCGTTCAGGCTCTTTATCTGTTTTCATTTTCTATGCACACCTCTGGGGCACTGCTCAGATATAAAATAATCAAAATGACAGTCCCCAGATAAAGGCCACTTCTGTTAGGAACACACCAAGCTCTCGTGGAAAAGCACACAAATGGCAGTTTATTTTCTACCTCAGCTCCTTCCGGGCCTTGCAAGTGTTGGATCCAAAGGAAAACCTCCCGCTCAGCTCTTTCCCACCTGTGAAACGTGGTGCAGTGCATAAAGTTCAGAGGCAGGAGTGAATAACAGTGACTTTCATTAAGTGTCAAGTGAAAGCAGAGCCAGGCTGGAGCCTAATTCCAGTTGGGACCCGTTCAATAGCAAATTAACCTGCCAGTGATCTCCCAGGAGGCTACTGAGCAGAGCAGGAGGAATAATTTGAAACCAGGTTTGGAGAGCTAGGTAATATCTTTTTTATTAGATCAGCAGATAATTTGTAGCCAGATATTTATTCCGCTAGCCTCTGTGTGCGTGAAGAGCCCTCTGCCACCCCCTCTCCCTCCCAGATCCCTGAAAACCTCTCTGGATATTCCCATCACGGAGGCAAGACCCGAGCAGGGGGTCGGGGATGCCCCGGGAAGGGCAGGGGGGCACTTCTGGGCGCTGGTTTCCGTGACCCCTCCCTGGCCGTGCCCGGGGGAGGGGAGGCAGAGCGAGGATGGCCACGGGGATGGCTGAAAAGGCTTTTCCCCCTTTTTTTTCCTTTTTCCCTGGATGCTGGCAGGGAGAGGCAGGGCAGGCGGGCAGTGCCGGAGCAGCATTACCTCACCAGCGCCGAGCCGCGTTGGCTGCAGCGCCCGAGGAGTAGGAGGAGGAGGAGGAGGAGGAGGAGGATGTTATCTCCTGGCAACCCCCGCGCCTGTCACATCCATCACGGCAGCGGATGCAGCGCAGGACCCGCAGCCCCGGTGCCACGGGGGTCCTGCTGAAGAGGGCTCCCATCCCTTGGTCTGGGGCTGTGGGTGACAGGGGTGGCAGCTCTAAGATGAGGGAACAGGAGTGATGGCAGCGTCCTCTCCAGGCTGGAGAGGATGGGTCCAGAGGCAGAAATCCCGAGCTTGTCCCAGCTGATGGGTCAGGACCCCCCCCCCCCCCACCCCCAGGGAGGGGCTGCTGTGGCACTGAGGGTCCTTCCTGCAATTCCAGCTGGGATTCTGTCCATGCTGGGACACAGAGAGCTGCCAGCACAGTGCCCTCCAGGACCAGGGAGCCCAGCAGAGCCCATCTCCACGAGGAGCTGCTCCCGTCTTGGCCGGTGGATCCCTCTGCAGCCACAGCCAGGCAACTCCGCTTTCCCGAGTCCTCCAGCACCGCAGTTTTTCACCTCTGGCTCCCAAAGGAGCAGGATGAGGTGAAATATTTGTGCCCTCTCTGCTGGGGGATGCAGCCACATCTGCATCCATCCCTGGCTCTAACCAAAGATTCCTTCCTGAGCATCCATCCTCTGCCTCTAGCCAAAGATTCCTTCCTGAGCATCCATCCTCTGCCTCTAGCCAAAGATTCCTTCCTGAGCATCCATCCTCTGCCTCTAGCCAGAAATTCCTTCCTGAGCATCCATCCCTGGCTCTGAGCCCCTCACGTGGGGTTGGTGGCTGCGAGCCGGGCAGGTGGGCACATCTCGACAGGAGCAGCACACACCTGTGGATGAGAGGCATGAAAAGCTGGGAATTGGCCTGGGGCTGACAGCGACGGCCTCTCTGGGCTACGGGCGAGTTGCCCTCAGCCTCACCCAGTCCTCCAGCAGCAGCCTGTTCAGGGACTCGCACTGGAATGGGAATGGGGATGGGAATGGGAATGGGAATGGGAATGGGAATGGGAATGGGAATGGGAACGGGAACAGGAAGGAGGCCCTGGGCAGTGCTGGGATGGACTGCAGGAGGAGTGGAGGGATGGGGAAGCAGGAGCAGAGCAGATCCAAGGGAATCCAAGGGGATCTTGGCTCCTCCTGAGCCGCTCTGAGCCACGGGCTCAGTTTTCAGCCGATTCAGCACCAGCCCCGCCAGGGCTGGAGGCGCTCGGCATCCCCGGGATGCTCCTGGCAGCTCCCGGGGCAGGGATGGAGATGGCGCTGGAGAAGAGCCACGATGGCCCCGCACCTCCTGAGCATTCCACGCTCCCGGGCTCCCGCGGCAGTGCGGGAGAGGGGAGGGGAGGAGAGGGAGGGGAGCGGGGAGGAGCGGGGGAGGGAGCGCCTGATGAGGAATCCGGGAATGGGAGGCAGACAGAAAAACTAATCGGGGATGATTGAGGGAGAGCAGGAGGATGAGTGAAAGATTGAGACAGAGTGATAAAGAATATGTCAGATGGACAGGAAAACTAATAAAGAATAATAACGGCCCCTGGCCCTGCACAGCGCCCACACCCGCCTCGGGCTGAGCGGGGGAGGGGCCCAGGCTGGCTGTGACACCCACCCCCTGCCCGGGGCACACAGAGGGACATGCTGTGTGTGAGTGTGACACCCAGCCCCTGCCCGGGACACACACGGGGACATGCTGTGTGTGTGTGTGACACCCACCCCCTGCCCGGGACACACACGGGGACATGCTGTGTGTGTGTGTGACACCCACCCCCTGCCCGGGGCACACACGGGGACATGCTCTGTGTGTGTGTGTGTGTGTGTGTGTGTGTGAGTGTGACACCCACCCCCTGCCCGGGACACACACGGGGACATGCTGTGTGTGTGTGTGTGAGTGTGACACCCACCCCCTGCCCAGGGCACACACGGGGACATGCTGTGTGTGTGTGTGTGAGTGTGACACCCACCCCCTGCCCGGGGCACACACGGGGACATGCTGTGTGTGTGTGTGAGTGTGACACCCATCCCTTGCCCAGGGCACACACGGGGACATGCTGTGTGTGTGTGTGTGAGTGTGACACCCACCCCCTGCCCGGGGCACACACGGGGACATGCTGTGTGTGTGTGAGTGTGACACCCACCCCCTGCCCAGGGCACACACGGGGACATGCTGTGTGTGTGTGTGAGTGTGACATCCACCCCCTGCCCGGGGCACACACAGGGACATGCTCTGTGTCCCCCCCGGATATCTGGTCCTGCACAGAGCAGCTCTGGTAGCTCAGCCTTGCACTCACAGCCATATTGGTGCCCCTGGGGAGGAGGATGGGGGTGTGTGTGGGTGTGCAAACCCGGGTGGCTTTGCCCCCCCACTTGTCACTGTCCTCAGGCTGCTGGGGACACCCCCAGCCCAGCCCAGGGGCAGGGTGAGGTGCTGAGGGAGGTTTGCCCTCACCAGGTATGTCCTGCTGGGTTAGGGGGTTAGTTCCCTTCCCTTCCCTTCCCTTCCCTTCCCTTCCCTTCCCTTCCCTTCCCTTCCCTTCCCTTCCCTTCCCTTCCCTTCCCTTCCCTTCCCTTCCCTTCCCTTCCCTTCCCTTCCCTTCCCTTCCCTTCCCTTCCCTTCCCTTCCCTTCCCTTCCCACCTGCCCCTGGCTGCTCCTGCCATCGTTTCTCTGCTCCTGCTCCAGCCTGGGATGCTGAGGGATCTGGACAAGCCCTCGCTGCTCCTCCCTCTCCACAGCATTCCCTGTGCTCCCCTCCTTCCCAGCCCGTGCTCCGAGCCCCTTGTGCCCAGGGCCGAGCTGTGCTCGTGCCAGCCCCCCAAGCTGTCCCCTGCTGTCCCCAGAGGGGCTGGGTGCCACGTCAGCTCCAGCCTCCTGCTCTCTGCTGTCTCTTGTGAGGTCAAACAAGTGGAGAATGGGAACATTGTCCCTGCTGCATCCCAAACCTGCCAGCACTGACCGCTGGCCCTGGACAGCTCACAGAGTCCCCGGCTCCGGACGTGGCTCTGGGCCGTGGGGAGCTCTGTGTCACTGCTGTGGGCTCGGGGCACTGGCATGGCTGAGATCGGTCTGGTGCCAAAGAACAGGCGTGAGGGACAGAGCTCAGGCTGGCCAGGCTCTGGCTGTGACACATTCCAGGTCACCAGGGCTGGGGACACACTGCCGAGACAACCAGGAGCTCTCCAGGCACCAGGCAGGCTCTGGGGGTCCTAAGGAGGTGAGGGGACGGGATGGGAAAAGGATGGGAGGACAAACATGAGGGATGAAAGCCAGGAGGGTGAAAGCTGGAGGGGACATCTCACACAGTTCTCACGCTGGAACTGTGGGATTTGGTGCTTCCTGGTGTTTCCCAGGCAGGGTGAGGATCCCAAGGAGCTCACTTTTGCCTGGACAGGAGAAAACCAGCACCCTGAAGGTTCAGGTGGGGCTGATTTTCCATCACATTTAGGATCCCACCGCATCCCAAGGCTGTCTGAGGGCCTGTGAAGGTCCCAGCGTTGCCTCCTGCTGCACTCAGCCCTGGCTGGGGGCTGTGCCAGAGCAGATTCCAGCATCCATCGGCCGGAGGCGGAGCCCTGGAACAGGGATTTGATCATCTCTTCATCTCCTGCACATTTGAGTCATGAGCATAATTCAGCAGCTTTCAGGCTTCAGGGAGGCCAGGGAAAACAGCCCCTCCTCGGCTTCTCCTCCTTGGAAATTGTTTGTCCTTCCCCACCCACCTCACCCCAAGCACAGACTTTTGGGGTGCAGAGGGTGCCACCACATTTGGGATGAGCTGGTCCACACAGCGAGGGAGCTGTGCCATGGCAGAGCTACCCTGGCAGCCAGGGAGGCCCTGGGAAAGGTGCCATCCTTTCCAGCAAGCTTGGAAGGGGCAGGGATGGGCAGAGCTTTTCCCAGGAAAGGAATGCTGTGCCCTGGTATAAATTCGTGCTGGTAGAAATCCTGCAGGAACCACAGCTGAGGGAGTCATGGATCTGTTCTCAGGGAGCTGGGCGAGCTGGGCTCTGTGTGTGGATGGAGCACCTGGACCTGCCACGGTCCGGGAGAAGCAGAACCAGGAGCAGAGCAGTGACTGGGATGGGATGGAGAGCACAGGGAGGGATTTGGGGTAGGGATGAGGAGGGCAGGAAGTCTCCATCCCTCCTGACACTTGCCCAGTGCTTCCCCACATCCCTGCCCTGCACTCCAGCCCTTCCTAGCACTTTGCAGATCCATCCCTGCTGTCCTGGCTGTTACAGCCGAGTCCCTCTGGCACAGAGCCCTCTGCTTCCTTCCAGGCTTTCCTTGAAGACCTCGTGTTCCCTTTCCCTGGCCACCCGGGATGCACTCTCAGGGCGAGTGCTCATGAGAGGGGCAGGCCAAGGTGGCCTCTGCTGTCCATTCCCTAAGGATGCACATCCTCCTTTGGCAGCCCTCTGCCGTGTTTGGGCAGAAAGAACTGAGGTTTGGGGCTTTTCCTGGATTTGTGGGTGGTTTTTGTTGGAGTTTTCCTGAGTGAAGGAGGTGCCACTGGAATGTGGTGTCACCATGCAGGCAATGAGTTGTGAGTGGACAGAGCAGCCTTCCTTGATGGCTCCTCCAGATCAGATCTGTGCAGGGAAACTGAGGAATGGTTTGAGCCAGTTGATTCCAGAGGTGTTGACAAAAGGGCACACAAAGTCCTGGGGACACTTTCAGCTCCACCTCATTCCATAGGATCATAGAACATGGAATGGTTTGGAAGCAACCTTCAAAATCAGTTTGTTCTACACCCTGCCACGGCAGGGACACCTCCCACTGTTCCAGGCTGCTCCAAGCCCCGGTGTCCAGCCTGGCCTTGCCACTGCCAGGGATCCAGGGACAGCCACAGCTGCTCTGGGCACCCTGTGCCAGGGACTGCCCACCCTCCCAGGGAACAATACCCTCCCAAAATCCCACGTGTGGCAGTGCCAGAGGAACAGAAACCTCTGCTCTGTGCCTGCAGGGTAACACCAGAGTGGGTTATGGGGGATTCCCCCATGTTATTACAACACTAATTAATCACTGGGCCTGATGGTTTTCCTGTGGGATCCTTGCTGTGCTTCCCAGAAAGCCAAAGTGAGCCTCACGGCTCTGTCCCTGCAGTGCTGGAGCTGTGACAAGGCTGCTGCAAAGAGGGAACTGAGCTGGGGCTGGATATCCAACCTCTTCTAAAACCTCCTTTTTAAAGGTTTTGGGAAAGAATCATCTTTCTCTGGAGTCAAACCTTGCAATTTGGGGCTATTTTAGGAGTGCGGGTGGGCCTCAGCTGTGTCCATATGAGATCAGAGTGGCGAGATGGGCTCAGGGAGGTCATTCCGAGTTTTCCAAAGCTGCCTTTCCCCGGGAATGTGGGTGCTGGGGTGTGATTGGCACCTGCTGGGCTGATGGACAGGCGGGGAGGGAGCCGGGGAGGAGGGGCAGGCGCAGTTCCTCTCCTTGGAGCAGAGCGTGGCTGCCATTCCCGTTAATCCCATTAGGGCTGCTCGCACTAAACCCCTGAGCTCTGCCTGCTCCAGGGAGCGCCTGGGCCGTGCTCTGGGCCAGGCTCAGCGCGGGTGGATGGGCAGGAGAGCCCGGTCCAGGCAGCTGTGCCTCCTTGTGGGATTAAATCATGGTGCCAGGCCAGCCTGGGCACTCATTCTGGGATAAAGGGGGGTCCTGGCAATGGGAGGGGCTGGGAGCAGGGCAGGGATGGGGATAGGGTGGGGTGAGAGTTTTGGGGATGAGGGGACAGGGACAATGTGGGGTGGGAGCTCTGGAATGGGGGATGGGGATGAGGGATGGAGACAATGTAGGGTGAGAGCTCTGGGGATGAGGGATGGAGACAGTGTGGGGTGAGAGCTCTGGGGTTGAGGGGACAGGGACAGCAGTGTGTGTGTGGGGGATGACCAGCTAGCCCTGGACACTCTCCCTGTGTAGGAGGAGGACAGTTCCCCGCTGGCAGAGGAGCAGAGCCCCTGCCCGTGATCAGCTGCTGGCAGCAGCACCCCAGCCTTGTCCCCATCAATCTGCCGTGGCAATAAATGGAGCCGAGCGTTCTGCTGGGGCTCCAGCTCCAGAGCCCCCAAGGGAGGGGGCTGGGCTGGTTCTAAATCTCCTAATCCCCTTCATCAGAGTGCCAGACAAGCAGAGACACCGAGCAAACTGCCTGGGGCTGGGCCCCCCTGCCTCCTCTGAGCTGCTGCAAATCCCAATCATCCTGCGGGCGATTACAGGGGCTTCTCCTGGAGCACAATATCCAATCTCCCCCAGAGGCCATCACAACATATGCAGGGCCAGGCTCCAGGGCCACCGCGGGCTTGTCTCTCGCTCATCCTATTAGCGGAGTGCCTGGCAGGGGTGTGCGGGGCCGGGCACCGCCCGGAGCCGGCGGGGGAAGGAGGGAGCGGCTCCCCCGAGCCGCGGTCCCGCTCCTCCGGCACTCCGGGCTCCGCTCCCCGCCCCGATTCGGCCGCTGCAGCCCCTCCCTGCCCTCTCCATGGTCCTGCTCTGGAGGTTTCACAGCCGCCTGTGGAAACCGTGGAATAAAACACATTTCGTGATTAAAAAAAAAAAAAAAAAAGTGGTGTCAGCTCTTCTGTTCTTTTGGAACCTCTACCCCGAGCACTGCGCTGGCTCAGCGGTGATCCAGAGCCCTGCTGCCGTGCCAAGAGGGATTTGTGGCCATCATCACAGCAGAAAGAGCTGTCCCATTGCTCATCCAAGGAAAAATCCACCCTGCTGGGCCCTCACTGCTCAGCCAGCTCTGGGCAGGGCTCTGCTGGCTCGCTCTGGAGTTGCTTGGCCCAGGAACCACCTCAGCACCTTTCAAATTCTTTAAGGATGCAGTGAGGAGAGGTCAGGCTGTTCTGAGGTTCCCACCTGGCTCACTGTTTCCAGCTGCCAGAAATGCCCACTGTTCTGGGAGTGAGGAACTTGGGGAAGCACAGATGGGATGGGGGTGAGGCCCTGAGGCTTCCCAGAGCAGCTGTGGCTGCCCCTGGATCCCTGGCAGTGCCCAAGGCCAGGCTGGACAGGACTTGAGCAGCCTGGGACAGTGCGAGGTGTGGCACTGGATGGGCTTTAAATTCCCTTCCAACCCAACCCACCCCATTCCCTGATTCCATGCCTGGAGTCACTGTGTGGGGAGGAGATGCTGCCTGGGGATGTGGTGCAGGTTCCTGTCCATCACAGGTACCATGAACAGCCCCGTCCCCCTTTCCCCTTCTCTCCAAGTGGGAAGGAAAGTGCCAGAGCAGGAAAGCAGAAGGCTCCTAATTAAAGCAGATAAAAGAATCCGTAGCTGGAGGGACTCATGGCCACAAGGAGCACCCAAGGATGTGGACTTAGCAGGGATCAGAGCTCCTTCCCCTTCCTTGACCAGGTGAGACACAGAATAAGATGCCCAGAGCAGCTGTGGCTGCCCCTGGATCCCTGGCAGTGCCCAAGGCCAGGCTAGGCAGGGCTGGGAGCAGCCTGGGACAGTGGGAAGTGTCCCTGCCATGGCAGGGGGTGACACTGGGTGATCTCCAAGGTCCCTTCCAACCCAAATTCTTCTGTGCTTCTGTGATCCCATGGCTACTGAAAATCCAGCTTTAAACCTCCCAGTGCTTAGGGCTGAGCAAAGTCCTGCTGGGAAAACCCTCAGGAGGAAATGGTGCCACTGCCCTGCTGAAGCCAGCAGGAGATCCCAAACCTCATGCCCATTACCATGCAAGCCCTGGAAATGACCCTGCCAGGTCTGTGCAGGCAGCTGGATGGCTGGGGCTGCAGGGTCAGGCCCTCGGGAGGCACAGGAATTCAATTTCCCATCAAAATGGATGTCCCTGGCCTGGCACGCACCCAGCTCCCGCTGTAAGCCAGGACCCAATTAAACCAGATGTACCTGGAAAAGCCAGGTCACAACAGGGCTTTGGCACGAGCCCAGCCCAGCCCTGTCACACGCTGTCCCCAGTTGTCACCCCTCACCCCGCAGGGATGGCCTGGAGCTCCCATCTCCTCCACCTCCAGCCAGGAATGGATCCCCACAGATTGACCATGGCACCAAGGCCACATCAGCCCATCCACGGGGACAGGCAGGTGGGACAATCCTGGGGTGGAAGATTCCTGTTCCCACCCCCTGCTGGGCTCCATGGGCACCAAATCCATCCTGAGGGTGCTGCTGGGATCCCTGTGCCCAAGCCCCCGGCTGTGCTGGGCAGCTGCAGCACCCACAGCATCCGCAGGCCCCTTCCCAGGCGGTAATTGATGTGTGCTGCCATGGAAACCAGAGGGTTCCAGCCCGGCTGGATGCGAGCTCAGGGCTGTGCTGGAGGAGTGGAAGGCTTCGTGTGCTGATGTGGGGTGAGGGGAGAGCACAGGAACGGGGAGGAGAGGCAAGGAGGGAACGAGGAGGGCAGGGAGTGGGTGGGACGGGTGGGAAAGGGCCAGCAGAGAGGGGAAGGAGGCACAGATGGTGTCAGGGAGGGGTCTGATATCCTGGAATGACTGAGGAAGAGGGAGTGTGAGGAGCAACTGCAGGGCATGGAATGTTCAGGTCGGACAGGGAGGGCCTGGGACTGTCTCTGCTTAGGAAAACACCTTTTGGTCACCTGTCTCTGCCCTCTGTGCCAGCTGTGCCAGCCTGGAACCACCCTCAGCATCAAGATCCTCTTTCCTTGGGCTGGCAGCAAAGGGCACGGAGCTGCCCAGGATCCCTGGGGACACATCCCTGCTCCCAGCTGGCCTGGGCCTGCCCCGAGGGGCAGCTGGGAGCCCCCCAGGCCTCACCACGAGGGGCAGCCCCTCAGGAATGGGGGCATCAGATCCCCTCTCACGGCCCTGCAGAGCCCTGGGGAGGGGATGGCTCAAAAGGAGTCTCTGCAAAGGGGAGGGGAGGCCAAGCTTCATCTTCACGTGGGAACTCTTCCTTCCTGGAGTCTTCCAAGATGGGAAGGAGCCTTTGCCTGGTGGTCCAACCACAGTGAGCCCAGAGCTGAGCAGGGAGAGGTGCAAGGCTGTGTGTGAGCCCAGCACAGCCCGGATGTGCCACACCTGTATGGAACTCACTGGAGAGGGGAGCAACCCTACCCCGAGCCAGGAAACCTCCTGGGATCGTTGGGATCCTGTGCAAAGGCAGGCAGGGAGACCCCACAGCCACGGCTGGAGGAGCTCCCTGCAGCTGGGGTGGGAAGAGCCACAAATGTGCCCTGGTTTGGAGTGGCCCAGATGTATCCAAAAGGTCTGAAATACCCAAAACCCCAGCCATGCCTGGGAAAGGAGCTGGTGAAATGGTGGGAAACAGACCAAGTCTCCAAGGAGCGGTGGTGGAGATGGGAAGGGGTCTGGAGAGCTTTGATGGGATTTTCCCTGATTCCCACCTTGGCTGGTGGCAGGTGCAGGCAGCCTTGGGGCTGGAGGTGATTTTTCATTGAAATATTTGGGTTTCGATCATAGAATCAATCACACAATCATGGAATGGCTTGGGTTGGAAGGGGCCTGAAAGCTCCTCCAGCTCCAACCCCCTGCCGTGAGCAGGGACACCTTCCACTGGAGCAGGATGATCCAAACCCCGTCCAACCTAGCCTTGCAGGAGTCTGGTCTGTGGGAAAGTGCTCTGGGGACTTATCCTCCTTGTCCTTGTGCAGGAACATCCATCAGCTGGCAAACAGGGAGCCAAGAGCAGGGCAGGGAGGCAGGTAAACCCCAAAGCCTTCCCAGCTCTTTCTTCCCCTGAGGATGCTCAGGGGGACGCGTGGGAAGGAGCAGCCAGGCCCAGAAACAGCCGGGTTTTCACACTTTTATTGTAAAGCTTTAGGAAGGGCTAATTACAATGGAGTTGGTCATCTTGACAGCTCAGCAAACGAACGGAACAGGGGAGAACGGAAAGGGGCATCACGACGGTGTCATGCTCACGGCTCCGAACAGAAAGAGTTACAAGGGAATCAATTGTGCTCACAGCGCCCGGGGAAAACCAAGCCCAAGGCCCAAAGGCTTCCCCACACAGGGAAATGCATCACACATTGAGCAGTACAACCTTAGCAAGAGGCGTCGCCTTAGACATAGGGCACCATCTGAAAAATAGTGGGGGGACTTTACTCTGCCATAGGATTTCTCCTTTAGAAAAGCTACACCTGCATGTACATAAAACTGTACAAAAAACAAGGCATCACAAGCAAGGAAATGAAATCTCGTATAAATAGAACCAACACTGAAGAGCTACAAAGGGGTCGCTTAGATCCTTCCCACGCAGCCCGCCTGCTCCCTGGCTCCCACCTTTGGTTTTCCCCCTGGCTTGTCCTAGTGCAGTGTGAGATACAGTGAACCCTCCTCCTCCCTGTGCTTGTCTGGACTGGGGCCCGTGGGGAGCTGTCCTCCCCCCACGCGCACAGAGGCTTTATCCTTCTGGCTTATAATTGTGCAAATGAGCTTCTTCCCACAGCACCTCTTCCTCGCCCTCCCCCAGGACTGATCCCCAGCCACACTGGCAGCTTCCCCCCGGGGCAAATCCCCTCAAACCCCTCTCCCAGGACTGATGTCCGGCGCCCTCTCCTCCCCAGGGACCCATCCCCCTGCACCCCTGGCAACCCACTGAGGCCCCGGTCCCAATGCCCCCCTCTGGCCTTCCCCGCACACCCACCCAGTGCCCCCAGAGCCCCAACCCCTCTGCACCCCCAGACACCCAAACCTGGCCCCACCGTGCTCCCCTTCAAACCCCCACCAGCCCTCTGTGCACCCCCACAGGACTCAGCCACCCCCAAACCCATCCCCACCCCCATCCTGCGGAGACCCCCCTGCACTCACCCCTCCCTCTGCACCGTGCTCGCACTGAGGACCTTGCCAGTGCTCCAGGGGACAGCACAGCAATTCCAGCCACAGGAATTCCAGCCTCGGGATCCCTCTGGAGACCCCAGCACAAGGTAGGGAGCCCCCCTGCCGGGATGAGGTGATCTTGGACAAGCCTCCCTCAGATGTGGCTCTCCGGGGGTCCCCGAGAGGGGCACTGGACACTGCCACTGCCTGGGCCCAGGGGAGGCGTGAGCAGCCGAGTTGGCAGTGGAGTCAAAGATCGTGGCCAGCGCGGCCAAATTGCACATTCTGCCCAGTTTGGCCCTGAAACTACAGAGCTACAATAAAAACAAGGTCAGGAGTGGCACCTGTTCCGGCAGCCAGACCGGGGGAACGCGGCCCCGAAGGGCAGAGCAGGAATCCCGGCCGGGCGGGCGGCTGGACCTCCACCGGGAGCATCCCGCCCGCTCCAGGGACACCCGGCCGGGCGGGAGCAGCAGCGGGAGGCCGGGAGGAGGGTCCTGCCTCCTCCGGCTGGCACCGCCGGGTGCCGGGGTCGCGGGCGATGCAGGGTGGCAGCGGTGCCACCCGGGGAAGGCAGGGCTGGGACACGAGGGACGCGAGGCAGCGGGTGCGAGCAGGCACCTTCTGCCGCCCTTCCTTTGTCCCCCGGGCTCGGCTGGCACCGTGTCCCCTCGGGGAGCCGCGCGGGGAGGTGGCTGCGTCTGCCACCGCCCCATCAGGGGGAGAGGAGCTGCTCAGAGCGGGGTGCTGGGGGGGAGAGGCTGGGCAGGGGGTCCCGACAGGCACTACAGCTATGGCAGGGCAGGCCCTGCCCCAGCCCTGCGGCGTCCCTGTGCCCCCGAAGCCCGGCAGAGCCCCGCGCCAGCCCCCCGGGCACGGACCGTGCGCTCCGAGGATGCGCTGCCCTGCCGGCCTCGCTCCCTCAGGAAGGTGCCAGAGCTGGAGACGGGAAGCACAAGGGTGCAGCACGGCCCCTCCCGTGGCCCGGCGGGCGAGGACGGGGAAGGGCTACCCAGGAATGAGGCGCAAGTCGCCCGGACCCCTCCGGCCAGGGGTGCACCCCGCAACCAGGACTGTGCCCCGGCTGCCAAGGGAGCAGCGACAGAGCCAGGGGTCCCGCTCTGAGGAGCCCTGTGAGGGGCAGGGGCTCCTCTCCCCCGCCCCGGGTGGGGACCCTGCACGGGAGCTGAGGACGCCGGGGCAGCAGGGACCTGCCGGGGAGACTGGCGACCTTTGACAATGGAAGAGAAAGCTGGACCCCGTGAGAGTGGCCCTGTGGCCTAAGGGCAGCGGAGTCCAGCGGGCAGGGGCTTGGCAGCCCCCGGTGTGACCCTGAGACAAAGCTCCTCCTCACAAAGGCAATGGTGGCTTTACAGGCGGATGGGACGGAGGTCGAGGGCACGGCACAGCCTGGCCTCGTGGGCATCCCCTGCCCCGGAGGAGGCCCGAGGCGATGGGCTGAGAGCCAGAGCCGCTGGCGACCTCCCTGCCAGCAGAGGCGGACTGAGGGCTTCTCCGGACCCAGCCGGTCCCTTCCTGGGGACATCCCCTCCCCGGACCCAGCCGGTCCCTTGACTGGGGGCTTCCCCACCCCTCTTCCACCCGCCAGGTGCAGGGCCACCACCGGGGACCCCCCCCACCCCCAAAGCAGCCCCCACCTATGGCACCGGGCAGTCCCTAGGGACCCTGCAGCTTGTGGGCACAGTGACAACGTTCAGAAAGAGATCCAGGCTGAAAAACAGCAAAGTCCCTACAGTCCAGCCAGGATGCTGCCCCTCTCCTCCAGCTCCCCAGCTGCTGTTTCAGGGACTGATCACATCTCTATTTACAATATAGAACACGAGTGCGGGCTGGACGCTGCACTCCCAGGGGCTCTTCCACGCAGGAAACCATTCAAAGTTGGAACTTGCTCCCTGTGGTTTGATTTTTTTTCTCTTTTTTTTTTGTTTTGTTTTTCCTCTTTTTTTTGTCTGCTTTGTTTTGTTTTGTTTTGTTTTCTCTTTAAGCGTCTTTTTTTTTTTTTTTTTTTTTTTTGTTTCAAGGACAATAAAAAGTTGCGATCAGGCAGGACTTGAATGTCATTCCTATAAGATTCGTATTTACAGGAGTCTACAGCAAAGAGACAGGCAGCTGGCTCCCCGTGCTCGGGGACACTCCTCGTCCTATGCCCCAGGAACTCCACCAGCTCTGCGTGGACCTTTGGTACGTAAGCCCTTCTCTCCCTTCTCCGTGCCCTCCGCACCAGGAGTCTGCCCAGCCCTCCCCGGCAGCAGTTCGGGATGCTCGGCAATCGGGGTTGGGATGCTTTTCACCCTCCCCACCCACCCCCAGCCCTGGGCAACACGGGGTTAAAAAGGCGCTCCTCTCATCCCTGCCTCGCCCTGCCCTGCTCCCCGCAGAGCCCCCTGCCTGGAGAAGCGGCCGGAGCCATAAAGCATCGAAGTGGAAAATGTTCCTCTGGCCTCTGCTCCCTGCCCCTCATGCCCAGCCTCACAGGTAGATCTCCCTCTTGGTGGTCTGGGCCGAGGGGGTGGTGGCTGGCTGGAAGTCCGAGGTCTGGGTGAGAGGAATTTCCTCCATGGGAGAGTCCTTGCAGGGCTCATGGCTACTATTGGAGAAGGCACTGTACGTGGGGAGCAGGCGGAGGTTGGCCATTTTGGTGCTGCGCTCTTCCGACAGTCTGGGGCTGCCGTTCCCGACTTGCTCTTGACTCCCTCTGTCTTGGTAAGGCACAAAAGTGGAGAGTTTGAGGGCGTTCTTGGGCCTGCGGCTGGGGGAGGACTGGCCAGGCATCCAGCAGGTATCGGAGTGGCCGAACTCTGTGCACTCCCGGGTGCAGGTCCCAGTCATGGCTACATCGGGCAGAGGCCGGAGATCTGCGGGGAACAAGGGACAGCGGCGTTACCCCCGGGAACCCCGGCTTGGGAACCCTGCCTCAGGAACCCTGCCTCGGGAACCTTGGCACAGGAACCCTGACTCAGGAACCCCGGCTCAGGAACCCTGCCTTGGGAACCCTGCCTCAGGAACCCTGCCTCAGGAACCCCGCCTCGAGAACCCCAGCTCAGGAACCTTGGCTCGGGAACCCTGCCTCAGGAACCCTTGCACAGGAACCCTGTCTCGGGAACCCTTGCACAGGAACCCTGCCCCAGGTACCCTGCCTTGGGAACCCCATCTCAGGAATCCTGCCTCAGGAACCCTGCCTTGCGTACAACACCTCAGGAACCCCACCTCGGGTACCTTGCCTCAGGAACCCTGCCTTGGGAACCCTCCCTTGGGATGCAGGGATGAGGAGCAGGGACTGGACATTTCTGTCCTGCCCATGCTGGGAGGGACAGCCGGACTCACAGACACCCCAGGAGCCAGACCCATGGACACCCCAGGAGCTGGACCCACGGACACCCCAAGAGGTGGACACATGGACATCCCAGGAGCCGGACACACAGACACTCCAGGAGCTGGACCCATGGACACCCCAGAAGCTGGACACACAGACACCCCAGGAGCTGGACCCATGGACACCCCAGAAGCTGGACACACAGACACCCCAGGAGCCGGACCCAAGGACAAAAAAATGGGAGCAAAGCAGAGCAGGGAGGGAAACCCAAAGGCACAGAGAAACAGGAGGAAGAGCACAGGGCAGAGCTGCCCGAGCCCCTCTGGAGACCAGGATTGCACAGGGAGGCTCCACAGCTTGGATTTGCACAGCAGGACACGCGCTGCCACACCAGGCTTGATCCCAGAAGTTTAGGCACCACCTGGAACCTGCTAAGCTCCAGGAATGCCCATTGGGCACCACGGCATCACTGTGCAGAGACAGAATTGCCCTGGACTCAGCCCCGAGGCACAGCCGTGTGTCCTGGGCAGCTTCCTCAGGCATCCCTGCCCTGCTCCCACTGGGCATTCCAGGCCACATTCCAGCCTCCCCTGGCACCCTCAGTAGGAGCCACAAGCCCAGCCGGAAGTCCTGGTCTCATGTGGAGCCTGAAATCTCTGAGCACGCAGAGGCAAAGCCATGCCCACCCTGAGAAAGGCTGGAGATGCCAGGGGTGCCCTGTGCACCAAACCCCTGCCCCAAGGGAGCCCAGCACCTGAGGGCACCACAGCTCCCTGCTCCTGGCACAGCTGGGACACCATTAGAGCACCAGTTAGACCAATTCACGTACTGGTGTGCTCACACACCAGCCACCCCCTGCCCCAGGTGTCCCTGAGGCTTGGCCAGGTGTCCTTGGCACAGGCAGCACCTGTCATAAGGTTTCTGAGGCTGGAATTTGGCACTTCCATGCAGAGCTGTGTGTCCCTCCCAGAGCCATCCCAGTCACGAGCCAGTGCTTGATTTCTGCCCCAATTTGGGACACCACAGAGTGCCCTGGGACACGTCACCGCCTGCTGCCACAAGCAGATCCAGCCTGGTGCTGATGCTGGGGTGGACGCAGGAGCTGTTTATGACCTTGAGGCTGCTCAGACTTCCAGATGTCCCTGTAGTTCCCAAAAATCCTCTCTGTGTCTCCACCACCATGGAGTTCTCTCCACTGACAGTGATGGAGGGAGATGCTAAGGAGCTCTGGGGACCTGTGGGGCACCCCCTTCCCATGGGACACACACTAGTCCACACAATTCCCTCATCCCAAAAGCAGGGCAGACCCACAGGTGCTCCCTGAGCCCTGGGAAGAAGCAAACTAGATCACCATGGTGGGGTTTCTGCCCTGGCCCACGCTCCCTCCTGCCACCAGTTTGGGACTGCCACACACCCGAGTCACCCTGGCACAGCTTTCACACACAGGATGCAGGAGAAGGCTCCAGACAATGCTGGGAATGCTTGACACCGGCATAGATGAAGGGGTGAAGTCAGCAGCCAACCATTGTGTGAGCACATCTTGCCTTAAAGCAGCCCCCAGTGACGCTCCCCAAACCCTCAGCGGGGGGCTGAGGCAGCCCAGTTTTCCCCCTGGGGCCTGTGCCCACATTCCATCCCTGGCACCCACGGGGGCTCCCCCTGGCAGCTGGGATATCCTGGCGGGAGCCACACGGACATACCTGATGGCAGCCCCCCTTCACAGCCTGCTCCGCTCAGGGGACTCTGATGAGGGGCAGAAAAAGGACGACAGCGTCACATAAGTGCACAGCCCCGGCCTCCACACCCCCGTCAGCCTCTGCCACCCCCTGTCCCCCTGGTCCCCGCTGCCTCCTTGGCCTCTCCTGGCCCTGCTCCAGCCTCCTGGAGGCTGCTCGGCCACCGCTGCTCCTCCCTCACTCCTTGCCCCAGCTCTGTCCTGATCCTCCCTGGAGCCCAGGGGCCCTGGCGGGACTCACACGGGACAGCGGGAGGCCACCTGGCTGTGACACCAGAAACTCGGGAACACAGAGGGGTTGGGGCTGTGCACACACACATGGATACACACACATGGATACCCACACAGGAATACACACACAGGAATACACACACAGATACACACACAGGGATACACACACATGGATACACACACAGGGATACACACACATGGATACACACATGGATACACACACATGGATACACACACATGGATACACACAGGGATACACACACAGGGATACACACATGGATACTCACACAGCGATACACACACATGGATACACACTTGGTTACACACACATGGACACACACACATGGATACACACACAGGGATACACACACATGGATACACACTTGGTTACACACACATGGACACACACATGGATACACACACACATGGATACACACACAGGAATGCACACATGGACACACACATGGATACACACACGGACACACACATGGATAGACACACACATGGATACACACACAGGAATGCACACATGGACACACACATGGATACACACACGGACACACATGGATACACACACATGGATACACACATGGATACACACACATGGATACACACACATGGATACACACTTGGTTACACACACATGGATACAAACATGGATACACACAGGGATACACAGACAGGAATACACACATGGATACACATGGATACACACACAGGGATACACACACAGGGATACACACACATGGATACACACATGGATACACACACATGGATACACACATGGGCATACACACAGGGATACACACACATGGATACACACACATGGATACACACACATGGATACACACATGGATACACACAGGGATACACACACAGGGATACACACATGGATACACACATGGATACACACACATGGATGCACACACAGGGATACACACACAAGGATGCACACACAGGGATACACACACATGGATACACACACAGGGATACACACACATGGATACATACACATGGATGCACACATGGATACCCACACATGGATACCCACACGTGGACACACGCAGGGACACACACATGGATACACACACATAGATAAACACGTGGATACACACACATGGATACATACACATGGATACACACAGGGATACACACATGGATACACACACATGGATACATACACAGGGATACGCACACGGATACACACACATGGATGCACACACATGGATACACACACAGGGATACACACACATGGATACACACACAGGGATACACACATGGATACCCACACATGGACACACGCACGGACACAAACATGGATACACACACATAGATAAACACGTGGATACACACACATGGATACATACACATGGATACACACACAAGGATACACACATGGATACACACACATGGATATATACACATGGATACACACACAGGGATACACACATGGATACCCACACATGGATACACACACATGGACACAAACACATGGACACACACACATTGATACACATATGGACACACACACATGGGCACACACACCTGGATACACACACATGGATAAACACATGGATATACACATGGACACACACACACGGATACACACACAGGGACACACCCATGGACACACACACAAATCCACACTCCGATACATCCCAGCAAGATGCTCCGCCCTGCTTGCCGTGCTGGGGACAGCCATGCTCACTCCGCGGGGACACAAAGCAGCAGCACAAAAGCAGCCCAGGGGACATGGCGGTGGCATGGGCAGCACGAGAGCATGGCTTGGCAGGGACGTCCTTGGGGCTGGCTGTGCACCAGCTGCCCTATTTCCTGGGGAATCACCTCAATTCTCTCTCCCACGTGAGATACAAAACCAGAGGCACAACGGCTTCGTTTCATCCCTGCTCTGGCAAGCAGAAGCAGAGAATGGAATCTGAACCCCAGAGAATCCATCAGGTTTTCCTCTCAGAACCACAGGATGCTCCAGTGGCCACACAATGGCTTGGGTACTTTGAGGTCATGTTCTGTGGTCTTTTCCTTGTGTCCATGAGGAATTATCGCCATCCTTTCCTCACCAACTTTTCTCCTGGATGTCCTTTTCTCTTGCAGAAAGGCCATGGTGCTCTGTGCTCCCAGGGGAGTGGATGAGAGCCATCCCCTCTTCCTGGGGCAGAAGGAGCTTTGCCGAGCCGGCAGTGGGGACTGGCAGGACTGCAATAAAATCCACCTCTGCAGGGAACAAAGCTACGGAGATTTCCTTGTGCCAGCAGCAGCTTGGGAATGGCAGGATCAAGCAGGAACGCTGTGTTCAGGATCTTTTATTCTGCTCTACCCATTGTCTGCTCCTGGCACTGAAGCCTTTTCCAGCGTTGTCCCCTTGCTCGCGGAGCCGCTGAGGAGCGGATTCTGTGCCATGAGCCCGGAACGGGGCAGGGTGGAATTCCTGAATAGCTGGGACTGAGGGAAAACACGACCCCATGGCCTAATTCCCAGCACATGCTGGTGGCTCAGGACTCCGATGTGCCACCAGACAAGGACAAATCCCTCCTTGGTGGGAATTTTGCCCATAGATCTTCCCCAATTTTGTGGGGTGGTGAGGAGGCAGGCTCACATCTTGGGGTGCACAAAGCTTACTCGGGATTTCCCTCCTCCACCCAAAATGCACTTTTGTGTCTCTGAGGCCCTGGAATGTGACAACATTCCCAGGGATGAAGAGGATGGCCACGCCCTCTCTGGTATCAGGGTGTCCTGGGCACGCCAAGTAAAGCTTTGTGCAGCTGCCATGTTTTCCTGAGCTTTGGCCCTTCCTGGTTATTCCAGGCCACCAGATTGTGCTTCCCAGGCAGAGAAGTGGTTGCTTGGGCATTCACAATCCTCACATCCTCTTGGCTCCCCCCTTCCCACACCTTTGCCTCTCTCTGGCATCCCCTTGTCAGCTGCCTCGGGGTGCTCTCCTCCTTAGGGAAGAACCCAGGGCAGGAAAAGTCGGATCCCTTTGGTTTCTTGGGGGGCACAGTTGGGTTTTACACCAGGACACCCTCAGAGATGCCAGGTTGGCTCCTCTGGGAAAAGGCACAAATTGGTGCCTCTGCTAATTATTCCTGTCTCACTGTCTCCCCACCCAGGGCAGGACCTCATCCCGTCATCCTGCCCGGGGCAGGGCTCCTCCAAAACCTTACTGGGGAACTCCAGCAAAGCTCTGGGGCACTTTGGGAACAAGACAAAAGCAGCAGCCTCAGCCAGCAGCACTTCCACCTCCTGCAGGAGATGGGCAGAGGTTCCCTGGCCCTCTGCAAGCCTGGGAGCTCAAATCAGAGGCTGAGAGCCAGCCCCGAGCATGTTTTTTATGCCAGCCTGGTTTTTATCCCCAGCCTGGCTTGGTCCTCCCGTGTCTTCCACTTGCGTCAGTGTGGGTAGAGCAGGGATGGATGATGCAGCACAGCAGAAGTCTTGGAAGGGAGGGGAAGTGCTGGAGCAGCTCTGGGAGGGGAGGCAGTGGGGCTGTGACAGAGCAGAGCATGGCAGAGGATGCAGAGAAGCCAAGGAAAGGGGAGGAGGGAAGCACAGCATGCCAGGAGGGACTGGAGAGGCTCTGTGGTATGGGGAAATGGGGGAGTGTGGGGAGAGCAGCTGGGAGGAAATCCAGATGCTTTCCCTAAGCTGGGATCAGAAAGAGCCTTCTTCCCTCCCTGGGGAGAACTCATTCCAGCCAGCTGCCCCAAGAGCAGAGCCCCAAAGGCCTGACCTGTGCTGCCCCTGGGGACAGAGGGATGGAGCAGGGCCCACGCTGCACCCCGGCGTGCCAGGGGTTCCAAAGGTCTGTCCTGAGCCAGGGAAAGGGGCAGTGCTCCCAGGAGAGGCAGCTTGGTCATGCTGTGGACACATTCCAAGCCCTCAGGGTTCTGCAGACCCCTCTGGGATGTCCCTGACAGTGGTGGCCCCCACGAGATCACCTCCCAGCAGCACTGTCCCCCCTCCCTGTGCAACAAGGGCACCCTTCCCGCCCCACAGCTCCTGGCAGTCGGCACCATTCCCCATTTCACCATTCCTGGTGCCGTTCTCCTGCACCATGGCTCCTCCAGGAACCATTCCCAGGAATCCTGCTCCCCGCTGCCCATGGCAGAGCTGCTGGCAGGCCCCATCCTGCCGTGCCAGTGTTCTCCACAGGTGCCACTCTCCTGCAGTGCCACTCCCCACAGGTGTGTCCTCCCAGGTGTGTCCCCCCAGGTGTGTCCCCCACGGCGCACTCCTGAAGGCACAGCTCTCCCACAGTGCTGCTCCCTCCAGGTGCCATTCCCCACAGCGCCATTCCCGGGAGGTGCCATCCCCCACGGCGCTGTGCCTCCAGGTATGGGTCCCCCAGGGTGCCACGTCCTGCAGGTGCCATGTTCTGTGCTGCTACCTCCAGGTGCTGCCTCCCCCCGCTGCTGCTTTCCCTGCAGGCAGCGCTGCTGCAGTGGAGCCATCTCCCCCAGGTTCCATGTTTTACAGCACTGCTCCCTCTAGATACCACTTCCCTGCAGAGCTGCTTCCTCCAGGCTCCAGTGCTGCTGCTCCCCTCCCTCCTCAGACACCCTTAGGAACAGCTGGGATTATGCAGCCCAACATCCCATGTTCTTACACTGGCTAGCCCCATTGCTATCCTATCCCCCTATCCTATCCTATCCTATCCTATCCTATCCTATCCTACCCTATCCCATCCCATCCCATCCCATCCCATCCCATCCCATCCCATCCCAGGAGCTTCCTGCAGGGAACAGGAGCTCTGTGCCTCATTCCCAACATGTTTTCCCCTTGCCAGGGCTGTTGGGAGAGGGGAGCTGTGCTGCAGGTGGCTCTGGAGCCAGGATCTCCTTCACAAGGCCCAGAGACAAGGTCCCCCTTCATGGTACCCAAATGAGGGGGGCACAGCCAGTGCATTATCCCAGCAGGGAATAATGGAATATTCTGAGCTGAAGGGACCCACAAGGATCATCCAGTCCAGTTCCTGGCCCTGCACAGACACCCCAGCAATCCCCCTGTGCATCCCTGGTGTCCAAAGGCTCCTGGAGCTCTGGCAGCCTCGGGCCGTGCCCATTCCCTGGGGAGCCTGGGCAGTGCCCAGCACCCTCTGGGGAAGAACCTTTCCCTGATGTCCTTCCCAAAGCTCCCCCTGCAGCCGTTCCCTCCTTCCCTGAGCTCTGCCCTCGGCTCCTCTGCTGCAGCTGAAGCAGCCCAGTGCCCTCAGCCCTCCTCGGGTGGCCCCTCCAGAGCCTTCCCCAGCCCGGCCCCTCCTTTGGACACTCTGGAACAGCTTTGGGTCTCTGATGTTGTGGCACCCGAGCTGCCCCAGCACTGGCGGTGAGGCTGCCCCAGCCCAGAGCAGAGCGGGACAGTCCCTGCCTGGCTTATCCCCCAGGGCACCCTTTGGATGCAGGATCCCTCCCACGTCTCCTCACCCATTCCCATATTCCCGTGGACAAGGCCAGAGCACAGCAATGTCCCCTGCAGAGCTGCTGGAGCGCTGCCTGTCCCCACAGCGGGCACGGATGGGCACGGAGCGCTCGGGAGCGGGAGCAGGGGCCGGAGCTCCCCGCAGCCCAGGGCAGCCCCCGCCGTCCCCTCCGCAGCTCCCGCACCCCCTCCCCTCGCAGGCGGCTTGCAGGACCACTGCTAGCGCTGCAACACCCAGCCAGACGGCTGTGGGACCAATCCTCGCACTACAACACCCAGCCAGATGGCTCCCCAAACTTCCCACCCTCGCTCCAGATGGCTCCCGGTATCGGAGCCCGACCCGGCACTGCCCACCGAGGTGGTGGCTGCGGCTCCAAGCCGCACCTCCGGCTCCCAGGGCAAGAAGGAGCAACACCCGCTCTTCCATCATCCCCCGAGCTGCCCGGGCTGCTGACAGCGCACAGACGGGTTTCTCCGGGGCTCCGGAGCCAGGAGATGGAACACACCCCCAGCATCCCCCCGGCCCCTCCCGCCCCGCTGGCTCTGCCCTTGTGCCGAACAACAGCGGCTCCGAGCAGCACAGACAGCTCGCCCTGAAGGGAATGGGCTGCCAGCCCCCAGCTGCGCTCACGGATCAGCCCCCAGCCCCTGCAGGGTATCCCAGCACTCCAGAGCTGCAAACGGCTTCCCAGCCCCTGCCGAGGGATCCCAGCACGAGCCAGGAAGGGATGTGGACAGATGAATCCACCAGGCTTAGCATTGCCAGCACAGCTGGGGCTGGGGCGCTTTCCCTGCTCCCAGGGGATGTGTTCTTCCTTTTCCCCGTTCCCAGGGGATGTGTTCTTCCTTTTCCCTGCTCCCAGGGGATCTGTTCCTCCCTTCTGCCTCCCAGGGGATGTGTTTTCCCTTTTCCCGGCTCCCAGGGGATGTGTTTTCCCTTTTACCCACTCCCAGGGGATGTGTTGAGCCAAAGGAGCCACCTCCCTGCTGCAGTCACAGTGGCCACACCGCCACAGCAACGGCAGGCAGAGCACCCAGACGGATGTTCCCGGACACTGAGCCCTGCAGGGCTCAGCAACACACTGAGGGCTCCCAAAATCCCCATCACCCCACAGCTTCCCTGTGATACCCAGCAAAACAAATTCAACCCCTCTAGAACAGATTTTGTGGTCATGGTGCCACCCCCATGGTCTCCTACCTTGGCACAGAGGGGCTTCAACATTCACTGGACTATAAAAAGCAGAATTATTACATTAAACTGCTGAATAATTATGTTAAGAAGCACCTAAATAGGATTACAGGGTTCAAAGGTTAGGAAATGCCAAAATTAGGATTGTCCAGGCAGCCTTAATTCTCCTCCTGCAAGTGCTTCCTGATGCAGAGCAGAGTCACACTCTGGTGGGAAATATTTCCCCTGGGGTCCCTTTGTGGCTTGCAGGGGGAGGACAGAACCACCTGGGAGATTTAACGGGGAAGGAGCTGATTTGCCAGTGAGCCTCTGCCCCAGAGGCTGCAGAAACTGGGGAAGTTACAAGGAAAGGGTCAAGAGATCACAGAAAACTCCTCCTTTAAAAAGGGGCTGGAGGATGGGGGGGGTGTTTCTCTCCTAATGAGAAAAAACCAGCAATTTTCTCTCTTTCCATAAATAAAATATCCGGGCACATTTCACTGGCACTTCTCTAAATATTTGGTACCTGGCACAAAACATTTGGTACCTGGCACATGCCCTCTATGAAAAATCGGGTCCCTGCAGCTAAAACTCACAGCAGCCAAAAGCAAAGGCACGGAACGAGCATTGCTGGGCAATCCCCTCACTCACATTGCATAAAACAACCCAGTCCAGGCCCGGAGTGAAATCTTGGATCCCAAGATTTATTAATATCCCAACATTATGCTCTGGCTGTCCTACAGACCATAGGCATTGCACAAATATCCACCAGAAAGGCTGGGGAGTCCAAACCAATCCATGGAATAACCAAACCCTCTTCCAGCATTGTCTCCTGCAGCATCCAGGTGAGCAACAACACCTGAGGTTCCTTTAGGGGCGCACAAAGGCCCTAAAACCATGGAATTTGGGCAGTGGAGCTGCCCTCCTTCCCTCCTTGCCCCAGGAGCTGGGGCAGGTGGGAGCACAGGGCTAATGATGGTTATGTAAATCTCATGGGAGCAGCAGCACCTGCCATCCCCGGGGGCTGCCAGCTCATGCATGCCTTGGATGCGCATTCCTGCTGCCCAAATTCCTCCTCGATTGCTCCTGCCCGCATTCCCACCCGGCCCTGCTGATGGATGCACGGGATTCCCCCCCGAGGGGGGCTGTGGGCATGGCCTGTCCCCGCCCTGCAAGCAGGGGCTTCCTGGAGACACAGGAATGGCCACTTCAGAGCTCTCTGGGGACAAAGGAATGGCCACCCCAGAGCTTCCCAGAAACACAGGAATGGCCACCCCAGAGCTCCTTGGGGACACAGGAATGGCCATCCCAGAGCTCTCTGGGGACACAGGAGTGCCCACCCCGGAGCTCCTTGGGGACACAGGAATGGCTGTCCCAGAGCTCTCTGGGGACACAGGAGTGCCCACCCCGGAGCTCCTTGGGGACACAGGAATGGCTGTCCCAGAGCTCTCTGGGGACACAGGAATGGCCGTCCCAGAGCTCTCTGGGGACACAGGAGTGCCCACCCCGGAGCTCCCTGGGGACACAGGAGTGCCCACCCCAGAGCTCCCTGGGGACACAGGAGTGCCCACCCCAGAGCTCCCTGGCACACTCCGGGTACCCTGTGCTGCCAGCCAGTGTGACCCCAAGGGGCCAGGCCACCAGGAGCAGTGTCACCAGTGCCACTCTGAGCACCCACTGACCTGGTGACACAGCCCAGGTGCCCTTCCCAGCCCTCTGGAGTGCTTCACTCTCAGCTGGACCTGGTGAGGGACAGGTGGTGGCCCTGGTGGCACCAGGTCCTGGGGAGCTGCCAGTCCATATAATCACGGGTTGGTGACACACAGTGGTCCTCTTACCCCGTGTCCCCAAGTCCCCAGCTCTCAGACAATTGCTGGTCATGGTTCCAGAAGGGCTGGAGACCTGAGCCATGGCAGGATTGTGCCCTGTGGGGCTGGGGACAGTCCCCCCACCCAGCAGGAGGTTGTCACAGCAGCAAATGCTTCTTCCAGGAGGTGCCTGAGCACATAATCCTTGAGCTTTGAAAGTGCCTGAGCCTGTGAAAGGCCAGGTCTGATCCTCCCTGACCTGTCCCCTCTGCCCTGGGCTGAGGGGAGCACAGAGGGTTCCCTCCAGCCCATGCCACCCAACCCACGTCATTGCACCAGGGGCTGGCCTGGGCACGTGCCTCCTGCTGCATCCCAACGCTCACCCAGCACCTGCAAGGGTTAATCTGCCTCTCCACAGCTTCTCAAAGCTAATTAGAAAGAGCCTGGGCAAGTGTGGTGGCAGACACACTGCACTTATCTCCCCACTTCCGGGGCTCTGCCCTTATCATTTAATTAAAGCTGCAGCCTGCTTCCCTGGCTGGCAGCAGCTCATCACCGAGGGCATTGGAGCTTGAGGCAGCCTCTGCCAGCTCGCCAGGAAGAGCAGGAGAAGGGAGGAACGGGCCCCGGGAAGGACAATCAAAGGGAGAAGAAGATAAAGGAAGAGTCCCTCTGTGCTGGCTGGGGACTGGGAAGGCAGCGAGGGACCCCAGTGTGCCACCCCTGTGCCATGCGTTGGGGGACATGGGGACAGCTCTGCTCCAGGGCGACCAGGGCAGTGTCACAGCCTGGGAATGAGCCAAGGAAATGCCTTGGTGGGAGGCACTTCAGACTGGCTCCATATCCCAGAACCCCCAGAGCAGCTCTCCCACAGGATCCCAGAATCACCGAGGTTGGAAAAGACCTCCAGTATCATCGAGTCCCAGCTGTGCCTGATCCCCACCTTGTCCCCAGCCCTTCCTGGGACACCTCCAGGGATGGGCACTCCAAACCCCCCAGAGCAGCTCCTCCCAATCCCTGGGCACCCTTTCCATGGGGAAATTCCTGCTGGTGTCCACCCTGAGCCTGCCCTGGCCCAGCCTGAGGCCGTTCCCTCTCCTCCTGTCCCTGTTGCCTGGGAGCAGAGCCCGACGCCCCCGGCTGTCCCCTCCTGTCAGGAGCTGTGCAGAGCCACAAGGTCCCCCCTGAGCCTCCTTTTCTCCAGGCTGAGCCCCTTTGCAGCTCCCTCAGCCTCTCCTGGGGCTCCAGCCCCTTCCCAGCTCTGTTCCCTGCCCTGGGCACGCTCCAGCCCTCAGTGTCCTTCTTGCCATGAGGGGCCAGAACTGGGCAGAGCCCTCGAGGTCCCCCAGCAGGGCCAGCACAGGGGACAGGCCCTGCCCTGGTCCTGCTGTCACCCTGGTTTTGATCCAGGCCAGGTGCCCATGGCCTCCTTGCCCACCTGGGCACCCCTGGGCTCCCAGCAAGGCATCCTCAAGGCGCACCCTGACCCTGGAGTCCCAGAGCAGAGCCAGCCATGCTCAACCCTCCCAGAGGAAAAGGACAATCCCTGCCATGCTCAACCCAGCTTCACAAAGGAAACTGGGGGCCACAGAGCACTGGGAAATGTCCGGGAGGGAGGCCACTGAGCAACTGATGGATGTAAATCAGGGAACAGGACAGATGTCCACAAAGCAATGGCAGCAAACCCTTGCTGGTCTCCAAAAGAGAACATGGATCACAAGATCATGGAATCACAGAATAGTGTGGGTTGGAAGGAACCTCAAAGCTCATCTTGTTCTCTGCCATGGGCAGGGAGACCTTCCACTCTCCCAGGTTGCTCCAAGCCCCATCCAACCTGGCCTTGGACACTTCCAGGGATTCAGGGGCAGCCACAGCTTCTCTGGGCAACCTCAAGGCCTCACCACCTTCACAAGGAAAGATTTTTTCCTTAATATCCAATCTAAACCTCCTCTGTCAGTTGGAATCCATTCTCCCGATGGATAAACTCTGGGAATGCTGTTGTCTGAAGGCTACACAGGGCAGCGTGGGCACAGCTCCCCAGGGATGTGTTCTGAGGAACATTCAGTGCACATTTTGGGACTAGCAGCCCCCATGCCAAATCCCACATCTCCCTCCAAAAGTGTGGCTAAGCTAATGGATCTTGAAAGGATATTTTCATAATCACTTTGTTAGCAGGGCTGAGGCAGCACGGCTTGTTCTCCAAAACTAGCTGGAACAGCTCGGTTAAAACTTATAAAAAACAGAGAAAGAAATCAACCTGAGGGGAACCCAGCATGGAAAATTGCAGCTGTGGTTTTGGCAAGCAGCTGAGGCGATAAGCGATCGGAAAGGAGCCTGTGCAGCACAAAATGTCAGAGCCTGAGGCTGCGCAGTGCAGGGAAGGATCCTCACTGCAGGCTCCCAGAGCTGCTCCAGAGGCACGGCCTGGCTGGAGCTGTGTGCATCCGGCACGCCCCGAGTGCCAGGAGCAGGGCCCGGGAGCAGCCTGCTGCCGGCGCGGCATCGGGAACGAGCACCAGCCCGGGGAGGGGCTGGGAAAGGGGCTCAGCTGCAGAGAAGGAGGTTCAGGGCTCACTTTGTGGCTCTGCACAACTCCCTGACAGGAGAGGGCAAACAGGAAATCAGGAGCTGCTCCCAGGGTGAGTGGCCTCAGGTTGCACCAGAAGAGGTTCAAGATGGACATCAAGGGAATATTTCTTCCCAGAAAGATGGCCAAGCCCTGGCAGAGCTGTCCAGGGCAGTGGTGGAGTCACCCTGGAGGGGTTTCAAAGCCGTGTCCACCTGGGGACAGGGGTTAGTGGTGGCCTTGGCAGTGCTGGGGGAATGGTTGGACTTGATGATCTCAGAGGTTTTTTTCCAACCTTAATTCCATGATTCTGTGTAAAGGGTGGTCCTCTCCCGCCCCTTGCTCATGTCCTAATCACACAAGCCAGTATTAACAGGCAATAATTGGATTATTTCTAATTAATTTTCAGCATGGCCACTCCTCTCACCTCAGCTACAGCCACGGGGAGCACTCCAAGGAGCACCAGTTCATGTGCACAAGGATTTGGGAATACCAGCCTGGCTTTGTGAGTCCTCTCCAGTGTTTGCTCCTTGGTGGCTGCCTCTCATTGTTCCCGGGTATTAAAGCTCTTGTGTCAAGGAGAAAAGAAGTGGCGTTCGCATGTCTGCCTTTGAACAAAACCATTGTTCAGCTCCATCAACAGTTTAATAATCCTTCCCTGGCAGGACAATGGATGGGGGGAAATCGTGGGTGCAGGGGGGCTGGGAGCCACAGAGCCAAGCGCTGTTCCCGGCCTTTGAAGTCAGGGAGGTGTTTAAGTGACGAAAGAAAACACAAGTTTATGAAAAGGGCTCCTCTCAAGGAGGAGATCTGCAAACAAAGGGAACTGAGACCACTTGGAGGGAAGCAGAGCAGGGAGAAGGAAGAGCCCTTGGAAGAGAGTCAAGCCAAACCCCAAGGAAACCGGGAGAGGAAATGACAGTATGGATTTGCATGTGGACGCTTTGTTTCCTTGCCACGGATCTTTCCTGGGGTGCTTCCGAGGAAAGGGAGCACCCTCATGTTATTCCAGCTCTTTTACAACCCATCCTGACCCTGTCCTGCAGGCATCAATGGGGAAGAGGCAGATCCCTGCTGGAATTTTTGGTGGCTGTGAGAAGGATCGGGGGACAGGCACTAAATGCAGGGTGAGGCTCTGGGGCTGTGCTGAGGGGGAAACGTCTGTCCCTGCTGGAGGCACACACAGCCCTGGATCCCAAACCCAGCCCTAGGGAATCAAACCCACCTGAAATCCAACACAGAGCAGTCCTGGGAGCATTAGAGCAGGGATACAGCCAGGGAACTTTGCGGGAATGATCCCACATCAAATGGGGCCGTTTCTCTGCTGGTTGCTCTGAGATCCAGAGCCCGAACCCCTGGACTGCCCAGCCCCTTTCTCTGCAGTGCAGCCGTGCCACAAAGCAGCTGAAAACGCTCCTTATTGACGCCTCCAACGCCCACAGACTGCGAGGCTGAAAATCTGCAGTGGGAGCACCACGGGGAGAGGTTTTGTGGCTGGCACGTGGCAGGAGCAGCACCGGTCACATCCTCCTGTGGTGCAGGCAAAATTCACCCCAAGAAATCAACCCTGATGCTTGAACTGGAGCATTTGCCCTCTTGCTTGATTCCCCACCAAGCACTGAAAGGATCTGCCACCCTAATGGCCAGGACTGGGGAGAAATCCCCTTCTCTAATGGCCAGGACTGGGGAGAAATCCCCTTCTCATGGAAAAGTGGGAGGGATCAGCACCAAAGCATCCGGCTGAAGGAGCAAACACGGGCTATGGGGAAGTTTAGGAGCAGGGCAGCTTGGTGATGGCTCATTTGGGAAAAAAACCCGATTCTGATGAATTTTGCTGTGCCCTATGTTTGTTTTTAGGATGGCAGCAAGAAGCCCTTGCGGGAAAGCAAGGAAAAGACAGAAAATCGCTTCCGATAGGGAATATCAACCTCCAGCTACCCCTGGGTGCTGCAGTTTACAGGCTGCTGGAGGAGAGATGCAATAAAGTTTGCACCACTCCAGGGAGGTCTGCCAGAGGCAGTCCTAAAGGCTGCCATGAATAAAACACGCTTTAAAGAGCCAGCGAGGATTACAAAATCCTAAAACCCAGGCAGGACAAGCAGGATACACCATCCCACCCATGTCAGAGGCAGATTGGCAAAGGGGATGTGCTCAGAGCACAGCACCAGGGAGCAGCAGGATGAGCACGAGAAGATTTGGATTTCACAATCCAGCAGAGATGGATGAAAATTTCCAGAATCGGTCCGAGGGCATAATTTTTTGCAGCTATTTTTCCAAAGGGAGGAGACGGCAAGAGCAGGTCTGCTCCTCATGCGAGGGAAAATCCGTGTGCAGCACAGAGCAAAGCAGCGTCTGTGCCCAGGTAGAGAGCTCCGAGGGATCCGCGATTGGAGAGGTCCAGGCCAGCAATTGACCCTTTGAAGGAAGCCGTACATCATCATTAAAGAGCTCCACGTCCCGAGGGACCCGGAGGCGAAACAACCCCGGCGCTGCTGTCCCGGTGTGGGAAAAACAGGGCTCAGGGAATGACAAATGGAATGCACGTGGGCGGCAGGGTTTACCTGCAGCCCCAGCACGGGAAGGGCTCGGGATCTGCTCCTCAGGGAAGCTGATAGGGGAACAATAGCCTGCAAGTGGCATTGTTTGCAGGAAAGGCGAGATATTTGCCTTTTCTCACTGATGTTGCTGCATCTCTGTGGGGGCCCCTTCCTGTGTGGCTAATAAGCAGCAAGACGCCAGACGTGGAATACAAAAATTCCTTTGGCTTTGATTCATTTTCTTTCTGGATAGAGTCAGCCTTACTTTTGTCAAGATCCCTGTTGTCTGGGTAATTTCATCTAGAGATCCTCAAGGAGCAGAGATTTCCACATCACTCCGAGTTTAATATCTCGGTTTGAGCTGGCATATATTCCAGCAATAATTTATACAGCTGAAGAAGGGGGAAAAAAAAAAAAAGATTACTTCTGTCTAATTGGCATTACACTAATTACCAGCAAAATACATCAGGCAAATATCACATCTCCTCACTCTCTGTCATTTTGCATTCCCTGCTCCATTTTCTCTTTCCTCGGCAGCGATAAAACAACACGACAGCCATTCTGACATCCCTGAGCAGGGATCACATCCTGACCCCCTCCTCCTTTACTGCTGCCTCCTTGTTTGCTCACGTCCAGGCAGGTTGTACAAACCCAGACACACACAGCTGACAGAGAACTGCTGTTCCCAGGAACCTGTGCATTCCAGCACCCTGCTCTTCCCTGCTGGATGCTTCCCCAGCCTCTCCCATGCTCCTTGTCCAGAGGATTCATCCCTGGAAGAACATTTTATACCTGAGTAATATAGAACACAGATGTACAGGAGAGTCACAGGTTTCAGCCATTGGACACCTGAGCTGATTTATTCCTGATTCACAGCATCCCTGCCATTCTACCCCAAATTATTGGAAAAATGTTGTTATTTTAGCCCACCACCTGTCTTATGCTGGAGTAAAGATGCCAAGTGTAAATCCAAACACATCCAAGAGCTACCATGAGCAGAGTCCTCATCATCCAGCTCATTCTGAAGTGAGCTCCCTGCAGAAAAGAGCCCTGGAACAGAGCACTTTGGAGGGATCCTTCCCTGTTCTTGTCCCCCAAGCCCAGGAATGAAGTCTGGATGTTTGCTTTTAGGGATACAGCCCTGGAAGGAGCATCCAGGTAGGACTCGGTGTCCATGACACCCTGGGAGGTTCCACGCTCCCACCAGTGAGGTTCAGCCCTCCTTTTCCACAAGGATTGAGGCTGAAATACCTCACTGGGATCATTTGGGAGCCTTGTACCCCGTTCAGAGGCACAACTCCCTCTCCACCCCGCTGGGGACAACACACACAGACAATGTCCCTGCGTGTCACTTCTGGGAAAACAGAGCCTTCCGGCCACCACTACATAAATTCCCCCATTCCTGCTTGTTGGAAGCTTCTTGTCCTGCTCAGAGTTGCTGGAAAAGGAGCCCAGCTCTAGCCACACTGGCCAGGGAACAAGGACTGAGCACCACGTGGCCGCTGTTGTGTCCCTGAGCAAAGCGTGGCCGCCTCAGCTCCCAGGAAATGAGCCCTGGATGCTGGCAGGGAACTGAGCTCTCGAGAAGGAGAGGCAAACGCAGGGGCTGCCACGGTTTGATAACCTCTGAGGCACAGCAGCCTGTCCCTGGGATGGCTCACCACATCCATGACTAATGGGAGATTTATGGAGTGTCCTCTCTGCCGGGGAAGCGGAGCGCCGGCATTCCAGCCACTTAACGGAGGGGACTTCAAATCAGGATGGATGAGAGCCCGTGGGAAGGAGACAAGAAAGATTCTTTAATGGTGACAGCACAAAGGATCAAATCCCGGGGAAGAGCCAACAACTGAGACTGACACCTGACCTGTCTCAACAGCAAAGCTCCCATTGATTTCACCGGGGACAGGGATGAATCCCTTATCCTCTATCTCCTGCTGGTGAAAGGGATTTTCCATGTAAGGGATCCACACCTGACCGATCCTTCAAACTCAGCCACCTGCTATTTTTATGAGAAAGAAACTGCAGTGTGGAGAAGCTCAAATGGGAGAGTTTGTAAGCTCCTCTGGCATTAAGTTTAAACCCCACACTAATGCAGGTCCCTTGCACGGGCAGAGGCACTGCCAGGCAGGTTTATGGAGACATTCCGGAGCATTGGGAGGCAGATAAAGGGGGAATAACTGCGGTAGATCACACAGGAGCTGGAAATGGCACGTCAAATTACTTCAAAAGGAGCTTTCTAAGGAAGCAGGTCTTTGAAAACAACAAATAGTCTGGGGCTGCTGAGGGATCCTGCCTGTCTGTTGCTTTTACACTCAGTGGCTTTTTCTGGTTTAGACGTGTTCTAAAGCTGTATGCCAAGCTCAGAATCCCTGCCTCCCGCAGAATCCCAGCTTCCTGCAAGTTCAGCTCTTTGTGGAGCCACAGAGCAGGCAGGGTGGGAAAACTGCTCTGTCTGGAGAGCAAAAATGGCCAAAAAAATGTGGCCCAGCAAAACCTCAGCCTGGTCACTCCCCTGTCCAGATGACCATGGAGCCGTGCTGGGACAGGCACAGGGGTGAGCCAACCAAGAGGGACAGGAGGGACCTGCCTATTCTGCTCCCAAAACACACAGAGCACTTTGGCTCAGGAGAAATCATCGTTCCCATTCCTGACTGTCCCCCACCTGTCCGAAGAAACAGCAGCAAGTCCCAGGTTCAAGCGTGCATTTTAAAATGGGCTGGGAAACACACAAGAAGAGCCTGAAGCAGCTTCACCAAACCCTCACTCCAAAGAAATGTCCTCCCTGGAGAGGAACGTGGGACAAGCAAAGAAGGGCCCCACCCTCCCATTCCCATTGCAGATCTAATTCGGAAAACTCTTCCTGGAACAGGGTTTAAGGAACTCTCGAGCTGAAGCCATGAATAGTTGGAGGCTGATGTAAACTATTTTTGGAAAATCGACTTTCTACCAAAGAAGGGATGTTGAGATTTGGCCCAGAGATAAGAATAGCTGTGCATGACCATTTGCATGGGCATTTGCATCGGAATTTGCAACCATTGCCAGGGAAAAGGAAAATGCCAAGTCCTGTGTGGGTTGGGTTCCTGTTTTAATGTCACCGGGGTCATGTTCTGCCAGGTGAAAACCTTTTCCCAGGCCTGCTGAGGTGGAATGTGATGGAAAACGTTCCTGCCTTAGACTGGAGGAGTTCCATGGCACAGTTTGGCCTCCCTTGTTGGGAAGATGGGAAATCCTCCCTTCCCTGGGACAGAAGAAGGCGCCTTCCCTCAACGAGCTAATTTATAATTCTTAGCTAAAAACTTCCATATTCCCATCTGTTTGTAGCTGATTCCCTTAAGGAAAGTCTCAAAGTTTGCCATGGAGCTGACCAAGCCTAAGAGTGGTTCCACAGAGTGGGGTGAGCTTGGGGTCAGCAGCTCCCAGCTGCTCCCCAGGCCTGGGGTCTCTGCAGGATTGTCCAGAAAATCCACACAGTGAGGGCAGGGTCACCTCCCCGAGCTGTGCACTCACCATGCACAGGGACAGAGCATCCTGGAGAGGGCTTCCAGAGGGAAAGAGGAATAAAGATTAGGAGAAATGATAGAATTTTCTCCACCCAGTAAATTCAGAGCAGGAGGAATATGATGGATGTATCACAAGTGAGAAGGCATTCACGGATTTCCACCGGCTTGCCACAGACATTAAAAGGGAATGGAAGAGATCCCAGCCCAGCCCAGGGTCGCAATGACCAGCAGAAAACTCCCAAAGTCCAATCCTGAATGCAGCAGGCACACACAGAGCCATGGGGACCTAGACATGCTCCAAGAGAAGGCACCTTCCCGCTGAAATACGGAGATTTTTGTCTCTTGGGCGTTGGCTCTGAGTGACTGCACTGCCTGGACCTTTCACAATCACACCTCAGGGGCTCAGGGACAGAAAGGGGGGAAAAGAGCAGCCAGAATCCAACAGGGAAATGTGGGTTCTACAAATAACTCCTCTAAAGATGTCCAGGATCCACCAAAGATCTTTGGAGAACTCGAGGACAGCCTTATGTGTGTGCTACCACATAATCCTGTGAGGCAAGAGAGGCAGATAAATTATTGCAGCTATTTTGGACAACATCTGAAGCGAGGAGCAGCCTTCTTAGAAGGTCTTGAGAGGATTAAAGGCACTCTTTGGAGCTGGGAGCAATGTGCTTTGTCCTGGGACAGGGGAACAGCCGTCCATCCCCTGTTTACCCTGGCTCCTGGGGACAATTAAGAAAGGTCACCTGGCTGGTGTGGCAGAACAACTGCCCTGCCGTGCCCCAAGCAGCTCTGGCGCCAGAGTTTGCCCAGACACGGCCGCTGGAAAACATGGAAAATAAGGAAATAGGGCTGGAGTTCCAGCTCAGGCAGAAATGTTGAAACCAGGATGGGGTAATCCAGGGCCATTTGCAATCTGCTGGATGTTGTCTGTCCTGATAAAAATCTTTTCCCAGCAGTGATTAAGCAAACCAGGAGCCGGTTTTGGGGATGAACCAACATTAGGTATGGAAAGGAGAAAAGCTCCCAATTTCTTCTGCAAAAGAAGAAGATCACTGAGGGATCCAGAAAGAATTTCCAGAGGCAGTGATGAACAGAACATTCACAAAGAATGTGGACACCCTAAACCTGGGCAGCAGTGGGAGCTGCTGGTCAGGACAAAAGGAATTCCAGCTCTGAAGTGTTAAAAATAGCTGAAGATCAGTTACAAAAACCCCAAACCCACATTGTCTCAGCTAGAGATGAATCCAAGCAGCGGCCAGACCCGAGCTCAGCTGGGCAGAGGTGTGACCTGCTGGATCCCAGTCAGCAAAGTCCGGGAGAGGCACGGATCTAGCTGGAATCCCACACCCCAGACAAAGCCCACTCCAAAGCATTCCTCAGCCTCTGCACCAAAGCAGAAGTGCTGCATGGTACATTTGAAAAAAAAAAAACAACTCCACAGACTGCAAATGTGCCTGGAACACTTCCTGCAAGACGAAAGGGACATTTAGAGATAATGTAGGAAAAAAAAGAATAGATTTTAAGATCTAGAGGAGTCTCTGTGCCAGGGAAGGAGACAGAATGTAATTTTTTTGTCCCATCTGTTGGCTGTGAGGAATTTAACAACAATCGCAGTGAGAACCTTAAAAAGCAGCTCATGACTAGCACTAAAGCAGAGGCAGGAGGCAGTGACTGCCCAGGGCTGCAAATCCATCCTTGTGGTGAGCAGGAAAAGAGGATGGTTGGCTCAGGAATACTCCACTTTCTCAAGGAGCTCAGAGCTGGGGGTGCTCAGCATTGAGAAAACTCCAGGGAGAGCTCAGAGCCCCTGCCAGGGCCTTCCAGGAGAGCTGGAGAGGAACTTGGGACAAGGGATGGAGGGATAGGACACAGGGAATGGCTTCCCACTGCCAGAGGGCAGGGATGAATGGGATATTGGGAATTAGGAATTGTTTCCTGGGAGGGTGGGCAGGCCCTGGCACAGGGTGCCCAGAGCAGCTGTGGCTGCCCCTGGATCCCTGGCAGTGTCCCATGCTAGGCTGGAGCAATCTGGGATAGGGAAAGGTGTCCTTGCCCGTGGAAGAGGGTGGGACTGGATGGTCCTTTAAGGTCCTTTCCAAGCCAAACCATTCCACGATCCCTGGAACTGCAGAGTGCACACACAGCCAGGTGCAGCCATGTTTCCATGCCATGGTGACACTGTGAACACAAACACTCCCAGACACATCATCCCTGCACCTGGAGCTGCTGTGGATGTCACCAAGTGCTGCTGCGGGGCTGTGGGACATCACCTGGACACATCCAGCCCACCAAAAGCTTGTCGCCAAATTGGAGACCATGCAGAGAGGAAAATGAGCCGAAGGAACGGAAGGCTTGAACTATAATCAGAAATGAGCAAGGAGGAGGAGGGAAACTTCTCTCCAGGCTGCCTCTGCAAGGGTTGCCAAAAAGCACCACACACATCCAAGATGTGCCAGATGTTGCTGCTGCCCAGGAATGAGGCTGCAGGTCTGTGGTGGTGGCAGGAGCAGATGGCAATGGCTGGGAGGAGTGCGAGGAAGGGTGGGAGGAGAGGAAGAGACACACAGCTGCCAAAATCTCTTGCCCTGGCTCTGCTCACAGGGAGGGACTTGACTCAGTTTTCTCTCAAAGAGATCTTTAAATGTTGAGTTGCCTTAATGGGATCTCCGAGTACGCACCAGGAGAGGGAATTCTGGTGTTGTGGGACTCAGTGGGAAGAAATGGGAGGAGCTGAAGCAGAGTTTAAGTGTAGACTGGTGAAACTGGGGGCAGAGAGAACTTTCCACTGGGAGGGCTCATCTGGGGTCTCACACACTGTGCTGACAAAGTGGGAAATTCCTAAAGGGATGCTCCCAGCAGAATCACAGGCTGGGATTTCATGGCCATGCCACACACAGGTAAGACAAGCTGCTCCTTCTTCCTTTGCAATGCATCCCTCGAAATCTTCCCTGAAACAAAGGAAAACCTGGACTGGGGGCGGGGGGGCGGGGGGGGGATTGTTTATTGAGCCCAGCAGCCAAACCTGGGAAGTGGAATCTCCATCCATCCACTCCAGCTGTGCCGAGGCATTGGGAGGGGCTCGGACAGCACCGGGAAAAGGCTAGGCTTGGCAAAGCCTGAACCAGACAGGAGGGCTTGAAACCAGATCCGCCACAAAGTCCCAAAGCCAAGTTCTGCTCCTGCCTTGGATGTCAGCAGCAGCCTGGGCTCTGGCATTGGGAGCAGCCGGATTTCTGCCTTGTGCCTCTGGAACACCAGGATCCTGACATGGCAGAGGGAGGAGCTGCCAGCTCATCCAGGGTCACCCAGAGCGAGCAGCCACCTCCAAAAAATGCAAATTGCAATTTTCTGTTTCATTCCCCACCTATGGTGTAGTTTCTTCCCTTGAACTGTGAGGATAAACTCATGAACATCTGGGAAGTGCAGATCCTACGGCACGGAGTGTGTTGGGAAAGCTCATGAGGTGGTTGGCAATTCCATACTCAGAGCACGGTTGTAACTGCATGCATTAAAAATGGCATGGGGTCCCCACTTTAAATAACAGCCATAAAACAGATTTTGGGGGTGGAAAAACATGAATCAGAAATGCCTCATCCAATAAATCACAATCTCAGATACATTTGCACCACACAGGGACAGAGGGAAAACAGGCTCCATGTAACAATTCCTAAATTGCTCATATTTGGTCCTGAAATCCTGTTAAATTCCCTCGATCCAGAGTGACTGGCACTGTCCCCATCCAAGTCCTCCGTGCATTATGGCAGGGCAGAGCCTCCATGGAGCACCAGCATTCCCAGGCTCCTTCCAACAAAAGCAAATCTGGGATCCGGGAGGAACAGATGTCTTTGGGAAAAGCACCGGGTGGCCAAGTGGGAGACTGAGCTTCATTCCCAGCTCAGCATGCCCCACCAAGGTGGGGAACAGCGCCGGGAAATGCTGGGGAGGAAAAACAGTGGGTAGAGAGGGAAAATAGCAGGGATGACAAATGCCTGGGATAACTGAGGAGCTGCCACGTCAGTGCCAAGCTCCTGAAGAAGCCTTCACCACAACCAGCGTAATTCCTCCTGCAAAAGACCTGGCTCAGCCCCTGCAATACAGCATTTTACTGCAGTCTGCACAGCAGAAAGGGTCCAAAAAAGGAGGACACTGAGATGTGTGTTAATCAAATGAAGAACCATCTACAAAGAAAAGGCATGGATCTGTCTTCCAGTTGAAACGCTATAAATAGCCTTGCATACTTGCTTATCAGATTGGTTCGGCTGCAGGGATAATCTCCTGGAGAAAGCAATGGAAGCCCTGTTATGTTGGATATTTATAACCAGATGAAAGCTGAGAAAATGCACAGTCGTGTCAGCCTGGTGTTCGTGCCATGGGATGGGGGTGCAGGATCTAGCACATCTCCGCGGTTTAACAGAAGGTCAAGAACAGCTTAGTCTGCCCAGCTTCCCAAAAACCCAAGGTCTGACCTCTTGGAGGTGCTGGTGCTGCTGGTGAAGCCAAGGCAAGGACATGGTGGGACAATCCCCAGAAGGTCATGATGGTCCCACATCACTGGAAAACCTTTGCAGGAAACAAGTCATGATCCTTCTCGGGACTAACAAGGTCTGGTTGGAAGCACAGATGTGGATGTGCCACACCTCAGGCAGGGGACGGAGCAAACACAACTCTGGTGAGCTGGTCTAACACCCCAGAGCCTCCTAATCCCCAAATCACCTGTCCCAGTGCCAGGGTTCCCTCACAGTCTGCTTAGAGGATCACGACCCTGACCCCAGCTCCTCAGGTCTCCTCTGAACTGCCATGCCAGATTATCTGCAGAGCACCAGGACCAGCTCAGGATAATGCTGGTGGATTCCTGAGAGCATTGACCTGCCACGGCCTCTGCACCCAACACAGGTCAGGACAGATGCTGGAGCCACTGGAGCCTGATTCCCAACCACTGCCATGGGAAGGGAGCCAAGGCAGGATGTTCAGGGGAGGGAGAGCAGAGCAGGGTTGTGGTTATTCCCTGGAAGCCTCCACAGGGTCGGTACCACACAGGGATCTGGTGGTGGACGGGCGTGGGGTGATTGCTGCTCTCCTGGGAGGTGAACACACACAGGGCACCTTGTGCCAAGAGAGGGAGCTGGTTTGTAGGGCAGGTTTGTGATGCTGTGGGCAGGGAGCCATTCCTGGGGCCTCCAGGTAGTGGCCCTTGGCCTTCCTCAGCTCTGCCCATCCAGCCGGGCACACAATGAACATTCCAGGGAATATCCCAAGACAACCCTCTCTGCTCTCCACCTTCCAGGTGCTTCTCTCTCTCCCCTCTTTCTGCTTTTAGCCCTGCTCCTCCCTCATCATCTCTGAGTTTCCTGTCACATTCCAGGGCTCAACCTTTCCTCTTCCAGGTCTGTCACCCCCACTACCTCGCCACATCCATCAGCTCATCCGTGGGGCATCTCCTTGCTCACTACCCTTCCAAGTACTCAGGGGAGCCCAGCACTGTTTCCAAGTGCCAGGGCTCCAGGAAGTGCTCCAAACTGCTCTTTCTAGGTGACTGACTGGCACTTTTGGGGTAGAAAGTCATCTGCACAACACTCATGGACAGGAGAGTGCAACAGATGGATTTGGGAGCCCTACCACGCCTTGCTTCAATGGCTGTAACACAGAAAACTCCAGTGTTACTCCAGGAATAACCTGGGCATTGGGAAGAGATGTTCCACCAGACCCGTCCATTTCCACAACAGAGGGACCCAGCAGGTTTGCAGCTCCCTAAAAGCCATCTGAACACGCACTCAGCCATCTTCCCACCATGCACACACCTGTCCCAAAGTCAAGGATGCTCCCAGAAACAGGAGGAGACTTCAGGAGAACCCTCTGCCACCTCGTCCTCTTCCCTCCCAGAAGTTTCTTTGACCCTGCCACCTCGACAGCCACCTCCCCTGGGGACACGAGCACAGAAGGCAGCAGGTACAGGAGAGAAGATGTTATGTGCACAGCCAGAGCCAAATCCAAGGAAGCAATGGGAGCTGGCCGGAGAAGACAGCTGGGGGGGTGGGCTGCAGCCAGGGGGGCAGCACAGAGGCAGCACGAGCAGCACGACCGCGGGTGAAGCTGCGTCGGGGCAGGGGGAAGCAGCTCTCTGGTGGTGACACCACAGACACCTCCAGGGGTTTTCAGGGAATGCTGGACCCCACTGGGAGGTGACCTGAGGGGCAAGGTGAAGGGACACGTCGCTGTGGGGTTTGCCGCCACCACCACCACACTCAATAAGCCTCTGCTCCGCGGATCTCCTCAGCCCAGCCTGTGCCACTAAACCTGCTCTGCCCTCTGCCCCTGGAACCTCCCATAGCTCAGACTCCAAACGCACATCGGGAGCTCCAGCACACCCCAATCCCCCTGAGGTGGGGATGGGCAACCATGGGACCCCTGAGTGCGGCACATGAGCTCCCTATGGGCTGGGATACAGCCTCTCTGCTCACCCCATCTTGGACCAAATCTACCTGTCCCCTCCCACACCCACCTGTTCCCTGCCACACCCATCTGTCCACACCCTGCCACACCCACCTGCTTCCTGCCACACCCATCTCCTGCCCCACCCACCTCTCTCCTTGACTCTTCCCATCCCACAGCTCACCCACACCTCCCCTCCCTCACCCACCCGTCCCCTCCCCACCACTCCTTGCTGCTCTCTTGCTCTGAGTCTCACCTCTTCTCCATCCTCCCATACCCACCAAGCCGAGCATGTCCCAGCTGAGCTTCACGTCACCCACACCGGAGACATGGATCATGGAGGACCAGAAGCCTTGGGGACAGGTCCCAGGGGAGGGGACAGGCGCAAGGGGTGGGCACGTACCGTTCTCAGGGTGCTCCATCTCCCCGATGCTGCCATCGGGCGTGGTGCGCTCATAGTGGTCCTCGGGCAGGGCCAGGGGCCCAATGCGGGGCCCCGATGAAGACTTGCTGCTGGGGGTCTCGGATTCCTCCAGCCCGCTGTCGTAGTAGCTGTGCTGGGAGGGGTCCTGCAGGTCCTGAGCCTGGCTGGCTGCAGAGAACGTCACTCGGCGATGAGGTAACTGCAGACAAGAGAGAAAATGTTGCATCACCCACCCCACAGGTGAAGGCAAAGGGTGGGGTCATCCAACCTGACCCCATCCTCAGCCCCGAGAGCCATCCTGGCAGACTCAGCACCAGGCTCCATCCCAGCAAAGAGCTCCCCATCACATGTAGGGAGCACACTTTGCATGGTCCCTGTACTCCCCCAACCCATTACTCCCTCCACGGCTCTGTCCCAGCCTCTTCTGTCACCCAGATGTCTGCTCCCACAGCAGGACGGCTCTGGAAAGGTCCCCCCATGAGCACAGCCTCCTGAATCACTGTCCCAACCCTTGGCTGGGGGTTCCAAATGCAACCCCAGAGCCTCACATAGCCAAGGCCACCCCAAAGCCTCTCTGATGGCATCACTGCCCAGCACAGAGCCACAGCAACCTCCTCCCTCTCCTGGCCTGACCCCAGCTCCCATCCTCAGGATTCTCCTCCCAGGGTCACCACCAGTGCCGCTTTTGTGTGCTTGGAGCGTTTCCAAGACCCCACTTCACACTTTCCCTCCCCAGCTCTGCCTCAGAAGCAGCTCCCTGCCAGCAGCCATTAAGCCACATCATTATCCTGCTCCAAATCCTTCCACCAAATCCTTCTTTGGTGTGATTACCGAGGAGTGGAGTGGAGAGTTCAAGGGGCAAGAGCGGGGAATGAAACGCAACCACCGAGAGCAAGAAAAAGCCACCACAATGTTTCTCCACCAGAAACGCAGGAAGAAGCCCAAGACAGGAATTATTTGATGGGGATCTGAAGGTGATGAGGCGAGAGAGGAGCCAACACATCGTTTAGGCTGAATATCTTTTTTTGTGCTGGTGTCTTTCCTACAAATCAGTGGCAATCAGGCGTCCCACACACAGCGAGCACCGGCCAGAAAGGGGAAGGAATTGAGACAAACAGAGGGAAGGAACACAGAGGGAGCATTTAGATGAGCTGCTTTAAGGTTGGTTGGACCTGATTAAATTCACCACAGATGCTTAGAGACCTGATTTAAGTAACTTCAGAGCTGTTAGGGCTGCCTTTTTTTTTTTCCCAAGATATTTTTTTTCTTCAAGAATTTGTAGAGAATCAGGGAGCTTCCAGAAGACTGGAAGTGAGCTAAAATAGCGCCTGTCTTTAATGATGAGAAAAAAGAAGAGCTGGAGAATTATAAAACAGTTAGCTTAATTTCAGTTCCTGGAAAAATACTGAAGCAGATAAAAGAACTCTTTGTAAGTACCTACAAGATAACAAGGAAATGAGTAACAGCCACTGTAGGTTTGTCACAAACAAACATGTCAAGCCATTGAACTCCTTCCTTTGAAAAGACAGCAGGCCTCGTGGAGGGAGGAGGAGCAGTAAATGTTCTAGCTCGACTTGAGGAAGTTTTTTTTTTGACACTGTTTTAGCTGATTTTCTCATAAGTAATGCAAGCAAACAGCAGAGGTGCAGCACAGTACATCCCTGCCTGGGTAATGTGGGTGCAAATCATTTGGAAAGTGTTATTCCCGAAGGAATTACTGCAGACAGCCTTTTCAGCTGGGATCATGGAACAAATTAAAGCTCCGGGTTGTGTCCCAAATCCGTTGCTGCGCTGTGTTTTCATTAGCTGCTGGCATGACAGATGTGGGATGGATCTGTCACATCTGCACCCTCGTGAGGAGCAATCACAGCTGGCTGAGGATCACTGCACACCACTGGCTGGGCATCCACCCACGGTGCCAACCTCCCACCCAAAAATGCATCAGTACTGGGATATGTGAACTGGCTGAGATGTGCCAGCTCTGCTAGGTGCCAGGAGGCTGAACTGGGCACCCGTTTTGAGGAGAGTTCCCCACTTCAGCAGAAAAGAACAGACAAGCAGTCGTTAGATTGGCACCTTTGGCCAAGTGCAATCACAGAATCACGACAGGGTTTGAGTTGGAAGGGCCTTAAAGTTCATCTCATCCCCCACCCTGCCATAGGCAGGCACCTTCCACTAGCCTAGGTGGCTCCAAGCCCCATCCAGCCTGGCCTGGGACACTTCCAGCATGGGGCACAGCACCCTGTGCCAGAGCAGAGGGTGAAACCTCTTCCAGGAGGGCTCTGGAGGAGCTGAGGACAGGGCAGCGCTGCCCAGGTGCCAATGACCCTCTGGAGTCCCCTCCCAACCCACAGGGATTGTGTAAAGCCTGGCACTGCCCTCCCCCTGCCCCCTGCCCACCCAGCTGAAACCATTTTCCTGCCTTGCCCAGCCCATCCCGAGCTCAGGGCTCCTGCTTTCCCTCCGTGCTTGCACCATCCCCGCCAGACGAGCCAGGCTCCTCGGGGCGCTGAGCTAACACAAATAAACAACCTCCCAAAGCCAGCCTGTGACAGCCACCATCCCCCTCCCCGGGGGGCTCCATCCCAACAGCAGCGCTTTTACCTGAAAAACACCACCTTTAAATGTCACCTCCTGCCAGGCAGCCCTCGAAAGGGCTCCTCTCACTGCAGGGCTCCCAAGCCCTGTCCCCTGCAGCCCCACAGGGCAGCGTGGCCCTGGCACGGGGAGTGGCCCCCCTCCTTCTGTGCCCAGCCCCACTGGCAGGTGCCCTGGGAAGGTCTCCACCCGCACAGCCCGGCTCTGGAATCATGGAAAGGCACGGAATCGATTTGTCTGGCCTTGACTCACAGAAACTGGGTTTGGTGTGACCTTTCTTGGGGAGGTTAAACAGCCTTTGAGCAGGCAGTGGCCTCTGCACAGGAGCTGCTTGCGCAGCGCAGTCAAGGCATGCCGGAGCCTTCTGTTTGAGGAGTCAAACACAGCAGGTCCAAGTCACAGCCTGCAAACAGCAAATCTGTTTTGGGACCCTCATCTTTGCTTGCCCCAGTTTTTCACCATTCCTCATCAGAGGTGACCTTTGTAAATGCCATCTCACCAGGGCTTCCTCCAGTGTCTTCCTGCCCTTACAACCTCACAGGTTTTTCAACCTGAGGTCTGTGCCAGGCTCTTAACCCTGAGCTGCTCACGCAGCGTGACCCTTGAATTAATTTCAAAGTCAGCACTTCCCAGGATATCAGCCAGCGTTCCGTTTCTCCACGCGCAGCTTCACGCTGGGCCGCGTTAAAACGCACTTTGTTTAAACGCCCTGTTTACCAAGCAATCCGGATTGCTCTGCATGACTGCCCCGTCCTCAGCACCACCTCCTACTCCACCAATCTCTGTGGCAGCCATGGGTTTATCAGCAGTGATTTCAGATTTCCTTCCAGACCATTGATTACAGCGGTGAATGGCAGCCGAGGAGCAGCTCCAGGAGAACCTCGCTCCACAAGGAATCCCAGCCAAGCTTCCCTTCCCTAAGCTCTGGATAAATCGGATCTGCCTCACAATGCCGTGCTGAGAATCCCAGAATCCCAGAGTGGAAAAGTCCTCCAAGGTCATCGAGTCCAAGCTGAGCCTGATCCCCAGCCCAGAGTGTCAAGTGCCACATCCAGGTGGTCCTTGGACAACTCCAGGGATGGGCACTCCAAACCTCCCTGGGCAGCTCCTCCCAATGCCTGACCACCCTTTCCATGGAGAAATTCTTGCTGATGTCCAACCTCAGAGCAGTGTTCATGCAAAACAATAAAAATAATAATAATGATAATGATAAAATTCCCACTATCAGCTGGAAGCATCCATCAGTCTCCAACTGCTCTGCACCCAACACAAACCAGCTCTGCCTCTCCAGCCCTGCAGGAATGCCTGCAGTGGCCCTTGTTCCTCACAGAGGCCAGGACCATGCCTAAGGAAAGGTTTAAAAGCCAGACCTGTCACGTAATGCCAGTGTCCAGTGTCCGCTGCCATCAGCCACACTGACTGACGTCAGTGCTATTTCCATCAGCCATTCCCTGCTTTAGCCATTAATCCAGTTGTTCCCTGGGGCCGCTGAGGGCAGTGAGCACTGCACAGCCCCAGCCAGCTCTTCCAGCTGCTCGTGGCATCGCTGCCCTACCAGTCCTGCCCATCCCAGGCTCCCCAGCTCCATGGACACCTCCGGAGCAGAGAGATTCCACTCTTTGCTACAAATTATTCCATTCAATTATGTCAAATATCTCTATTTTGAATGCCTTTGCTGGTTCCCAACACATGGGCAGGTCCCACATCCTACGTTTTTATGTCTCAGCCCAAATTACTCCAACTATTTAGTCAATACTTTTGCATTTTTCTCCACAATTAACAATTTTGCAATCTCCACTTAGAATTGACAGTTCCTGAATTCCACCTCTTCCTGGCACATTTTTTAACGTACTTATTGTGTTGACTTTGTAATAATTGATTCTCCCCCAATGTCTTTGGCTTTGCTTGTTAATTTTCTATACTCCAGAACGACTCATTTCTCCTAATTGCTGCAACTCCCTCCTTTTAGCCCCAGTATTTATTGGTTTCCTACTTCCAACTGCTGCCACTGCATTGGAATGGGATTTAGGGCAGAGCTGTCTGTTTTCTCAGCTGAGAAATTGTGGTTTTGGATAAAAAAACCTGCATTTTCAGGGTTCCCTAGTGCTCACTGTGATATTCCTGGTGTGGACACCTGTGCCAGCACCACATCTGAGGGACAAACAGAGCCCACATTCCCTCTTCCCGCAGGGATGCTCTGAAGGGGATGTTCTTCCCCGGAAAAATCCTGCAGATTCCATGCTGCCGCAGCTCAGGGATTTTTCCCGAGGAGGAATAGTTGGCAGCTCTCCCTCTGATGACCCCCATCCTCTGTGAAGTGCTCTCCTGCCTTTTTGAGTCTGTGCCTGCTCCGGCCTCTGCAGATTCCAGCAGCAATGAACTCCCGGCCCATGTGCTCGCTGGAAAAGCTCTTCCCTTTGCTCCTGCCTCTGCTGCCTGCTCATTTTGCCTTGAACTTCTCCTACCTGCAGGGTTGTGAGGAACGGCAGTAATTACTCCTCTCTCTGCCCCCTTCCAATTCCACAAATCCAGGCTGCATCCACCTCTGCCAGGTCCTGCTGCAGACACCAGGCAGGTCAGGCCAGCCCATCTGCCCTTCCCTGTGCCCCTTCCAGCCCATCTGCCCTTCCCTGTGCCCCTTCCAGCCCTGCTGCCCTTCCCTGTGCCCCTTCCAGCCTGGCTGCCCTTCCCTGTGCCCCTTCCAGCCCTGCTGCCCTTCCCTGTGCCCCTTCCAGCCTGGCTGCCCTTCCCTGTGCCCCTTCCAGCCCTGCTGCCATTCTCTGTGCCCCTTCCAGCCCTGCTGCCCTTCCCTGTGCCCCTTCCAGCCCTGATGCCCTTCCCTGTGCCCCTTCCAGCCTGGCTGCCCTTCCCTGTGCCCCTTCCAGCCCTGCTGCCATTCTCTGTGCCCCTTCCAGCCCTGCTGCCCTTCCCTGTGCCCCTTCCAGCCCTGCTGCCCTTCCCTGTGCCCCTTCCAGCTCTTCCCCAGTTTTCCAGCACAGGGAAGCCAGGCCCAAACTCACAGCTCCAGTCTCAGGGCCCGTCTGGCAGTAGCAGGAGCTTGTTTTGGTGAGGAATTTTTGTGGGCTGTCGCCGACCTGCCTGGTTCAGGCTGCACATCCCAAACCCCCCAACACCAATCCCTGCCGTGCTGATTTCTTCTGCCATGAGGGCACATTAGGAAAAATTATACTGGGAGACATTTCTTCATGGAAAGGAGGTCAGGCATTGGAAGGAGGGTGTGGAGCCACCATTCCTGGAGGTGTTCAAGGAACGACCAGAGGTGGCACTCAGTGCTCTGGGCTGGGTGACATCAAATCTTGATGATCTTGGAGGTCTTTTCCAACCTTAATGATTCCGTGAGGATTCCCTCTCATGGATGCTGGATGGGGCTAAGGGGACCCCGCACTCCTCAGCCCCTCTGCTCCCTCCTGCCTCTTCCTTCCCTCATTCAAACATCTCCAGCTCCCAGCACGACCTGCATCAGCCTGATTCTCCTTGCTGAACCCAGGGAAAACAAACTCAGCCCAAGTGACAGCAGTGTCAGGAGGCAACAGGAATTTGGGATATCACCATGTCCCCACAAACGCATGGCATCACTGCCTGTGCAGAGGGCAGGGACCAAGCAGCAGGAGAAATTCCATTGTTCACAAAGGAAACCACAAAATCCGCCCTGGGCACCCTTTTCCTGCTGGCAGGGATGGAGGGGAGCCACCCTGCTCCCCGCTCCCCCCTCCCCGAGCGCACTGGGGAAAATCCAGCCCTTGTTAACTGGCTCGCTGCTGATCCCAAAGCGGGATCTGCGGCTCCCCTGGCCTCCTGTGCCTCCCCACGCGCCAGAAGCCTCCTTTCAGGCAGCTGCCAAGGGAGCTGCTTCCCCAACAGCCACCACAATGCAGCAACTCACAGGGCCGGGAGTGAAAGGCAATGTCAGAGCCAGCACCCGGAATATCAAAATAAGCGACAAGGGAGCCATTGTGGCGCGGGAGTTACTCAACTTCACATGGATTCATCAACCCCTCTCCGTTACAAACCAACCTGGAGCCATGCAACATCCCTGGATATGGAGAGAGACAGATAAGCCCAGGGACAGTGTTTTGAGTGACCCAGGGCCAGCTTCCCATGGGCGGAGGCTTGGGAATTATTTGCTTTGCCTGGCGAGGAGCAGGGCACCAGTGCAGTGCAGCACAGCCCTGGGAGCAAGCAGGAGGCTGAGGGGAATATTATGTCCATGGAAACAAGGGCAGGCCTCGAGGAAAGCTGGAGCTGAATTGCCAAAACCACCCAGGGCAACGCTCAAGCTCCAGGAAATAGGACAGAGTCTCAGCTCATCCCTGAGCCAACCATTTTACAGCTCATCTGAGCCATGAGAGCTTCTGCTGCTGTGCTGGGGTGAGGATGGAGCTGACACAGCTCTTCCCATCCTGTTCCATGACCCACCAGCAGCACATTGTGCAGCCACTGCACTGATTTTTGGAGGAAAAGCCCCCCAAGAGCCCTCCCTGCTTGTTCTGCACTCACCCTGCAGGTGATGGGAAGAGCTCATGGCGTTCCTGGTACAGCAGCACCCTGAGGGACAGGGACAAGGGACAAGGCAAGCACTGCCCTGGCTTGGTGTCACCTGGCATCTACAGCTCCCCTCTGTGCCTGTCCATGGTGGCCTGGGGGTCCTGTCTGTCCCAAGGGTCCCGACCTACCCTGCCACAGCATTTCCAGGGGTTCAGTTGGTTGAGCAGACCCAGCTGCATTCCCAGGATTGCTCCCCGTTTGCCCAACACGAAGGAATTGAGGGAAGGGCTGGTGCTGAGCATGGGATCAGGTCCCAGGAGCTGCTTTGGACAAGGGAGGGACATGGATGGACCCATCTCTAAGCCAAGACCTGTGCACACCTGTGAGACCCATCCTTTGATTCACAACACTCCTTCAGGCCCTCCCAAGATTTTGTCCCTGAAGATGGTGTCTCCCAAAGAGCCTGACAATTCTGGAGCACAGTTAGAGGCCCAAATCTGTGATCTACCAGCCCAACTTTACTGGGGTCACCTCTACCACAACCACTGGGGTCCCACAGGGCACATCAGCTGTGGGGTGACAGCTCTGGTCCGTGATGCTCACGGGGTCTCGTGTGGTGGCTGTGCCTGCCCACAAATCCCTGTGTCCGTCCCCAGCTCCCAATAACCCTTCAGCTCTTTCACTGTTGACAAACCAGAGAAGGAATCCACAACCAGAGGAAAAACACTCAGGAATCCATGGAATCCCACCTCTCAAATCCAGGTATTATCCCAAAAAGCACCTGCTCCACTCCTGAGTGGCTGCTCAGCTGACAATTAGTGAGTGCTGACCTTGCAGTCAGCAGAGGCAGTCTCCAAGTCCTGCCGAAATAATGATAGCAGAGCAGCCAGCCTCAAATGGACATCAGCTCCCGAGGCACTATTTAATGAATAAATCCAGGGAAAATGCGGGCTGACTCCACATAGGTGCCCTGAAGCCTCCTGAAATTTGCATGATGCTCAAAGAAGCCGCCAAAGCCCGGTGCCAACCTGCCTGGTCAGATCGAATTTATCTAACTCAGAGCAAGATCTAACGCAATTAGAAACCCATTTAGGCAGCCTGGGGACAGAGCCTGCCTAACCCTCAGCCTATCCCAGCTCTGAGCCCATTCAGGAGGTGCCATTTGGCTTTTCTTTGGGTGAAATGAAGATGGGCAAGGAAAAGACGGAAATAAATCATCAGAAGGGCGAACGGTAAAATGGAAAGGGGTCATAATCTTTATGGAATGATGTCTAAATTGGCCTGGCCATGCTGGCCTGGAATGTCTGTCACCATCCAGCTGATAATGGAGCTATTCTGGAAATGGTTGGTGTGGAGTGGAAATTGCCCTGGACGCAGCAGGAGGCCTCATAATCACATTAAAACTATCTCCAAATCCCAGAGAGAAAAGGCTTCCAGGACTGGGAGCAACACTTGAATAAAAGCCTCAAGGAAACCAACAGCTGCAGAGTGGGAAAATGATGCTGGGAAAATAATGAGCTAATCTGGCTCCCAGTTGAACCCAGTGGAGCTGACAGGGAGTGTTGAAGGCTCTGGGAAGAGCAGGGGGTCCGAAGCTGTAGACTTAGGACTCTATAAAAAAAAAACTGAGATAACCAGGAATGCTTCCATGGAAGCCTTTCCACAGAAAACCTGTCAATTTGCTGAAATCAGATCATTATTCAAGCGAGCTCCCTGTTTCAGGGTTGGGGCGTGGGGGGAGATCTTTGCTGACACGTGAAAATGAAAAAATGATGCTCTTGCAAAGGTACCTTTCACTTCAGGACTCCAGCCAAGTATTAATTATGGAGCTCAACTCAAAAAGGTCAGGCAGAATCATGCTTTTAGACATTACTAGAAAAGAAAATATTTATATATAATATATATTCTGATTGACCTGGGAAATAGAGGGAAATATTGTCAGTTCTTCCTGATTTGCTTTCAAATTGAAAATTTTCCTCTGAGGGCAAACCTGTTTTGCAACCAGTTCTATTTCCACAGGCAAAGGGCAGCAGCTTTTCCTGTTTGCCCAAGGAATTGTACCTGTTCCAGAGGTCTGGGCACCCACACGCTGCAGAGATGGGCAGAGCCCTCAGTTTAGTGGTCTGGACCTCCGGATGAGTGGAGATACCAGGTGAGACAAACCTTCCTTCAGAGACATCAAACAGGTAGGACAAGTCATAGGAAGGCTTCTTAGGGCCACTTATCTTGCCTGCACTGCTCCAATTCCCATTCCCACTGGCACAGGACCCCAGGGATGGATGAGCTCCTCAAATCCCAGGATTGTTGTCACATCCTTGGCCAAACCAGATCCTGGCTCCAGACAAATTTCCAGCACATTAGCAAAGGTTTATGAGCTCTCTGGGCAAGAGGTGCCCTGATAGTCCCTAATAAACTGTGATCCACTTGAAATCCTTGGGGAAAAAAACCCACCCAAGCTCCTCCAGGCACTTGCAGAGCCTGGAATCACAACACCTCAGAAGGCCTTGCCCCGCCTGAATGAGAATGAAGGGCTCTTTAAACATCTGAAACACGGGTTTTGCTTTCTACAGGGCTCAAGTGCTTTTGATGAACAAGCAGGAAGATGAATGGACAAGTGTGAGAGGAACATCACACATCGCTCCAGCAGGACACTTCCAGCAGGATCTCAGCCACCAGGTGCCCCCCAGCAGGGCCAGGGCCTCCCCAGCAGCTGTTCCTGAGCACCGGGGAGCTGGGAGGATGTGAAAACCAGGCCATGTGGGAGCAAAATAGCTGCAGGTTTTCAGGTTGCTCGGGTCTTTCAAGATGCCTCCGAGGAGCGGAATCAGGGCACGCTGCTCCGTCAGCTCTGGAGCGGGATCGCTTCCCAGGGAGAGAGGTGGGGATTTGCTGCTCTCCCCAAAGGACGGCTCCCAACTTTGATGGAGCGTGCCAGGATCCCTGTGCCATGTGCAGATAGGAGACCAGAGCGGGTGTTTTGCAAGCCAGGAGGAGCTCAGAAGGATGTTTACATCCCGGGAAAGGGGCATCTTCAGGGATCTCTGGGCAGGACCCACAAGGCCTGGCTGTGAGTGCCAGAAGGATGGAAATAATAAGGTGGTAGAGCTTTCTCCTGCTCTCCTGGCAGATCACAACCCACGCTCCCACCACAAACCCACCCACGCTTCCCTGCAAGCAGCTAAAGGTCTGAGGCAGTAAACAGCTTCCACCACACAAGGCATTGATGCAAAACAACCAGGGATGTTTTTTAAGGGATCTGGGGGAGTTGTTTTCTTTCTGGTCCTCTGTCTGACCTCCTCTTCCTCTTGAGAGGGTTGGGTTGGGAATCACACTTGGAAAAGAAGCCTTTACTATAGGTAGGATATGGAAACCAGGTCCTCAAGGGTGCAGAGACCTCCAGAAAAGTTCAGGAAATCAGAGAATAAAATCATGGAATGGTTTGAGTTGGAAGAAACCTTAAAGTCTATCTCATCCCACCCCTGCCATGGGCAGGGAAACCTTCCACCATCCCAGGCTGCTCCAAGCCCCGTCCAACCTGGCCTTGGACACTTCCAGGGATCCAAGAGCAGCCACAGCTTCTCTGGGCACCCTGTGTCAGGGCCTCCCCACCTCCCAGGGAGCAATTCCTTCCCAATATCCCATCTAAATCTCTCCTCTTTTAGTTTAAAAGCGTTCCCCTTGTCCTATCGCTCTCTGCCTATGTAAAATATCTCCATCTTTTTTGTAGCTCTCCTTGAAGTACGGAAAGGGTCAGGACAAAAGACGAGGTCAGTGAAGGACCTGTTGGGGAGAAGCTGAGTGAGGCTGAGTCACATGTCTGACTCCAGAGGTGAAGCCAAGGCTGAGCTTCACCCAGGCTGGACTGGGGGATGCTGCAGCCACAGTCAGAGGTGACAAGAAAGGGGGCACCAAGATGCCATGGGTGACCTCCTCACCCCTGTTCAACCCTCCTGTGCCTCATCTGAGCTGTCTGTGCTGTATGGGGTGCTGAAGGATCAGGGCACTGCAGGAAGAGCCTCTTTTGGAATAATCTCCACTGACCATCTTGGTTTCTGCCAGGAGCAGAGCTGGGTTGTGCAATGGCAGCACAGCGTGCCCTGGGGATGGGCCGTGCCCAGGGCTCCTGGCAGGTGCTCTCACAGGACAGGGGTGTGTGGGGATGAGGGTGGAGGGGCAGGAAGGTGATTTGGACCTGGCACAGGGCTCACATTCCAAAAGATGTGCCAACCAGTGGGACATTTGCCAGGGCACCACAGGGGCTGAGTGTCCAACACTCCACAAACCACGGAGGAGCTTTCTGGGACCTGCCTTGGCACAGCCCCACACTAGGGGATTCATTCTGGGGGTCCCAGCTGGCCACCAGAGCACAGCAGCCACCCCTTTGCTGCTGTCCCACGGATCCCAGGGCTGTCCTCCCCAGCCCTGACACAATTCCAGCCACTCTGTGCCCTTTGCTCCAGGCATTCCTCAGCCCTTGTTCCCTTCACAACACCCTCCCTGGCCTGTCCTACATCCTGTACCCTCTCATTACTCCAACCTCCTTCCATCCCATCCCAGAACATCCCAGCTCTGTCCTCACCTGGGAACACCCCACCCTCCACCCCCTCCAGCCGCATCCCACCCTCTGTGCTTCACCCCATCCACACCTCTGGGTGCTCCGTGGGCTGAGGGGCCACGGAGAGCCTGGGGACACGCAGGGACCACGGGGACACACAGGGACCACGGGGACACACCCTGTCACATCCCAGGTTCTGCCCCAGGATTTGGGTGTCGGGTGAAGCAGCCTGCAGGGCTGGGCCCTGCTCCAGGGAACAGCACTGCAGCTGAGAGCCCGGCCGAGCGGGCAGAGCAGTGCTGGGAATATCAATCAGGGAGGCTTGGAGCGGGCGGCTGCACACACAGCCAGGGCTTTCATCCCCCAGGATCCACAGCTCGGCCGGCAGAGCCAGCCAGGGGCTCAGCCCTGTGTTGGGAGGGCTCAGCATCCCTCTGTACTGGGGCCAGCACGGTCAGGAGAGACTGGGGAAAGCCAGGGAGAAGGGAGAGATCAGGAGAGAGGGTGGAGAGGAGCAGACACAGTTGTGAAAGAAGCAGGAAGATTTGGCGGGGGGGAAGGAGGAGTTCCCCAGATCCAAGCTAGGAAAGGCCAACACTGGCTCCAAGGGCATCAGGCAGGGGAGAGGCTGAGGCTGTGAGGAGGGAGAGGAAGAGGAAGGGAGGGAGGAATGAGAAGCAGGGAGGAATGGCAAGAGGGGAACTGGGCAGTCCTGTCACCCAGCCCCACATGGGGAGTCCCAGGCAGGGAGCACAGGCTGGGGGAGCCTTCAAGGGAGAAAGGACAAGGTCCCCAGCGCTGGTGGGGCCAGGGACTGCCAGGCAGGAGAGAGCCAATGACCTCCCTGATGTGTTAGGGACGGTAAGTGCCACTGTCTCCTTGCAGACACTGCCAACAGAGTTGTCACCTGGCCAAGGCTGCCCACCCTCTGTCACTGTGTCCACCCCACTGCCGCCCTCCACACAGCACAGCCTGTGCACAGCCCTGTGCCCCTCTCTCTGGGGCTGTGCACCCCCTGTGCCACCTCCTACTGCAGCCCAGGCTGCACAGTCCCCACTGCCACCTCCTTGGGGATGGGAGTTGTACCCTGCCCTGTGCCACCTTCCTCCTGGGGGAGACTCCGGCTGCATCCCCTGCATCCCCTACCCCTGACACAGAGCCTGTGCGTGTGTCCCTGTCCCTCCTTGTCACCGAGACCACGCTTCCCTCTGTGACACCTCCACAGGGTGCTGGCAGTGACATCCCGCCGTCACCTCGCACATGGGGGGTGCAGGCTGTCACCCCGCTGTCACCTCCCCCTGCAGCACTGCCTGTGCACACCCACGCTGGCTCTGGCTGCACATCCAGCCTGTACCAGGTGTTGCTCTTCTCCCGTGGCTGAAGTTCCTCATTTTGAGGTCCCAAATGCCCCAGGGTGCTCTCGCTCCCTGCCATCAACCCAAGACCCCAACACAGACGTGTCAGGGGCCACCGCACCTTCCTGCCTTGCCCTTGGTGCCCTCAGCATCCTCACCAATGCTGCAGCACGGTGCACTGCCCACTCCCCACCCCGTCCTGTGCTCCCCCAGCTCCCCCAGGCACCCCAGTGATGCTCACAAGCTGCTGTGCTTTGACACAGCCACTCTTCCCAGCAGATCCAGGGATCTGCAGCCCCTCAACGACACTTCCCTCATTCGATCTCAGCCCGGCAGAGCCAAATCTGACCCAAGTCCCGTCGATCCCAGCAGGAGGAGCTGATTCATAGTGTGGAGCAACTGCTCCCAGCACAGCGTCTCTCTGAAACTGGGGGAAAGCAGGGCAGGTCCCCCATGAACCCTCATCTCCATCTGCAGCTCCTTGCTGGATCCATTTATCAGCTCATTCCACGTGAATGACCTTGAGAAAACCCACTGATCCAGGACAGTGGGAGACTTTCCCAGACATCTGCTAGCACCTAAACCTGCAATTTATGGAGACTCTGAGCTAAATTCTCAAACAAGACGATTTCATTTCTGTCCATTACAGCTACAATATTCCTCTCCTCCCCTCCCGCAGAGAGTAATTAATGCTGCACCGAGCTCTGAGCCTGCAGGCAGGTGCAGGAACCTCTGCTGAGCTCGCTCAAGTTCACACCACTCCAGCTGCCTTCCCGGGTGGTGGGGGGCTGTAAAGACACAGGGCAGCTCTTGGGAGAGGATATAGAGTTATCTCCTCCCGGTAAAAAAGGATGGAGCCTGGGAGCCAGGCAGAAGAAAGAGCTGCTCCCCACGCCAGCGCCTGGAGTTCTAACCCCCGGTTCATCAAAGAGCTGCCGAGGACGAGGAAGGAAGGGAAACTTCTCTCAGAAAGTTCCCAAAGGGAAGCAGATAGCAGGGCTGAGCCAAGCCCCCAGACTGCCCAGCCCAGCCCTGCGGGGAGCAGTTATTGAGGTGGTTGCTGGTGTCTCCTTTCCTCCTCTGCAGCCATTGCATCTCCCTGCGGGTCCCAGCCCTGCCTGCCCAGGAGGCCCAGACACTTCCTGGATGGTTCAAGATAAAACCTTATGCTGTTAGCAAAACAAACGAGGAGGCTGTGAGAGCCAAGGCTGGCACAAGGCTCAAACCACCAAAGCCGGAACCACTGGTTTCCCCAGCTGATCTAATCTCTCCTAGCGCCAGAGCTCATGGCCCCAGCAGCCTGGTGAGGCCACTGGAGGCCCTGGGGCAGAGGTGAACTGGTGTGACAGAGCAGGGCTGGGTGCCCCAGTTTGGAATAAAAACCAGGAGAAACAGGAACGGGTGGCCAGGGAGGGGGGTCCCTGAGATGGGATAGTGGGATGGTGGGAGAGGGGTGTTGGATTGTTCCTGCCTACCAGGGTCCATCTTTTCTCCAAACAGCTGGAGACAAGACCCTGAGCAAGCTCCATGGCATTGGCATCAGCCCCATCCAACCCACCAGGAGATCCCATAGAAGGCAGAGCCATCTGCATGGGGAGCAAGACCACCTGGCTCCAGCAAGCCTTCCTGAGAGGATCTCTCCTTCCCATCACCTGCCAGGGTGGGGGAGCACCGGGATCTGGGCGCTGCTGACATGCCAAGGCTCCATCTGCAACCGCGTGCACCCTCATTGCAGCACTGCGGCGGGTGAGAGCCGGCGGCTGCCAGCCCGTGCCGGCGGGATTTGGGTCAGGCTAGCCAGGCACAGGGATCTGCTCCACCACACTCTGGCTGTGGGACATGGGTGTGGCTCAAGAGGATGTGGAGATGAACCAGGAGAAGTTTTGAGGGAGAATGTTGGTGTGAAATGAAATGAAAGCTGGGCAGGCTGGGCCATGGCTCAGACTGCATCCACATCTACACGTGTGTGTGTGTGTGTGTGTGTGCAGGTGTTGGGAACCCTGTCCTGGAGGGACATCTTCACAGGGCCAGGTAGTGACTGGACATGGGACATGTCAGCCTGGGGATGAAGGGTCAGCACCATGAGGCCTCTGGACTGACCACACTGGGCTGTGGTGGAGGGTTTGTGGAGATGGCTGGCCCACGTGAGCATCACTTCTGTCCTCCACAGGGCCTGAGTGCTCCAGTGGCCAAGGACATGGAAAATATGCCTGGGAAATTGCTGGGAGAGCCTTTTCAGGGGCAGCAGGGAAAATAAGGCACAATCGGTCAAAAATAGAAAACTTTATTGAAGTCAAATCCAACATTGCAGCTGAGCTCAGCCCCACGGCAGGAGCCCAGCCTGCCGCTCACTGGGGTACAAAGAAGGGGGCAAGGGTCTCATGGGGCACAGGGGGTACAGCACGGGGGGGAGTGGGTGGTCCTCACCCACGGGGCCGAAGGAATAAGACAAAGCCACAGGCACTCGCTCCCCCTCTCCCTCCCTGACTGGTTAAGGACAGAAGTGCCAAAGCAGAAACATGGTGCAAGCCCCTAAGTGGCCAGACAGCCTGAGAAAGAGGGTCCTGCAAGCTCCACACTCAGCCCATGACCTTGTGGCTCAGCTCCAAGCTCCAGTGCACACCAGCGAGCAGCCAAGACCTGCCTCCTCCCTGCCCTGCACGCAGAGAACCCCCCGGCAACACCAAGAGCAGTGACCCGACCGCAGCAGAGACCTCAGTGCCCCTCTCCCCCGGCCCCCAGCACAGCCCCAGCCCTGCCACACAGACGGGCCATTCCCATGCCACCAGGATCTGCAGATCCTCTCCCACAGAGCCACAGCTCCAGGCCTGGTGCTTGTGGAAAGGGAAGCCCGGAATTCACCATGCCGGCTGTGGCAGAGGGCCCAAGCCTGGGGGAAGCCAGAGCCTGAGCCTGGGAAAAAGGCAAAGCTTTGCTCCTCCACCCAGCCCCACCTGCCCAGGCAGCTGCAGCAGGCGCAGAGCTCCCTTTGAGGCACCTTGGCGCAGGGATGGTGGCAGGCTCAGCCGCACCAGCAGAGCCGGGCTGGCAACAGTGAGGCCAGAGCCTTCTCAACTGCTCCCTGGAGCAGGGCAGGGCTGGAACCCAGCTGTGGAAGGAGCAGGACCAGTCCCTCCCCCCCATGAGCCAGCCCAAGCGGAGGGAGGGATGGGAGGGTGGGCATCGCCCTCCTTGGTGCTCTTAGAGTGGTCCCCAAAGGGGATGCAGGCGGGTGGCATTCCCTGCCTGGAGCCCCACATGCAGAGCCACACACATGCAGTGCCCTTTGCATCACCGTCACCCGGGCAGCGCCACCAGGACCCAGCCCCGGGCACTCTGACAAGGGCTCGGACAGTTTTTGGCCTCCCTCACACCGTCCCCATCCCCTCCCTGCACCATGACCAGGCTCTGTGGCTCGGCTCCAGGGCAGTCCAACACCAGCCCCCTGGGCCACGCGTGCAGGGCTGGGGGCCAGTCCACGCTCACTCCCACACCTCTGTCCAGATGGCTCCCCGGTGCAGCGGGGGCGCCGCTGCCGGCCTCAGGATGAGCTCTCCTACCTGCTTGTTGGTGTATTTCTGGGGGTTGGTGCGGTAGCTGTAGTCCGAGTACTGCTCGGAGCCCGTTGAGTTGTTGTCCCCGGTGCCAACAAAGGTGTTGGTGGCCGGCAGGTCCTGCACCACTTGGTGCTTCTTGGAAGCAGAGGGTGACTGAGGCTGCAGCTGGATGGAGGGCAGTGGCGAGTTGGAGCGGTAGTGGCGGCCCAGGTCTGGGCTGCCCGGAGGGTAGTTCAGGGGCAGGTGGATCCGGGGGCTGTCGCTAACGGAGTCGTTCATGAGGTTGAACTTGAGTGATTTCTGCAGCCCCGTCTCCTCCTCATCCTCCGCGGGCTTGGGCGGCTTGGGAGACTTGCTCTTCTTCACCTTGTTCTTACTCTTCCCACTCTTGCTGGCCTGTTTGGGTGCATACAGGTCCTTGGTCTCCTTCTTGCCTGCCTGGTAGCCGCTCTTGGCCTCGCGCTGCCGGCAGTAGCGCACCAGGACCACCAGCACGATGACCAGTGTGACAGCCACAATGCCAGCGATGACCCCGAAGAGGATGTTGCTCCGCTGCTTGCTGCGCTCGTACTCAGGGTCGCCGGCGATGTCGATGTCCAGCGGGGTGTCCAGGCTGTGCCCCACCAGCGTGTCCAGCAGCGTGCGGTTGGCCAGTGTCTCATTGACGTAGAAGTGCACCAGAGCCGTGCCGTGCCGCGAGGGCTTGCCCTTGTCATTGACGCGCACGACCAGGCGGTGCAGGCCGTGGTGCTTGCGCAGGATCTCCTTCTCCAGAGTGATATCTCCGCTCTGTGGGGAGATCTGAAAGAGCTCGAAGGGGTTTCCTCCTGTGATGCTGTAGATCAGCTCGGCGTTGATGCCCGAGTCGATGTCCTCTGCCTTGACCTTGCTCACCTGCTGGCCAGGGCTGGTGTGGGGCAGGATGTGCTTGTAGGTGGCGTTGGAAGGGGAAGTGATGAAGGGGGCATTGTCATTCTCATCCAAGACATTGATGGTCACCCCCACATAGGCAGACCTGGGGGGATCCCCACCATCCACCGCCTTTAGTCGGAAGGTGTAGGTGCTCTGCTGCTCCCGGTCAAAAGAGATGCTGGAGAGGATGGTGCCAGTGCCATTTTGGATGACAAAATCCCCGTTGTCTTGCTCCACCGACAGCTGGATCCGAGCATTTTCTCCTTTGTCAGCATCGATGACCGTCACCATGCCCACGGGGCTGAGGGGCGGCATGTTCTCCATCACTGAGAAGTTGTAGCCGCTCAGCATGAACTTGGGGTCATTGTCATTCCTGTCCATGACGTTGATGGCCACAGACGCTGTGCCCTGCTTGCTGGGGCTGCCCTTATCTTCCGCCACCACCAAGAACTCGTAGCGCTCCTGCTGCTCTCGGTCCAGCACTGCCTTCACCCGGATCTCCCCAGAGTCAGGGTCAATGGTGAAGGAACCCTTGGAAGAGGGGTCTGTCACCAGGGAATAAACCAGCTTGGCGTTGGAGCCGCTGTCAGCGTCAGTGGCACTCACCTCCATGACGAGCTCGTCAGGCTCGTTGTTCTCAGGGAAGGCCACCTCAGTGAAGCTCTGGCTGAAGACAGGGGCGTTGTCATTGACGTCCATCACCTGCACCTTCAAGGAGTTGGTGCTGGAGAGGGGCGGGTTCCCTGAGTCCACGGCCACAATCTCAATTGTGTACTCCTTCACTGACTCGTAGTCCAGCGGCGTGGTGGTCTGCAGGAAGTATTTCTTCTTGCTGTCACTCCCTGTCTCACTGGCCTGGCGCAGCTGGAATGGGACATCACCGGCCACCACACAGGTCACCACAGCATTTTCACCCTCATCTCGGTCGGACACCTGCACCAGAGCCACTGCTGTCTCTACTGGCACGTCCTCCGAGATGTTGGCCATGCCATCCTGGTGGGTGACCAACCCTATGCCCCGGATCTCTATAGAGGGCGCGTTATCATTCATGTCCTTGATGGTGACCACCACCTGCGTGCGGGCACTCTTGGGGTTTGCGCCCTTGTCCTTGGCCACGACTGAGAACTTGAGGGTGCCGATGTCCTCACGGTCAATGGGGCCCTGCACGGTGATGAGCCCCGTGGCGCGGTCCAGGCGCAGCAGCCGCCGCACCATGTCCGAGGCCTGGTGGAAGGAGTAGTCGATCTCTGCATTGGCGCCCTGGTCCGAATCGTTGGCTTTCACCTGGGGGACAGAGGGACAATCGATGAGCAGGACAAGGGCACGGCAGAGCGAGCCCCTCCGCAAACCACCACAGCCTTCCCTGAGGACAATCGGGGGAAAAACCAGGATTTCCTCTTCTGGGGCCAAGGACTGTGGGGCAAAGAGCCTGGGACCGGCAGAGCAGCTGGGAGCCACCCTCGGGCATGGAGGCTCTGCCTCGCTCTTCCGGAGAAACCGGCTGGGCTGGTTGGCTGTGCTCCCCTCCCAGCCGGCTCCTGCATGCAGGGAATCCTCCAGAACCATGGAACCGTGATGCTGAGACCCAGCCAGCAGCAGGGAGGGACAGCTCCAGCTGTACCCCCAAGGAGGGGCTGGACCAGCTGTCTGGCTCAGATGAGGGTGAGGAGGGAGGACATGATGTGCGGAGCTGCAGCAGCTCCATCGTGGCTGCAGGGATGCAGCCACGCAGGGATTGGGGCTGTCTGAGCCCTGCACAGCACCGTCCATCCCTGCCCACCCGCCAGGAGCCCTGTATCCCCATAAACCTGCCTCTATGCCTATTATTTGCTTTCTAAAGAAGATGAGGTTTGTCTAACATTTGCCTCCCTAATCGGCTCTCTGAGCAGCCTCTTCTCTGCACCATTTGCTGCTCCACCGTTATCTTGCTCAGCAGATTTGGATGGAGAACGAAAGTTGTTAAATGTAAATTCCACCTTTTACCTCCACTCACAAAACAGGCGGAAGTCATTTTCCCCCTGAAAGATAAAAGCTGAGCAATGGCAGCAGCGGCATCTCAGCCCATTCTCCTCCCGGCCATGCAGCTCCCTTATCTGCTTCCAACTCCCATTCTCTTAACAGTGAAAAATTAATTCTTAAAAAATTCACATCAGAATTAGCAGGCAGATGAGAGCTGGCCGCGCTCCGCTTATTAAGATGGCAGCTGCAGATAAACAGATGTCGACTACTATCATCTCAATGCCCCCTCCAAGCCAAATCCACCAAGATCCAGCCCCTTGGGCTCTGCAGGCCAGTTTGCAGCGCTGCCCGAGACAAGGCAGAGCCCCTGCTCCCTGCAGACAGCAGGGCACCTCCGGAGCCATGGCCAGCCCCGCACACGGGCAGCAGGGATGCTCCCTGTCCCCACCTCCTGAGTTTCCATGGATCGGCCAAGGGAATGCAACTTATGAAAGGGTCTGTGTCTTGTCTGCGGGCAGCACTGAGACCGCGCTGGCCCCAAGCCAGGCTCCCAGAGGCCCTCAGGTCCCAGCCCCCCAGTAACCCAGAACCCTGCTCCCTGCAGCTCTGCTGCTGCCCCTCAGCTGTGTCCTGCAGCCCCATTCCAGATGTGCCTTCCTGTGCATCCTCTCCAACCTTGCTTGAGCAGATGCGATATCCTAGGACCTGCCTGCCCGCTGGCCCTGGGCAACACTGTGGGCTCCTTCATCAAGCCCTCCCTCCTCCCTGGAGGAACCACAGCCATGTCAATGCTCCTGGGTTGTCCCTGCAGCCAGGCAGGAGGGGAAACGGTGAGGAGAAGAGCCCTGCACACTCACCTGGAGGACGGAGTGTCCCACAGGGCTGTTTTCAGAGAGCTCTGCCTCATACAGGGCCTTCTCAAACTTGGGCGCGTTGTCATTCATGTCCAAGATGGTGATGCGGAGCAGAGCACTGCTCGCCCGAGGGGGGTTCCCCCCATCCTGCACCTTGATGGTCAGATCGTAGGAGTCCCACTGCTCCCGGTCCAGGTTCCCCATGACGATCAGCTGAGGCTGCTTCTCATCCTGGTCCTCGGCCACCTGCAGCCCAAAGAGCTCCTGCGCCTCCGGACCAGCCATCAGCTCGTAGGAGGCAACGCCGTTGGGGCCCGAGTCCCGGTCCATGGCCAGGGGGATGGGGAAGAGCGTCCCGACGTTGGTGTTTTCAGGGATGGAGAGGGTGAGGACAGGTGAGGCGAAGTTGGGGGTGTTGTCATTGATATCGAGCACCTCGATCTGCCCCTCGAGCAGGCGTGGGCTGCTATTGGCGTTCAGGTTAGTGATGGACACCTCGAACTCCAGGAAGCAGGGGTCTCCGGGCAGGAGGTGCTGGCATTCCCGCAGGCTCTCCCGGTCAATGGAGGTCTCTGTGGTGTAGATGTCCCCAGTCTTGCCATCCACACGGAGGTACGGGGCCCCCACTTCCAGCTTGTAGAGGTGCCCCATGTCCGGTAAGCCGTAGTCAGAGGCCAGGCTCCCTATGAGGCTGTTGGGGGGTTGCTCCTCCTGCACTTTGTAGACCGCACGTGTCCCTGAGGCCAGGGCAGGGAGCTGGCAGAGGAGCCACAGGCCCAGGCAGGACGCCAGCGGGTTCATCCTATGCTGCAGGGGAGCTGGAGGAGACACAGACACCGGAGGTTAGTGACCAGCCCGCTCCCCTGGCTTACCCCACTGCGCCATGTGGGACTGCGCATGGTCCTGGCATGGCTCCCGAAGGAAGGGGCTGCTGGGGCTAGCTCCTGGCAGCCTCCAGTGCCCTGAAGGACCCGTCCCAGCTTGCAAAGTTCCTGCAACGCCCTGCTGGAGTGAGTAACCCTGTCATTGAAACCTCAGCCCTGCCACTTGCAGGAAGCCACTCCTGCCACTGTCCACCCTCTTCGTCACCACACCAACTGTAATTAGACCCAATGAGGCACACTAACAGGGTGGACTGCAGGCAGCCTGCTGCCAACAACCTGATGGGAGCCGGCCAGACTCCGAGACAGCTTCTCACCACCCAAACACAGAAGCATTGTGTGCCACCAGTGCAGGGGCACTGCCTGCCATGCACGGCAGGGACACATGGGCACTGCACACAGCTGCCAGCACTGCAGAAACGGGAGCACCAAATGGAGAGTTCTGCCTGCTCTGCGGGATGTGGGACTGACACCCATCCGGTAGTGCAGGGACATGGAACATTGAAAGGATGCAGAACTGACACCCACCCAGGGACACAGGGCACTGCAGGGATGCAGGGCTGCTACCCATGCAGGGATGGAAGGCCATGGATCGCTGCAGGGATGCAGGGCTGCCATGCACCCAGCACTGCAGGGACATGGGGCACTGCCAGCATACAGGTCCCTCCCATCCATCACTGCCTGCACTGCAGGAACAGCAGCAGCCATCACTTCGGGGACACAGGCCACTGCAGGAATGCAGGACTGCCGCCCATTCAGCACTGCAGGAACAAGAGGCGCTCCAGGGATGCCGCCCATCCAGCACTGCAGGGCTGCAGGGCACTGCAGGGCCATGGGGTGCTGCGGAGATGCAGGGCTGCCACCCCTCCAGCACTGCAGGGCCACGGGGCACCGCTGTGGCAGGAACAGAGCAGCACTGCCCTTGCTGCACTGCCAGCACAGTGGCACTGCCAGCCTCGCACTGCCAGGTACAGAGGCACCACCCACCCGGCACTGCAGGGATGCAGGGGCCCTGAGCATCATCCCTCCTGCACTGCCCATGGAGCACTGCCACCCCCGGTGCCTCGGGAGTCAGAGGGACACTGGGTCCCTGCCCAAGCTGTGCTGCAGTGCAGGAACCCCCGGGCAGCCCCCGGCAGTGCCCAGCCCCGGTGCACTGCAACGGCAGCACAGCATCCCCCTCGCTGCACAGTCACTAGGCAACCCCACACCCTGCGCCAGCAGCTCCTGTTCCCTTCCTCACTGCAGACACACTGTTCCTTCCCATTCCCTCCCACTCCAGTCTGGGACATGGCACGCACTGGGTGCCCAACCCGTGCCAGTGCCCATCCTGCTGCTGCAGCGGCGGTGCCGGGAGCACTGCCCCCCTGCATTGCAGAGACACCCCTGCACTGCTGCCCCCGCCACTGGCACCTCTTCCCTGTGCCCACACACTGCCCAGTCTGTGCCAGGTATACCGGCAGCCCCACAGACTGTCCCCTCCTGTGCCAAGCCACATGCTCTGCCACCAAGCCCCTGTCTGGTGCTGTGCTTGGCCACCAGCTTTCCCATTCCCTGGTTTCTGTTCTGGGAGCACATTTTCTTCCTCCGGGATCCAGGAGCTTGTGCTGAGCCGTGAGCATAAAGAGGTTCAACACAGCTCACTGGCACCCAAAAACCCAGGGACTGGGTGCCCTAAAATTAACAGCCACAAACATCTGCCAAGGCCCCACAGCATCACCCTGCTCTAGCCTCTCCCATTGCTCCCTCTCTCCATACTCTGCACCCAAGCACAAGCAAATGCTCCATGGGCAAGCGCTCCATCACCATCCCCCTCCGTGGAATGGAGGCACTTGCCACACTGCAAGTACCCAGTTCCTGGTTAGCCTGGCATGGTACGGATCATCAGCAAGCGGAACACCCTGCACTGCCCTCCTTGGTACTTCCCACAAGCCAACAGCTCCTGGTCCCTCCACCCCTCTGCTTCCCCATGGACATGGGGACATGGACAAGATGAGCTCTGCCTCTGCAGTGAAAATACATCTCCATGCCTGGAGAGGAGACTGTGGCCCTGAAGCCAAGCTTGCCTCTGCTCCCTTGTCCTGCCACTTCCTTTGTGCAGAGCAGAGCCATCCCCAGCTGGCTGAGGCCATGCAGAGCTGCCCACACCAGCGCTGGGATGTGTGCCTGCAGGAGGAAGGGATGCGGAGAGAGAGCAGGACATCTTCCATCCCTGGACCGGGCTGAGGATGGAGGTCAGGAGCCAAGCAGATACAGAACAGATTTTTGCATCAGCATGAGCAGTGTGTGCACACACGTGTGTGTCTGTGCTGGGTGTGCACTGTGAACATCCCAGACGTGTGCACCTGCCCGGAGCACGGCCATGTGTCCATAGGTAAAGGCACACACGTCACACCTGTGCCCTAGCAGGGTGTGCAGCTGTGTCACACGGGGCAAGAAGCACATCCCTGCCCGCTCCGGGCCCGTGCCCCAGGTGTGAGCTCGCACTCCTGCACGTGTGTGCGCCCCACACAACGCGTGCGCCCACGTGTGCGCATGCCCCTGGCACCGCCGCCTGTGGATGTGTGTGATGTCACCCGTGCGGGGGCACTGGCACCTGGGTCACGCTCGTGTCTGCCACCCCCCGGGTGCACTCACACCAGACCCCCCTCATCCAGCTGCCTCCATGGGGTGAACCTGCCCCGAGGTCCACCAGGCCTGTGCTGCCATTGGGGATGGCCGTGAGCAAGGACAGGGAAGATGGGCAGCTCCAGCTGTTGGGAAAGGTGTCCTGGAGGATGCCAGGGCTGGGAGAGGCACCGTGCCCACGGCTGGGCTGTTTGCACTGGGCTGTTTGCACTGGGCTGGGCCTGGCTGCTGGTGACGTAGCCACGTCCTGACTAAGCCCTGGTGCGAGGTGAAAGATCGCCAGGAAAGGGGAAAGTCTCAAGGCAGTGCTGATGCCTCACATGGCTGAGGGTGCTGGGAGGGAGGGCCCAGCAGCTGGAAATGCCAGGAGCCCTGTGCCAGCCTAGAGGAGGAAGGGTGTCACCCAAAGGTGCCCAGCACCCAGGATTTCTGCTTCAGAACCAGGGCTGGAATCTGAGCCCAAGCCCCATTCCTGCGGGTGAAGGAAGGCACCCTGCAGAGCAGGGAAGTGCAAGGAGAGGGCCTGAGAGTCTGAGGGGCGCTGCTGGAAGGCACGAGGGGCCCTGGGCTCAGCAGGATAAGGAATTAGCAGGGTCAGGAATCCTGCTCGGCACCCAGGGGTGCGATTGACAGGGCGCAGACGTGAGAGCCCAGAGTTGGGCGTGAGGAGGAGAAGGAGGAGGAGGAGTAGGAGGAAGCCTCCACAAGCACGTCTGTGCAGGAGATACAGGCTTCCCAGGGGCCAGTCCAAGGCACCAGGCTATTTTCCCATGGGATCTAAGGACCATCCCACACTTTCTTCTCTGGTGCCAGGCACCTTTTTCCAACCTGCTGGCAAAGCACAGAACACTTAAAAATAAAAGCCCCTCCCAAAACAACTATTCCTCCGCACACACAATTCTCCCTACGGGGAGTGTGTGAGAGAGACTGAACCACATGAGAGAGGCGTTAGTCACGCTGCTTAATGCATGACTGGGAAGCTCTCAGAGGACAGTGGCATGCAAAATCCGACAGAATTCAGCCATCCCCACCAAAAAAAAAAACAAGCCTTAATGAGAGAGAGGTTATAAAGCACCGCGAATTTAAGCAACTGCTTGAACAAGCCTGTGCTCCCTGCGATTCCCACAGTCTGCTGGCCCCGTTCCACGGGAGGCAGCACCGCTTCGGGAATGGGCACAGAAGTCCAGCCTCTCCTCGCTCCCAGCGGCTGATTGCGTGGCTCGGAGCCACAGCTTACAAGTCCCTCCAAACCTTGCACTGAGCACACAAGTGCTAATCCCCCCTCCATGCTCCCCCCCAGCCCTGTTCCAACACCCGGAGCTGGAGCGACATCCCAGCAAGCAGCAAACAGCTCATCCCAGCTCCACGCGGAGATCAGGGGTCGTGTTAGCCGAGAAAACAGCACCTGATGGTCAGTCCTGCGCCGAAGGCACGCATGGGCTGAATCCTGGGTATTCTGTAGCACGTCCCAGGATTTGCTCCAGCTCCGGCTGCCACTGCGGCTGCTCGGCGTTTCTGCAGGCTGGGCCCGAGCGCCGGGAGCCAGAGCACTCCGCGAGGAGGAACCCCACTGGCCTGGCAACAGCGTCACCCCAAAATCATCCCTGAGGAGCCAAGCAGTGATGAAAAGCCGGCAAAGCCCAGGGCCCTCCCTCCTCTTGCTGCCTTCTCCACATCCCTTCCAAGTCTGGCAGCCAGCGAGGCGGAGACCTGTCAGAGCCTCCCTGGAGTGGCACCCCGATCCTCCCAGCCGTGGGTCCCCCACAGCTACTCCGGTCTCCTGTTCCCTCCCTCCCGGCTGGAGAGGGGCCCTGGGGGAAGACAAAAATGTCGCGGGCCTGAAACACCCCAGCAGGGCCGCTGGGAGCCGGGCACAGCAGGAGCGGCTCTGCTCCGGGGATGCAGCCGGGAGGGTTGGGGGGACCTTGGGGAAGGGGGACGGGGTCCCCCCCGGTCTCGCAGCGCGCCGCGGGAGCCGCTGTTGCCGGCTGCGGCGACTGGGAGGGAGGATGGAGGCCGGGCTCCGCTGCCGGCCGCCGCGGCCGAGGCTCCCCGGTCCCCGCGGCGCTGCCCGGACTGAGGCTCCGGCTGCCGCCGGCTCCGGCTGCGGGCACGGAGGGGAGCGGAGCCCCCGCTCCCCCAGGCGGCTCCGCCAGCCCTGCGCACACGCACAGAGATACGCACAGAGACACGCACACACACACGGACACACGCACGCAGACACCCGTGACAAAACCACGGGAGCCGCTCTGCCGGCACCGGCTTCGCGCTCAGCCTCGCGTACCAGGAAACAGGGATCCTCCGCGGCGCAGGCACGCACAGCCCGCTGACACACTCGGGGCCGGCTGACACACTCGGGGCTCGCTGACACACTCGGAGCCCGCTGACACACCCGGAGCCGGCTGACACACTCGGAGCCGGCTGACACACTCGGAGCCCGCTGACACACTCACCCGCACGCACACCCCGTCACACACACAGCTCCGCACACAGACACGCGCGCCCCACTCGCGTCCCCGCACCCCGGTGTCACACGCACCCCACGCGGACACCCCGCCACGGCCCCCGGCGTGCGCCCCCGCCAGCCCCTCGCTCCCCGCCGCTCCGGCTCACACACAACCCCGCTCCCAGCCGGCTCCCGGCTCACCCGCAACTTCTGCGGCTCCCACGCAGCCGCGCACCCTGCGGGCGCACACACCCAGGGCTGGACGAGGGACACACACCCAGGGCCACCCCCACGCGGAAAAATAAACACCCCGAAACACGCGCGCACCCACCGCCACAGCCGCCCTCCCGCAACCACCGCCCGCCCTGCGCTGCGCCGCGCTGTGCGGGGCTGGCCGCGCTCTACTCCGCGCCGCACAACAAGTGGCAGTGGCGGGCGGGACCGGGGACAAGCGGGAGCCGCCCCGCTGGCCGCGGAGCCCCGCACAGCCCGGCGCGGACCGGAGCGAAGGGATGCGGGATGCTCGGGAGCGGGATGCTCGCCAGCGCCGCTCTCGCCGCCGCCCGGCCCCGCGCTCCCGCACAACGCCGAGCTCCGGCGCGGGGCATCCCGCACCCCCCCGCGGCTCTGCCTGGCTGCGGGCGGGGGTCCCGGCCCCGCCGCAGCTCTTACTTGGATGGTGCCGGCGCTGCGCTCCGTGCCGAGTCCCTGCGCGCTGGTCCCGCGGCGACTCCATCGCCTCCTTCCCGCCGGGACCGCGCTCCCCCCACCCCCCCTGCTCCTCTCGAGCGTTATCCACGGATGAAAACCAAATGGAAAAAAATACTGAAAAAAAAATTAAAAATAAAAATAAAAGAAAAATAAAAATTAAAAAAAAAAAGGGGGAGGGGGGAAAAATATATAAATGTCCCGCGGGAACCGCCCCCCTCCCCGGGCCGGGGCTGCGGCTCCTCCGGCGGAGCGGCGGCTCAGGCTGGAGGCAGCCCCGGTGGGCAGCTCGGTCCGTGCCCGCCTCCGTCCCTCGGTGTGTGTGAGGATGTGCAAGGGAAGCGCAGCGCAGGCACGGCCCCTTCCCCCCCCCCCCGCCCGCCGCTGCCTCCGCCTCTCGCCGCCACCACCATGGGAGGTGGAGCTCCGGCTCCTTATCAGATCCCGAGCCCGGCCGGGCTGCCGGGACGAGCGGGCAGCGGCTGCCGGGCAGAGCCGCCCGGCTCCGGGCTGCCGGCACCGCTCCCAGCGCCGTGCCCGTGGAGAACGGGGACCCCCCCCGGCCCCCCGGGCCCCCTCACCCCGGGGACTCCTCCGCTCCGCGCCCGCACACGTGCGGCTTGTGTCTCCCTTCTCGCTCCCCCCTCGGTTCTCTTAATCATTAATTCGCTCATTTATTCTTCCAGTCGGCGCTTCACAGCCCCGCAACCCCGCTGCACAGGGCCAGGGACCCGGGCCAGCGCAGCCGGGAGGGTCCCTCCGTGGGACCGAGCTCAGCGGGGGCTCTGCCCACCCCTCCCCGGCCCCCCAGCCCAGCAGGGCTGCGGGCAGGGCTGCAGGGCTCCCCTGCTGGCTGCGGTGGTGGGGCTGGAGTGGCCGCTGTGCCCTGCCGTCACACCTCGGTGAATCACGGCTTTATTTAGTGCGGGTGTCGGGGCGCAGCACCACGGAGCACCTGCGACTCCCAAAAACACCCGCGAGCTCCCAGCGCCCTTGCGATGCTTTCACAAGCTGTTCTCCCTCAGCTGGCTCCCCACCCCAGCACCTCGGCTGGCCAAGCGAAGTCCCCGGGGGCCTGGGGACCGCGTGTTCCAGGGCTGCCCCTTTCCTTGCTGCCTCCGCCGCCTCCGCGCTCCTGCAAGGAGCGGCCGCTCTCCCTGCCAGCGGCTGGAGCTGCAGCCCGACCCTGCCAAAACCCTCAGCACCCTCCGAGGGTCGCGCAGCCCGTGGCGCTGCCCCTCACCCGCCTTCCAGGCCGGTTGCGGCGCGGATTTCTCGCCAGGATGCTGGAAAGTCCTTCCCGCTCCGCCGCAGCGAGGATGGGAGCGCGTCTCCCCGCTGAGCTACGCCAACCTGTTGCGCAGCGCCCTTCGCTGCACACATGCTCAGCTCGGCTGCATGACTGCACCATCTAGAGGCTGCGCCTGCCTGCTCGGAGCAGCCCGGCTCTATCTCATCCCCTAAATCACCCCGTTTTCCCCCCAAAATTGCCGGGCTTTTCTCCCAAATCTCCCCGCTTTCCCCGGCAACAAGCCGGTTCAGGCCGTGGCAGGGCTGTGTCCCGCTAGGCAGGAAAAGGGGGCTGGCGAGTCATCCCTCAGGATGGAAAGCCCAGATCTCCTCCCAGACTTTCTGCTCCTCCAGAGATGTCGGCTCCTCCACGTCTGTGTGCAGGGCTTTTTTCCCGAGTGTCAATTCACATGAAGGCAATTTAGCAGAAGATGTGAATTGAGAACCAGGGAAGGTCACAGCCCACCTTTGGGGCAGGGAGAGGAGCTGTGGGGTATGTCAGGCTGTGCCCTGCTGATCCAGCGTGAGCTGGGCAGGGAGAGGGAGTGAAATTCTGCGGAGACAAGGAGAGATTTGATGGATCAGTAACTGGCAGCCCTCCTTGGAGTGACGGAGAGCTGGAGCAAAGGGAAAAACCGAGAGTGACCCCGTGGATCCAAGGCTGCCCGTGGAGCGGGGACAGCAAACTTTAGAGATTGCTGGGGACCAAAGGTTTGCATTTCACAAGAGTCACAGGGCAACCAAGGAGTTGATGGGCAGCAGCACAGGGAGTGCCGGGGAGCTGGGCACGTACGTGGATCACTGGATGCCCCTGATTTGTGGGACACCCGTGACTGTCACCTCAGCCTCTGCTCAGACATGTTTCTGAGGCACAGGTCCAGGCTCTAGGAATGCAGGGGAAAAGTGTCCTGGCACCAGGAACCACCTCTGTGCAGCCCAGGGGAGCAACCTGGCAGAGCAGTTCCAGCAGCACCCATGGCCTGGGGAGCTGGGGGGACACCATGCCCAGGCCCCTGCTGGTCTGGCATCCCAGGGCTGCCTCATCCATCTCTGCCTTCCTCCTCCACCCCACTGCCTTTGAAAGCCTCTCCCACAGTGCTCCTTGCCCTCTGACAAACAGGAAGCTCACCATTCCCTGTACTTCCTTCTCCTGGGAGTTATTGTAGAATCCCAGAATGGTTTGGGTTGGAAAGGAGCTCAAAGATCATCTCATTCCACCCTTGTCTGGCAGGGACACCTTGCACTATCCCATGGTGCTCCAAGCCCCATCCAACCTTGCCCTAAACACTTCCAGGGATGGAGCATCCACAGCTTCTCTGGGCAACCTGTGTCTCTCCACCCTAACAGGAAAAAATTCCATCCTGTACACGTACCAGTTCCAGATGAGTCACCCATCCTCACCTTGTCTTCACCATTCCCAGAAAGCAGAGCCAGTCTGAGCAACAAGAAGCCCTCAGGCTGCAGCTCTGTCTGCAGAGTTATTCCGTGAGCCCCTCCAGGGCTGGCAGTGCCACCGCCCCCGGAGCTGCTGCTGGAGGCTGTGGCTTGCCCCAAGCTCCGGGTCCCCCGTGCTGGGCTGCTCCAGGTACCCTGTGCTGGGCTGCCCTGGCATCACACAGAGGCAGCTGCTTAGTGGTGCCGGTGGGGCCTTGTCAGAAGAACAAAGCCTGCGAGGGAAGAGCATCCAGCTAAATCTCTGGGAAAGCGAGAAGAAAGGGAAACACGGAGAGCAAATGAACCTTACAAGAGAATAAATACCCCCTCCCCAACACACACACTCAGCAACCTGGCTGCCGTCTGCTGCAAGGAGTTCAAAGGCTCCTCTGTTCTCTCTCTCATCAGCTCTGGGCTCCGCAGGAGAAGCAGCAGCTCGGATTTGGGCAGCAAATGCTAATAACACAGATGTTCTGACAATCCGCTTGTTTCTACAATTAAAAACAAAAAGATCCTCAAAACCCAAAAGCGAGGAAATGAGCACATTAAAGAACTTCTCCTCCGCTCGCCTCCTGCGTCACCGAGGGCTGCAGGTTGGCGGGGGAAGGAGCTGGGTGGGTGCAGCCCCATCCGGAGCGTCGGTGGGATGCTGTGGGAGCAGCGCATCCCTCGGATCGCGGCGATGCTCTGGCCACGGGCTGCGGGCAGCCAGCCCCAGCTGGGAGCCACGGAGGAGCCGCAGGGCTCCGGTGTTCGCCGCCTGTCTTGCCTGTGGGATGCTCGCTGCCAAATTATTGGGAGATTGTTTTTATTACTGTTTTAACTCTTTTTTTAACCTTGTTTTTCTCTTGGCTGCTCTTTCACTCACTCATTAATTTTGGTATTTTTCTCACGGTATATAACCCCTGTCACGGCTGCCATGGCAACAGGAGGGAATGTGCTCAGCGCTAAAATATCCTCTCAAAAATAACAAAAATAAGACAACAGAGGCAGCTTCTGTGGGCTGCTGCAAATGCAGATCTGGCCTGGCTTTGTGGTGACGGAGGACGAAAGATCCTGCAAGCCGGGGAAGCCCCTGAGCCCTGGTCCTCCCACAGCGCTCGGCCCACCCCACATCCCAGGGCACAGGGCTGGGAGCTCCTCCTGGGATGGACATTGGGGCTGAGCATCTCCAGTCTCCTCATCCAGCCCTGAAAGCTCTTCCCCATCCTCAGGACCACCGTCCCTTGTCCCTCAAGGCCACATGAGCTCCACCATTGCCACACTAGAAGCTCCCCCTGGGATGGACACTGGGGGCTGAGCATCTCAAATCTCCTCATCCAACCGTAAAAGCTCATCCCCTTCCTCAAGAACCTTTCCTCAGAGATCGCTGTCCCCTGTCCCTCAGTTCCACATAGTTTCCACCATTGTCATGCTGGAAGCTCCTCCTGGTATGGACTGAGCATCTCCTGGGGGCTGAACATCTCCAATATCCTCATGCAACCCTGAAAACCCTTCCCCACCCTCAGGGACCTTTCCTGAGGGACCTTTCCTCAGGGATCACTGTCCCCTGTCCCTCAGGGCCACATGAGCTCCACCACTGCCACACTGGAAGCTCCTCCAGGGATGGACACTGGGGCTGAGCATTACAGAAAGCTCCTCCCCTTCCTCAGGGAGCAGCATTCCCTGGATAATGAGGAGGAAAGGTATGTCTAAGCTTGGAGAAGGTGGTGAGGGCATTGCTCAGGATGGGTTGCTGGTGTCCCATGGGTTTCCATCCACACGTGGATCCCTGGGACAAGACCCACCTGGTGATGTGATGTCGCCAGGCTCGGGAGCTGCAGCCAGCGTTGGTGGCAGGGCCATCAGGGTTGTCACCCATACCTCTGTCTGCATGTGACAGGATCACCGGGCTGGGGGAGAGAGGCACTTGTGTTGATAGAGCACACTCGGATCTCTCCAAGGCATTTGACTTCCTTCCACCTGACATTTTGATTAAAACTTGCATTAGAAGGAATTAACAGGGCACAGATGAGATGGATTCAAACTGCTTCCCTGGCAGATCTCCGAGGGGGCTGCTAATGGGGAGAGAGCAGAAAGGAGCATTATTCCCACCTCCCTCCCCCGGGGCCCCGCACTTCGTCCGCTGCTATGAAACATTTTTATCAATGATGGAGATGAAGAGATGAAATCTTTGCTGGGAAAGCTGGAAAATGACACCCAGAGTGATGAGACAGAAAGAAGAGGATGTTTTCAGCTGGTTAAATGGTCAGGGGGTGTTTGACTGCAGATATCCGGAATATATCTGGGACTGAAGTTTAGATTTGAAGCCCTCAGGCTGGCTCTTGGAAAGCAGTGACTCTGGACGTGCCCATACAGGCTGAGGAGAGGAACCCTGGCTTTTAACCAGCAGCCAAGCCAGCTTTAAGTTTAAGCCCTCCCAGGAATATCTGCCTCGTCCAGCAATGCAGATTTGTCTGTGAAAGAGTAATTAGGGAGCATTGTGTACTGGTGTGTGGGGGCTGCAAATCAGTGAATAGCGCCCTGCTGGAGCTCTTTGTCTGGCACCCACACTGGGGATGTCAGGGGAACACCAGAGAGCTGGAAGGAGCACCACAGACCCCACCACAGGCTGGAAAAGGCAGGCCTAGGGGTGTGATGCTGCTAAAACACCGTTATCAGGTGATCTGAGCACCTGGCCTGTGTCTTCCCACATGGAAAACAGAGTGGGGGAACCCTTAAATCCCTCAGCAAGGAGTAACAAGAGCAGGGCTGGAGCTGAAGAGAGGCAGATTCCACCTTGGATTGAAATCCAGCATCCAAGTGATGAGAGCATTTGAAGGCTGGAGGAGCTTTTCTTGGGGAGATGACGGGCTCACAGCACTGCTGCAGCTTTTGTCACCAGATTAGATCTCACTTTTAAAAAGAAACCATTTAATCCTGGGAGCAGCTCTGAGGCCGAGGCGAGGACGGGCTGGGGTGAGTGACCTCCCTGGTCAGATCCTCCACCTCATCCCTTCCCTCCACAGGGAACAGAATGTCTGCAGTGACCTGCAATTATTCAAGCACTGATTAATCAATCCCCTGCTCCAGGGTTCAGGAAGGTTTCTCCAGTCCCCACCCATCCTCTGCAGCACCAGAGACCTCCTCAAGAAGAAGCAGCAGAGCCCCAAAATGAAACCCTGGGGGCTGATGGAACTTTGGTGCTCAGTGCCTGAGCTGATCCTGGGATTCAGACTGGAGGGGAGCTTCCCTGGCACTCCCAGGCTGCTGGAAACCCCTGGGATGCTCCAACAGCTTCCCCAGGTTGGTAGCCATCCCCAGGGGGCGGCTGCTGCTGTTCCCAGAACCGTGCCCATGCCAGTGGTCTGGGCTGTGGTGGCCTCCCTCCCATCCCCTGCCTCTGGCACTCTCTTTATTCCCAAAACACTCAAATTCCTGCTCCTGGGTATAAAGAAGGAGTGAGCCGGCCTCTGCACGAGGTGTGGGGTCACAGAGTCATGGAATCACAGCATGGTTTGGGTTGGAAGTGGCCTTCAAACTCATCTCAATCCAAAATGGGGATGTCACCCACTAAATCACATCATTCATGTCCCCTGGCCCCCTCAGCTGTCCCCATCCCAGGCTCCCCATGACCTGGCAGGAGCAGGTTTGGGAACAGGCACCCTGGTCAGGACTCTGGTGGTTCCTGTCCTGCTGCTGGAGCTGCTGAGGGTCTGGCAGAGCTGGGGAGAGGCTGGAGAGCAGCAGGAAGAGGGAAGCTCTCAGGAAGTGCAGCCCTGCGAGGAATGGGGCGAGTTTCTCACGTCCCTCCGCTTGCTGAGCTGGCCTCCCCTCCTCCAGGGATCTGCTATTCATTCCTCCTCCGAAGGAGAATTACACCCATTTCCTGCTTTTGTTAGGGTCCAACGGTCTCCTGCCTGAAATCCCACCTCCAGCTGCTGCTGGGAGATGGTCCAGCCCTGGAGACAAGCAAGCAGGCACCGGGGAAGGGAGGTTTCCACATCCTTCCAACAGGAGCTGTTGGGGAGCCCTGACCTCCCTCCACAGGATCCTGCGGCCCAAGGGAGCAGGAGGAGACTCAGCGAGAGCAGAGCAGAGCAGACCTGCCCTGCCCGTGACTGGCACGGGGATGGGACACACAGAAACCTCTGCTCAGGCTGGGACTTGCCCGTGGAGTGAGGAGAGGAGAGGAGAGGAGAGGAGAGGAGAGGAGAGGAGAGGAGAGGAGAGGAGAGGAGAGGAGAGGAGAGGAGAGGAGAGGAGAGGAGAGGAGAGGAGAGGAGAGGAGAGGAGAGGAGAGGAGAGGAGAGGAGAGGAGAGGAGAGGAGAGGAGAGGAGAGGAGAGGAGAGGAGAGGAGAGGAGAGGAGAGGAGAGGAGAGGAGAGGAGAGGAGAGGAGAGGAGAGGAGAGGAGAGGAGAGGAGAGGAGAGGAGAGGAGAGGAGAGGAGAGGAGAGGAGAGGAGAGGAGAGGAGAGGAGAGGAACAGCTCTGGGCATGGAGAAAGGGAGAGGCTCATCCCCCATCCCTGGCGAGGAGGGACCCATGGCCAGCAGAGTTCTGTAAGGTTTAGGGACAGATGGGGACCATGGGAGGGTCCTGGGTGTCAACAGCAGGTCAGGGACTGTGGTGGGGACAGCAGAGCAGGGAGAGCTCAGGGTGAGCATGGATTTGGCAGGAGATGGCAGGGACAGACTGAGGGCAGGGTTAGGGCATGGGAACAGCAGAGGAGACAAGGGGGACAGGGAGCCAAGGTGCCACAAGCACCAGCAGGGCAGGAACAGATCCCTGTGGGCATGGAGGGCAGGAACAGGCAGCCCTGGCACTGGCATGGGGGAGAGCAGGGCAGCACGGGCTGGGAATGGGAATGCACTGGACGCAGGCTGTGGGGGGAGGTCACTGTCCCTCTGGAGCTGGCACAGGACACTGTCCCTCTGGAGCTGGCACGTGGCAGGAGCACAGGGCCAGCCAGGGGCTGGGGTGGGAAGGGTGGCAGCAGCAATGGACCTGAGTGACCTCTGCAGGGCTGGGCTTGTGTTTGCTCCGAGGGGGTGATGCTGCCCCTTTATCTCCACTCTGTGTTTGCTCTGCAATATCCTGGAGTCAACACTTTACAGGGCAAAATCCAGAGGCCCTGGGGTGAGGATGGAAGGGGAATGCAGGGCTAAACAAGTGTCAGACAAGCTGGGATCCACAGGAAAGGCCAGCCAAGATCAGATACAGCCCATCCCGAGGGACAGAAGGAGCCTCAGAGGGATGGCTGGAGGTCTGCAGTGGGGAATCCTGGGGGGGATCTTCTCTTGGGGCTGGGGCACAGTGGCAGTGCTGACCCTGGGATGCAGTGGTGGAATACTCGGGGTGGGACATCACTCCCAGCTGTGCCCAGGTGCCAGGGCGATGGCACAGAGCTCACAGCATGTCCTGTTTCCCCTGTGCCTGAGCATCACCACCCCAGGCTGGCACCCAGCGTGGACCTTCACTCCTGAGGGGGACAAAGTCCATGTGGCCTCAGAGACAGAAACATTGCTGGGTGCCACGCAAGCCAGCGTGCCCTGCCCAGAGCAGGAAGGCCATGGAAGCAGGGAAGGGTGGCAAGGCTGAACGGGGAGGGGGTGAGGCAGATTTGGGGAAGGATCCTGAGGAACTGGGAGCAAGCGAGAGCAGACTTTGCCCATCCTGGTAAACAAACAGCATGGATCACTCCAAAGCAATCCCTGACTCCAATATCCCTAACAGACACAACCTGCAGGGCCCCGAACTTTTGTGTATTTATTTTGGGACAAAAGCATTGAAGGGAAAATATCAAACAACAAATAATCTCCATGCACACCAGCCTGCCAGGCATTCTCTGCTCCCCAGGGCAGGCTGGCAGCTACAACTTGTGCTGCTGAGTGCCACATCACATGCCCATATCTGCCTGTCCCCAGGCCACTGCAAGGTTGGCCCCTCCACATCCACCCCTTGTCCAGCGCCTCAGATCAGGCCGGCCTGGTGGGTTCCTCCAGAGGGGCAGTTTTTCTCCTGGCTCATTTGCTGCACTGGCCCTTGAATTCCTTTTTCCTTTGCAAAGGGGCCCTGTGGGTCCTGGGGCCTGGAGGATTTGAGCAGCCCCTCACAATGCAGGGTGTGCTTTGAACATCTCCAGCATCTCCACATAATCCTCTCTCCCGTCCCTTTGTTGGTTGCCTTTCATGGCACACAATTCCCAGCGTGGAGCCGGGTGGAATGAGCCAGAACAGCTCGCTGTTGGTGGGCTCTGCACGAGGGGCAGCTTCCAGCCTGGACGGCAGCTCCTGTGACCAAAGTGTCTGGGCCAGGGCACCTCCAGGCCACTGCCCAATGCTCCCCAGCAGCCCGGTGTCCCCAGGAGCTGCAGCTCAGCAGTGATTGCTGGCGCTCGCAAGCAGCCTTGTTTCATCTCCAGAGGAAACTCTTCAAAGCCACCCAAGCACTTTGATTTTGGAAAGGTTTTCATTCCTGTGAAGATAAGAAAAGCTCCCTTGGCACGGTGCAAGGGCCCCCAGGAGGGACTGCAGCCCACATGCCTGGGAGCCTGGCAGCCACGGGCTGACAGAGCTGAGCAGGCAAACGAGTCCGTGGCCACCAGCAGCATCACTGGTGGCCTGGCACAGGACAGGAGCTGGCCCTGCTGCCACGGGACCGGGCCCTGTCCTCTGTCAGGGTCAGGGATGTGCTGGGGTGACCTGGAGAGAGGCTGTCTGACATCTGGGGATTGGGCTAGGCACCTCCAGGCACTTGGGACAGGGAGGTGCCTCCTTCCAGCATTGCTGGCGCGGCCTCTCGCAGGGACGATGGGTTGGTGGCCCGGATGCTGCTCCCAGCTCCGGGATCTGCTGCCCAGGGGCTTGGCTGGAAACAGGTGGAAAGTGTCTGGATGTGGGAGCAGTGAAATGAGGAAGCACCAGAGGAATGGACTGGGAGCAGGGGATTTTGGGTCAAAGAGCCATGCAGGGGCTGCAGACGGCATGGAGCAGGCTCTTGGTACAGTCTGGGAATGATGGGGACAGTCTCACCATGGCGGGGATGTTCTTCCTGTCACCCCAGGGCCTGGCCCTGACCCTTCAACCTCATTCTGGCTCAGAGCCATCAAGGTTTCAACCACAACAGAGACTGAGCTGCAGGATGTGGAGGTCAAGAAGCAGAAGCCCTTTTAGTTTCTGGGTCTTCTCCACAGGAAGGAGTAAAACGAATAAGACAATTTGGAGGGCAGATTTGGGTGATGAGATCCCATTGTCATGAGTTAACGAGATCCCTGAGCCACCTCAGCTTCAGCTCCCTGGCAAAACCACCATGAGCTGACCCAAAAGCCTTCAGGAAATCACGACTGAGCGTGGAGATGGCACAGGGGGGTCACAGGGAGCTGCAGCCTTGGGGAGGAGCTGCAGGAAACTGAACCCATGGTGTCCCCATCCCGCAAATCCCACTGAGCTGAGCCTGACATGGAGCCAAGGAGGGAAGTGCCACCAGGGTTAGGGAGGGCTGTGCCAGGCATACCAATGGAGGGGCAGAGGAGCAGAGGACGGAAAATCACTGGAGGGTGTTGGCCTGGCTCACAGCGAGACGTTTGGAGTGAACCTGGTCCCAATTTTGCTCACAAAATGAAAGCTCTTGGCCTGATTGCAGCAGCACCACTCAGACCTGGAGAGGGCTGAGAGCACATCCAAGGGCACTGTGGAGTGGGCGGGGAGCTGCTCAGCCCCTCTGCAGTGTGAGGAAGGTGAAGGGGCAGTGCTGACGTCACCAGGGTGCCCGGTGACAGGAGGTGGGGGCACAGCCAGCACCAGACTGCAGAAATCCAGGGCAGAAGGAGATCTGGGCCCACCTCCTGCTCCCCTGCCCCGTGCAGGGGCTGCCCCACAGCCCATGCTGGGCTGCTCCAGGTGGCAGCTCTTGGCTCGTGTACGACACCCACGGTGCCACCTCACAGAGATGTGCGAAGGGGCAGCTGCAGAAAGCCAAGGAGGGATGGGGAGGACACAGAAATTGTGCCCCCATTACTGCCGTGCCACCACCACTGCTGTGCCACCACCCCTGTCAGCCCCGCAGGGACACCAGCACCACATCCATGGTGATGCTCGGGGTGTCCACCACCTCCCGCTCCCTCCTGGGGGTGCCAGGGGGTGTGGGTTCCTCACCGAGCACCAAGAAGCTCCTGAGTGGTTTTTTAGATGGGTGAAGGGGCAGTCCCCAAGATGGGAACTTCCTGTTCCTCCTCCCTGCCCTACTTTGGCTGTGTGTGACCCCACAGCTGCCCTGGGAGGCACCAGCCAGGCCCAGCTCAAAGCAGGGCCGCTGAAATCGGGGACTCCCTTGGATCTGAGGATCACATTGGTGGAACAGGAGAGGGCAGGGTTGGCAGGAATGAACTGGAGACATGCTGGGACTGATGGAAGGAGCACAGCAGAGCCTGGGAGACCTGGCCTACTTTTCCAACAGTGAAGAGCCAGAGCGGGGGTCCCTCCTGATTTCCCTTCTCAAGCCCCTGGGCTGATGCTGAGGGAGCTGCAGTGGGGACTCCCAGCCCGCAGTCCCGGAGGTGCCCGGTGCCAAGGCTCCGAGGAAGGTGCACGAACGCCCCGGGGCAGCAGGCAGGCAGAGGAAGCCCTGGAGGGAGGCGCTTGCTCTCCTTTCTGCCGAGAACAGCCTGGGGCAGAAACGCTCCCCTGTGCCCCTGCCTGCCCAGCCCCCACTCCAAACAACGGGGAGCTCCAAAGGCACACAAAGAGGGGCACCCCGAGCATCAGGATGATCCCAAAGGTGCTTTTCAGGGAGCTTTGTCACCAAAAATCTTACAGAAATGTCTTTCTCAGCTGGTTTTTCCTGGTGTTTTTTTTCCAGCCTGAGTCAGGTATTTAAAACCCTGTGGACCTTTCCGTGCCACTCCACCTCTTTAGGAAAGTGGGAGGGGAGGATGGGATACAGAGGATCCCATAATTGAGTTTTGGTTTGCAATCCTATTGTTATCAGGGCAAAAATAAACCCCAGAGCAGCAGCAGTGGGAGGCAGCACCCCCAGCCCTGCAGGGACACCCTGGTGCCTCAGGGGACTGCCAGGCCCTTGGGCACTGCAGGATTGGGTTTCATTTCCTGCTCTTTCAGACAGGTTTTCTGAGGCAATGAGGTGATTTTAGCTCCTGGCTGATGTCACCGATGTGAGGGAGCTCTGCAGGATTTAGATCCCAGAATCAGAGAATTGTTTAGGTTGGAAAAACCTCCAAGGTCATCAAGTCCAACAGCACCACCATCTTCACTGTGAAATCATGTCCCCAGGTGCCACATCTGCACATTTTTTGGAACCATGGAGTCACAGAATCACGGGTTGGAAAGGGTCTTTAACACCACCTTATTCCAACCCTCTTGGCAGACACCTTCTCCTAGACTTGCTTGCTCCAAGCCCTGTCCAGCATGGCTTTGAACACTTCCAGGGACTCACTTCAATTTGAAGCCTCCCCAGACTGGTGGCTGGATATGGGGAGGTGCAAAAGGTGCCCTGAAGGAGGAAAAGACACACCAGGAGCAAACAACAACCTCTGGCAGCATCTTCCTGGCATTGCAGCCCCCCTGAGCTGGTGACCAGCAGCTCTCAGGGTGGGTCCCAGCAGCTTGGCAGAGGCTAAACCTTTCTAAAAACTGGGTCCTGCTTTCCTTGAGCTCTGCTGTGAAGGACCTGCAGCTCTCAGGGTGGGTTTGAGGAGCTTGGCAGAGCCTAAACCCCTCTAAAACTGGGTCCTGCTGGCCTTGAGCCTTCTGAGCTCTACTGGGTGGGATCTGCAGCTCTCACGGTGGGTTCCAGCAGCTTGGAAGAGCCTAAACCCATCTAAAACAGGGTCCTGCTGGCCCTGAGCCCTGCTCACAGCTCTCCTTGCTGCCAGCCCCTCCATCCCAGCCCCAAACTGTGCCTGCTGATGCACGGGCACGGCTCGTGTGTCCGTGGGGGGAAGCAGCCCCAGGAATAACCCAGCTTGGAAACCAGGAGCTCCTGTGCTCGTTTGAAGTGCTGGATACGGCAGCTCAGGAGCCCCTGCTCGCCAAGATTTCTAATTACGCTTCTGCATAATTGTTCCAAGCATTTGCTCACGCTGAAGCAAAGCTTATTGGTTTGTGAGCCCGAGCACACCCCGGGGCCTGCTTTCAAATGTAGGCCCAGCCTTTACTGCCCCCGGTGCCACAGTTGGAGGATGTGAATTTGTGTGTTATTGCTGAGAGCTCCGTCACCGGCTTGGGGCTCTTGGAGGGCTCCAGATGTGTCATCTGGGCCAGGGGATTTGCTGCCTTTGGTGCCTTCCGGCCTTGTGGCTGTGAATCCTCCATCTCTGCCTTTGCTTCCCTGCCTGAGAAGGAGGTTGGGTTTGGGAACATGGCCTCTGCTCCTGCATGAGGTTGTCCCAGGGTTTGGCCGTGTATTCCCACATTTCCCCCTTTCCCTGTGCTCCCTGTGCTCCGTGTGCTCCCAGCCATCTCTGCAGCCCAATCTCCATGCTGTGTTTTGCCCCCTGCATTCTCTCCCCCTCTCTGCTGGCTCTCTGTGGGTTAATCCCTGTTTTCTGCACAGCATTTGGCTCTCTGTCATGCATCTGCCATCAGAGCAATAGGAACCTTCCCTGTTTCTCTTCCCAGTATTCCCAAAGCTCTGCTAAGCAGGCTCGAGCCCTGGTCCCATCACATTCCAATTCCAGTCATTCCCACAGGTCTGGGATTGAGCCATGTCCACGTCCTAGGAAATGCAGCACAGAGAGATTTGCTCTTGCTCTTACCCCAGGCACTGCTCCGTGTCTCTGGGATTGCCTTGTGGGAGTCACAGCACCCTTGGGAGGCAGGATCAGAGCCAAACTTGGGGCAGGGACTGAGATTAAATCCAGCTCTAGCTCCTGCCAGGCTTACGGGGCAGTTGGATGGGGCTTGGAGCATCCTGGTCTCCGCCTGTGCAGAGGCTTGGAATGAGAAGAGCTTTCATTTCCAACCCAAACCAGTCCGTGATTCCATGATTCCATGAGAACCTTTCTCATTTCCTCAAGCCTTTGTGGAGGGGTGGGAAATGCTGAACTCCAGTTTGCTCTGCCAGCAGGCAGGAATCCTTGCAGGGTGGAACACAGGAGCTTCCCCTGCCCTCCCAGATGCATTTAGGGAGCCATCCCTGGCAGTGACTGCATGGAGTCACACAGAAAATTGGGAATGTGTCTCCACCAAAGCCCCAGTGAGCCTTGGGAATGTGGTGCCAAAGCCACCCATCAAGACTTTCATGTGTTGAACACTGGGAACAAGTGACATCCAAACGGCTTCTTCCACAAACCCCATATCCCAGGGCTGCTGTCCCCTTGGGATGAGGGAAGGATTCCTTCTGTCAGAGCTGTGGAGGTTCCTGAGCAACCAGGAGGGAGCAGGTTTGGGCTCCAGGCAGCAGAACCTCCAATGGGGCAGCAGCACCAAGGGAGAAATGTGCCCAGCAACAACTTCCCCCTGCTCCAGGGGTGCTTCCCACTGCTTGACTGGTGATCCACTTATCCAGGCTGGAGCTCCCAGTGCTCCCCTGCATGGACAAAGCCCCTGGAGTGTCTCCAAAGCTGCTGATTTCCCCAGAGGAGCCCTGAGCACCTTGGCCAGGACACAGCCACCCTTCAGCTGGGCATCTCCAGGCAGGATCTCTTCCAGGACAAGGCCAGCACAGGTCCCTGGGGAGCTCCCAGGCACAGCTGTGCACTGGTGTTGCCCAGGAAGGGGAGAAGGGAAGAACAGCAGCAGCAGCCCTGCACAGTTATGCAGTAATATCCAAATCTGCTTACTGTCTGCCGCTGTGATTGAAGGAGTTTCTGTAATAATGTATTAGCTAAAGCTTCCAGATTATCCCAAAAACATCAGCTTTAACAAAGGGGTAATGCCTCTTTAATCCCCGCATGATCCCGGTTCCCAGTCTCTGCAGGACATTAATTCACGGCTAATACACAGACTCCGGGGCTGTTAATGTGGGCTGCAGCCCAGTGGGGCCAGCCGGCCACTGCTTTGTTCTCCCTGCTCCTGGGAACGCTGGCATCTTCAGCCTGGCCCCACTTCCTGGGCAGAGCTCCTGGGTTTGGCCACTGCGGTTGGTCTGGGAGCAATATGGGATGTTCCTGCCTTCCCTGCACCGTGGGACAGCCACAGGGCGACCTTGTGGCTCTGCACAGCTCCTGACAGGAGGGGACGGCCGGGGGGGTCGGGCTCTGCTCCCAGGGAACAGGGACAGGAGGAGAGGGAACGGCCTCAAGCTGGGCCAGGGCAGGCTCCAGGTGGGTATTGGAAAAATTTCTTCACTGGAAGAAATATCCCTCACTGAATACTGGATATGGGATATGTTCCTTACCCCCACGTCCCTGGAGGAGGTGTAAAGGACACCCTGGAGAAGGCAGCCCAGAGAAGCTGTGGCTGTTTCATCCCTGCAAGTGTCCAAGGCCAGGTTGGACAGGGCTTGGAGCAACCTAGGATAGTGGACAGTGTCCCTGCCATGGCAGGGAGCGGAATGAGATGATCCTTAAGGTTTTTTTCCAACCCAACCCATTTTGTGAGTCTGGGATTCTGTGAAAATCGGCTGTGGTTCTGTTGCACTTGGCCAACAACTTCCTGGTGGGAAATGCCACGGCCAGGGGTGATGGGACCTCCAGGATCCCAGCAGGGCTTCACCCTGCGCCCATCCCTTGCACCAGAGCAGCTGTCCTGGTGAGAACACCATGGGGCTGGGCCAGGGGAGGCTCAAGCTGGATTTTGGAGAATGTTCTTCCCCCAGAGGGTGCTGAGCAGTGCCCAGGCTCCCAGGGAATGGGCACGGCCCCGAGGCTGCCAGAGCTCCAGAAGCCTTTGGACAGCGCTGCCAGGGAGGCACAGGGGGGATTCTTGGGGGGTCTGGACAGGACTTTAGTGATCTTGGGGTCACTTCCAGCTCAGGACTCTGTGAGGTTTGGAAAAGGACATGTCAGGCTCCTGCGAGTCCAGCAAAGGCAGCACTGCTGAGCCAAATCCCAGGGCTGTGTGCGGACAAACTGGGAAATAGGACAGGAGCTGGATGAACAAACAGCAGACAGAGACCAGGCCATGCCTGTCCCCTTCAGCAGGACCTCAAGAGCCACTTTGTCCCTCCGACAGGTTGTGTGAATTGCTGCTGTCACCCTGGCTTGCTGCAGCTGAGCTCCCCTCCCAGTGTCCCCAGCTCAGCTGTGCACAGGGACCAAGGAGACATCCCTTGAGGAACAGCTTCTCTGCTTTTTCCTTCTGCACCCCATTCTCATCTCCCCCAGGCCCAATTCCACAAGCAGAAGGAGCTGGAACTGGAACTGATGATCATGGTCTGAAATCTGCTGTGTCAAAGAGATTTCGGCCTGCAAAACTCTGCTGGCAACCTCTGATTTGTTTCAGCCAGCTCTGCAGAAAGCTTCTTGTCTCTCTGTCCCAGAAGGAATTCCCTCCATCCTGCTTGGGGTGGGCACATGGAAATATTTGATGGTGGGAGGGAACCCTGGAGTTTTGAGTTCCCCTCCCAGGTGCCCATCCCCATCCCTGGGACGAGGCCAAGAGGTACAAAGCACAAAACAAAAAGCTGAGAACAGCCCCAGCACATCAGAGAAGGCCTCAGGTGCTGGGTCCCCCACACGGGCGGGATCCCTGGCCAGCAGAGCTTTCATCCCGCTGGCTGTTTCCTCACAAAGCCAACACATCCACAGGTCTGGAGTCTTAGCTCAGCGCTACCTGACGATATCACAAATTGTCATCTGGAGGTGTCCGTGCCAAGTGAGCGTGGGCTCCACGGGGAGGCAGTTTGAGCTGCGAGGAACTCGTCCCACCCCATCTGCCGAGGCCAGTTGCCATCTGGGCGAGGACCTGAGCACAGTGCAGCCACAACCTTGGGCCTGCCTTTTCTCAGCTTCCTCTTTTGATGTGGAAATCGGCAGCTCCCTCAAAGAGCTGCTCCGTGGCTGAACGCAGCAGCAGGCGCCTCTTGCAGAGGCTCCTCTCTCCCCAGTCACCTTGCTGGTCTCCACGGTTGTGGCGTCAGCTCGGGGAGGTTCCTCTGCCTGCTTGTCCCTCACCTGTGGGGCATTGATGCAGCCCGGTGCCAGTCCTGCCCTGGGTCACAGCAACCCCGTGGATGCTCCAGGGTGGGGCACAGTGACTGGGAATTGTCCAGTGGGAAAGGCCTGGGGGTGCTGGTGACAGCAGCTGGACATGAGCCCAGAGGTGCCCAAGAAAGCCGTGGGCACCTGGCCTGGATCAAAACCAGTGTGGCAGCAGGACCAGGGCAGGGCCTGTCCCCTGTGCTGGCCCTGCTGGGGGACCTCGAGGGCTGTGCCCAGTTCTGGCCCCTCATGGCAAGAAGGACACTGAGGGCTGGAGCGTGTCCAGGGCAGGGAACAGAGCTGGGAAGGGGCTGAAGCCCCAGGAGAGGCTGAGGGAGCTGCAAAGGGGCTCAGCCTGGAGAAAAGGAGGCTCAGGTGGGACCTTGTGGCTCTGCACAGCTCCTGACAGGAGGGTCGGGCTCTGCTCCCAGGGAACAGGGACAGGAGGAGAGGGAACGGTCCTCAGGGAATGGCCTGGGCCAGGGCAGGCTCAGGGTGGATTTTGTGGAAAATTTATTTGCGGGAAGAGTGGTCAGGCACTGGAACAGGTGCCCAGGGAACTGGTGGAGTGAGACCATTCCTGTAGAATTCAAAAACACGCAGGTGTTTTACCTGGGGACATGGCTCAGTGGTGTCCTGGGCAGTGCACGGGAATGGATGGACTGGAGGATCTTAGAGATCTTTTCCAACCTCGAAGATTCCGTGATTCTGTGACCTTCCCCGGCTGCTCCTGGCATCTCACTGCAGCCCTGGGGACATCGGGGACCTGCCCTGGCCGTTCCCCCATTTGTGCCACCCTGCTGTGTGCCAAGGGCCGCTGGAGGGGTTGGGGCAGGGACCAAGCTGCTGAGGGGACACACACGGATCCACGTGCAGGTGTGGATTCCCACACAGGAATGTCACTTGGACACGCACAGGCCAAAGCACTCAGGTCTTCTTTAACCCTCAGCTCTTCCCAGGCAAGATGAAGGCTCCTGGGTGGAGCCTCTGCTGCAGCTGGCAGTGAGGCACCAGCCAGGAGCATTACTGGTTATACTGGGAGCCTGGTGCAGCCGAAACCAGCCCTCCCACGGTGTCTGGGCTGCAGTGAGTCAGCCATGCTGGCTGCTCTCTGCCGTGTGGGCCTGCACAGGCCGCTGCTGCAGGTCCCTTCCTGGGGGCTTTTCCATGGCTGGGCATTCCCAGAGCCGTGTCACTGCATGGACACAGAGAGACACACGTGTGACACAGAGGTGTGCCAGGGATGGGTCCTGCAGCACCCTGGCACAGTGGAGGTGTCCCTGCCCATGGCATAGGTGGAACTGGATGGGCTTTAAGGTCCCTTCCAACCTAAACCATTCTGTGATTCCATGATGTTATCATGGGATGAGCCACAGAGGGTGTGGGGCAGCAATCCAGCGGGAATCCCTCCTGCTCAGCCCTGGGAAAAGTCACCAAGGTTCATTTTGGCAGCTGCTTCCCCAGCTCTGTTTTGTCCCCATGCTCCATCCCCACTGAGCAGTTTCCACAGCCGGGAATATCCGGGAATGCTGCCCCTGCCTCTGCTCCCACCGAGCAGTTTCCACAGCTGAGAATATCCAGGAATGCTGCCCCTGCCTCTGCCCCGGCTTCCCAATGCCAGCCCCAGGAGATGCAGCAGCAAGCCCAGCCTGGTGCCAGTGCTGCATTCTGGCTCTGCCATGCCACACCTTGGAATGCTCACAGGGAACCAGCCCCTGCGGGGACGTGGGAGCAGCATGGATGGATCCGAGGTGTGACATCCATGGAACAGATGAGGTGGAATCGCCACCTGCATCCCCCAGCCTGTCACCTGCACCGGGGGGACTCCACAATATTTCCAGTAAAATGATGTCTTTGTCTTGTGCAGGAAGTATGGAATATGCCCTTTAATTTGGTAAAGTTAGGTTTTTTTAAAAAAACATAGAAATGCTTTGTTATTGTAGCTAAAAAATCTTAGAAAATTTCTGAAAAACCCTGTGTTTTTTTTTTTACTGTGCCTACTGACAGTTGTTTGCCAACTATTGCTTTGTTGAAAGTGTGATCTTTTTCTTTTCTTTTAATTTTTCCTCCTTGAGTTTCTGCCATGACTTGGGCAGATCTCTGTAATATTTTGTATGCCTTTCAAGCTGCACAACTTAATATTTGGATACTTGATAATTTGTTTTATTATGTAATTAATAAAATGGTGATGTGTATTAATGTTAGTTCAACCGCATATTTATACTGAATTGGGAATGTGTGGTTATAGTTCTGTGGGAGAAATACTTTTGCCAGTGTTCACCAGCTTGTAAAATCTAGTGCAAGAGCTTAAAAAATCTAAATAAAGACTGAAACGCACTTTGAAAAAAAGATAGTAAGGTCCAGATAAGCTGGTAGCTCTCACATCATCAGAACTGTAACCACACAGTGCCAGCACAACATTCCTGCTCGAGCCCAGCCCATCCCGGAGCTGCATCCAGCAGGGCTCTGCCCGTGCCAGGGAATGAGTGATCCTTGCAGGGAGGGTTCCGTGTGCCAGGGAGGCTCTGACAGCCTGAGGAGCTCTGGGAATGGCACCTGACAGGTTGGGTAGCATTTTCCTGCAGGGCATCCTTTCACAGCTACAAGGTGAAAGCTCCACGGGGATTTGTGTGCAGGCAGGAGCAGCAGGACAGGCTGGGAATACCAACAGCTGAGTCAGGGCACTGGCAGGAGAAAAAGTGGGTCCAGTTTGGGCATGGGCAAGAGGGGAGAAGGAGGAGGCAGCTTCCAGGGCAGGACATGGAAATGCTTCCACACAGAGCCTGAGCACAGCTTCCATGGGTTCACCTGGGCTGGCCAGGCTGGGTGAGGCCCTGAGCAACCTGGGCCAGTGGGTGGCATCCCTGCCACAGCAGGGCGTTGGAATGAGATGGTTTTCAAGGCCCCTTCCAACCTAAATAATTTCTCGATTCCATGATTTGTGATCCTGGAAGTTCACCTATGCTTTACCTACAGCTTATGAGCAGCTCATTGGGTCTCTTGCATTTCAGCCATGCAGTTTCCCTCTGACCTGGGCAGAGCCCTGGGCTCAGCATGAGGGGAGAAAACCCATGGGACCACCCCAACATCCAGGGATTTTGAGGTCAGGATGGTGCCCTGAGCCCATGTGAGCTCTGTGCCTCTGCTCGTGCTGCCTGCCACCCGAACTCCAAATACTTCCACGACAAATAAATGCCACATACCGCCCACAGCCAGAGGAGGAGAGAGCTAAAAATACCCTCCCCTCACGTCTGCCAGCAAAGCCCGGCGGGGCCACCTGCCAGCAGGGAGCCAGAGCCACCCGAGCAGAGCGGGCACCCTCCGCACTCTTGGGAACAGGAATAATCCCTGACCTGGCGCTGCTGGAATGGGCTCCTTGGAGCCAGGATGGGTGCCCAGGCAGCTCAGCCCAGCTGGCAGCTCCCCACGCTGCCTCCAGACACAGTGGGAGGCACAGATCCTGGGGAGGCAGGCGAGGAAAACCCCGAGGGGGGTGACATCTTTCTCTGCCACCTCACCAGGAGGCAGAGGAATTGCCAGACCAGGAGGAAAGGTATCAGCAAGGCCATGGAGCTGCTAGCACAGGGGTCGGGGACAGTGCTGGGGACAGGGGACATTGCTGGTGGGACAGGGGTGCTGAGGTGTTGCTGTGGGGTTGGGACAGGGGCATCGGAGCAGCCTGTCCCGCTCTGGAGAGAGGGATGGGGATGGTGGGGAGCTGCTCCTGAGTCTTCATCACCCTGCATGAAGCATGGCCAGTTCTGGGTGCTGGTGGCACCTCCCAGGGTGGTCAAGCAGGAGGGTACAGGCAGCTGCCCTGTCCCCAGATGTCCTGCAGGCTCAGCCTCTCTCATCGAAGTGCCCGTAAGGAACGAGGTTTGCTCCCCCTTTGGAAGCTCCTGGGCTGCCAAGGATGGTCCATATGGACCGTGGCCAGCAGGAGCAGGGAGCTCATCCTTCCCCTGTACTCAGCACTGGTGAGGCCACACCTCGAGTGCTGTGCCCAGCTCTGGCTCCTCAGTCTGGGGAGGACGTTGAGACACTGGAGCACGTCCAGAGGAGGCAAGGAGGCTGGAGAGGGGCTGGGAACACAAACCCTGTGAGGAACGGCTGAGGGAGCTGGGGGTGCTCAGCCTGGAGAAAAGGAGGCTCAGGGGTGACCTCATCACTCTCCAGAGCTCCTGAAAGGTGCCTGTGCTCAGGTGGGGCTGGGCTCTGTCTCCAGGCAGCACTGACAGAACCAGAGCACACAGCCTCAGCTGCCCCAAGGGAAATTCAGGTTGGATACCAGGAAAAAGTTTTTCATGGGAAGACTGATAAAGTTCTGGAATGGCTGTGCTGGGAGGTGGTGGAGTCACCATCCCTGGATGTGTTTAACAAAGCCTGGATGTGGCACTGGGTGCCAGGGTTTAGTTGAGGTGCTGGGGCTGGGTTGGACTTCCTGATCTTGGAGGTCTCTTCCAGCCTGGTGATTCTGTGAATTCTGTGATTCTGTGATTCTGTGAATTCTGATCTCTGGGCAGGCAGTGCCTCAGGATCTGTGGGAAGCTGCTCCCTTCAACTCCCCTGGCTCAGGACAGCCCCTGGGAGCTCAGGGACAGGATGTGATGGAGAGCAGTGGGCCACAAGCTGCCTCTCATTCCCCAAAATGAAAACCTGAGATCCTGGAGGACACATCCCAGTGTAAAGAGCGTGAAACTAGAAAACATCTCGCACCTCCCTGCCTGCCTGGCTCCGCAGAGATCTGCCCACTCAGGCCGAATATGGAGCTGTGGAAAAGGAGCCAGAAGAGCTTTGTATTTGTTCCAACCCTTCGGAGATTTGAAACTTGACAACAACGCAGGAGAGATTTTCACCCTGTTTTTACAGATTATCAGTGCATGAAAACGGCGCCACACTCCATGCCAGAGGCATGGAGCAAACCTGCTCCCAGTGCCCAGGGAGAAAACTCCTCCTATCCCCACAGCCGGCAGCCCCCGAGCTGTGTGTGTGTCCTGTCAGCACCAGAGCAGCCACAGACCCCTGCAGCACCCAGAGCCCCCTGCAGCAGCACCCAGTGAGCAGGGCCCACCCCCCTGCAGGGCTGCCTCCAGCTCTGGGGTCTCCAGAAGGACCTGGGGCTGCTGGGTGAGTCCAGAAGAGGCCACAGAGCTCCACCCAAGGCTGGAGCCCCTCTGCCATGGAACCTGGGGGTGCTCACCTGGAGAGGAAAAGGCTCCAGGAAGAGCTAAGAGCCCCTGCCAGGGCCTAAAGGGGCTCCAGGAGAGCTGGAGAGGGACTGGGGACAAGGGAGGGAGGGACAGGACACAGGGAATGGCTCCCACTGCCAGAGGGCAGGGATGGATGGGATATTGGGAATCAGGAATTTCTCTCTGGGAGGGTGGGCAGGCCCTGGCACAGGGTGCCCAGAGCAGCTGTGGCTGCCCCTGGATCCCTGGCAGTGCCCAAGGCCAGGCTGGACAGGGCTTGGAGCAGCCTGGGACAGTGGAAGGTGTCCCTGCCATGGCAGGGATGGAATGAGATGAGCTTTGGGGTCCTTTCCATCCAAACTATTCCCTGATTCCATGACCCAGAGCCCATCCAAAGCTGCAGAGGATCTTGCTCAGGATGGCTTTGCTTGGGCTGCTCTGCACCCCAAATGTGACCTCTCTTTCCCCTTCCTCCATGGATTCAGGCTTTCCTGCCCTGATCCTGTGTTTGCCAAATCCGAGGGCCCCCACGACCTCGCCCCTCCCCCCTGGACTTCCCAGGGCAATCCCAGACGGGAGGATCCCACATTTCCCACTGAGGAGGAATTTATCCAAAGGGAGAAAATCAAGGCAGGACCCCGAGCCCGTGGCAATTCTCAGGGCACAGGAAGGCGCTGCAGAGGAGCTGCATTGCACAGGACTGAGTCATCCACTCTTCTTGCTGCCTCATGTCGGATTTAATGGACATGAGAGAAAAAAAGGCAGGATTATGTTTTCTCTTCTTCCGCCAGCCACGATCCTGAAGTGTGGCACGGTGGGGACCAGCCTGGCTCCTTCTGGGGCACAGCTCAACCCTGGAAAGCCTGGAAAGGTCTCCCCTGGCTGTGTGCAGGTTTTCGCAGGGGCAGGGAGCAGGTGAGGTGCTTCCCGCCGGGATCTTTCCCGGGATCAGGGTGCCCGCGATCAGTGGGTGCCACACGGCAGGTTCTGAGCTGTTCCTTTGGCATGTTTCTTCCAGCAGCCCGGGCTTGAATAGCCGAGCTTAGGAAAGGCTCTGATTCACCGAATGTGCTCATTCGAGGGCACTTTGCTGTCCCTGCCCCCTGCTCCACCCTCCTCGGTGCTGCCGGACTGGTTGTGCCGCTGCTGGAGCAGGACAAACACCCCCCGAGGCTCCTCCAGTGCCGGGGGCATCTCCAGCCCCACAGACAGCCAGCTCACCCCACAGTGGCCAGGCAGCTCGTGGCAGGTCCCCTCCACTCATGAATCCACCCGGGAAGCTCCCGCTGGAGACTTCCCCAGTGGGTGTGGAGCCCTGCTGCTCCTGGCTGGGCCACCTTTCATCAGTGGGCTGGAAATAAATCCCCAGTCTCGCTGCTGATATCCGCAGCTGACACGCGAGCCTGGCAGAGCAGTAAATAGCGATGAGGAGCCAGCAGCCTTCAGCCCAGGCTGATCCAAGCAGCCCTATTTCATCCCCCAGCTGAGAGTTCGAGCTGGGAACAAGCAGTGCCGGCTGTTCCTGCCAAACTGAGCCCGGGGTTCGGAGAAGAAATATGCAGGAGCAGTAGGAAGTGAGGTTTAGCATCCCTGCAAACCTGAGGGAAGGGGAGAGCTGCTGCTGGGGGCTGAGAAAGCCCAAGGTGGGCTGAAATTCCTGTGAAAGACAGATAAATGCGTCGGGAAGGAACAGGAACAGTGAGGGGGATGCTGGTAGAGCCCTGGGGAAAATAAATGCTCCCATGTGCAGGGAATTCCCATTTCCCCCAGGAATAAACAGTCCAACTCCATCCCTGCTCTGGGAGCTGGTCCCCTGGCCGAGGGGAGGCTGTGGAGCAGAGAGCTCGGGGCGGGGGGTGGGGAGATCCAGGGAGGAAGGGAGACTGCAAAGGGAAAAAGGGAAAGGGGAAAAGGGAAAAAAAAAGGGAAAAGGGAAAAGAGAAAAGGGAAAAGGGGAAAAAAGGAGTGTTTTTTTCTCCCAACTGACTCATGTCTGCATTGCCGTGAGTCAGCATGGCAGGATCACCTGCCCGGGGCAGCCTTGGGATAGAAATGATCTTTAAGGCTCCTCCCCAAAGCACCCGGGATTCCATGCCCGTGCAGGTGGGATGGGGTGGCCCTGCCCCCCCAGGTGTTCCCACTGCCCTGGGCAGGGTGTAACCCCCGGGGGTGAGCCTGTGTCCTGGTGTGTGTCCTGCCAGCCCAGGGGGCCCTGTCCCCTTAGTGCTGCCCCGGTGCCACCTGGCAGAGTGCCAGGGGGTCAGATCCCCATCCAGGAACTAATCCTGCATAAAATTACTCCTTTTTTATTGGATATTTTAACTGGCTTGTTTCTGCAAAGAAATTCCTCAAGACCAGCGCTGTCCCAACCACTGCCCAGTTGTCCCAGTATAACCAGGGCAGCAGTGGAGAGAGTCCCCCCAACACAGGGGACACAAAATGCCAGAAGCCCCCTGGCAGTGGGGTGCCCTCGGTGCCCCCGGGCAATGCCCTGAGCTGGGGGTGAGCAGCACGGTCCCGCTCGCTGTCGCAGGGTTCAGAGGGTGACAAAGCTCCCCTCGCCAGGGTGCAAAAGGTGACAAAGCTCCTCTCGCCGTCTCGGGAGCGGAGGAGCGCCCGGATCCTCGCAGGAGAGCGGAGGGAGCAGGATTTGCATCTGTCCCCGAGGTGGGACTGCAGCGGGGCTCCCACCTCAGCCTCGCACCCTCGGGAATTCTGCCTCTCTTTCCCACCCTGCTTTCCGCCCTCGTTGCCTTCCCACCCCCTCCCACGCCAGCCGGCTCCCGGGGCTGCATCCCGGCAGGAGCATCCTCCTCCTCCTCCACCTCCTCCTCCTCCGCCTCCTCCTCCTCCTCCCCCCAGGCAGCCCCCGCCCAGCCGTGGCAGCTCCCACCCCGCTACCAGGAAAGCGCAGAGTGCTGGGATCCCTGCCAGAGCCCGGCTCCTGCGCCTCAGCTTCCAGCGAAATGCCAGGAACGTGATCCCCGGAGCCTGCCAGGTGACGGGAGGGACGTTCTGCAGCGCTGGCACTGGGGGGGCTCAGGTGGGCCCCTGCGCTTTGGGGTGCTCACGTCGGGCACCCCAGTGTGACACCCCAGAGCTGGGCACTCCCCTCTGCCCCTGCCTGATCCAAAACCCTCTGGAGCCTCCCCGAGCACCAGAGCAGCTCACAAAACACACCTGGGGTGGGCACCTGCAGGTCGGGGGTGCAGAGGGAAGCTCTGGGAGGAGTGGGAAGGACCCTACAGAGCCTGAGGGGAGCAGAGATCTCACCCAAACCAGTAGAGTCTCCTGCTCCTTCCCTGGGCAAAGTGAGGTGGAAAATCACCAAGGAACGCCCGGGAGGTGGGTGATAAGGCTGGGTGCACCCAGAACCCATCCCCACGTTCCCACTGCCCCGTTCTCCCTGCTGTGAGCCCGGGAAGCCGTCGGCAGCTGGATGCTGTGCCCACTGCCTGAGGGACACCTGTGGCTCCATGGCAGAGGCAGCAGGGGAAGGAAGAAGATGAATTCCCACTACACCCTCTGGCTGAGTGGTGGAAACCTTCACCCATGGGCTTTTCTTCCAGTTTTTTTTCCTTTTTCCAACCATTCCTTGTGGTTTTTTTCCACATCCCAGAATTGATCACTGCCCCTCCAGGGATTGCAGGTTCCCTGTGACCTGCACAAAGCACATCCCTCTGTGCCCTCTGTGCCTCTGCTGTGTGGCAGTGCCATGCCAGCCTCCAGGGACATTTGGGTGATGTCCCCTCCCACCCCAGTGGAATCCCCATCAGCCAGCCCTGTGAGGCCGTGGGATGCCTGTCACCCATCAACCCTGCAGGGATGGTCCCTGGGAAGAGGAGAGACGGGCATGGATCATCCCTGGCTGCTCCTGGCATTGTGTGCCCTCTCCAACAGGGCATTCTTGTGTCAGAGAGCATCCAAAGAGCAGGGAAAATACTACAAAATGGCCCATTTTCAAAATGGCACTGCAAAAGGCAAGGGATGTGAAGTCAAGTCTCTGCTTTCAAACCTCCTTCCTCCCCCCAGGAACAGGGAAATGAGGGAAGCATGGAGAATTCCGTGTGACCCTTGCACGTGGCACACTCAGGAGAAGCACTGAAAGCTGGGCACACCTTGCTGGCAGTACCCAAAACGGCTGTGCCACCCCTCCAGAGGCCGCAGGAGACCAAATCCTGCCCTGTGAGCACCCCTTGGGTACAACCTGAGTGCCCACACTGCCGCTGCCACCACGAGCTGCTGGCTCTGGCTCAGTGCTCCCCAGGTGCTGGCACCAGGTTTATTGCCAGGGCTGTGTCACCCTCTGCCTGCTGAAGGACACAGAGGCCACCTGATCCCCACGGCACGTGGCCCGTGATCTCTGGCACTCCTGGGCAGCAGAGTCACAGCTGCCCGGGGTGGGAGCAGCACAGGCAGCACCCACTGAGCCCCTGAGGGTTTGTCTGGCCCTGGCTGGGGGGGAAGGGATGGCACCTGCGACATTCCCAGCCACCCCACACGGGTGGGACACATGGGGCCCGAGTATTTTTATCCTCCCCAAGTGTGTGTGAGTCACTCATTTGTCTCTCCTCCACATCAATCCATTCCAGCACAGCGCCAGCTCAGAGGGAGCGAGCAGGGGAGAAGGATTTCAAACCCAGCTCTCCTCACAGGCTGGAGGAGGGGAAAGGATGGGATCCATCCCTGCTCACCCCCCAACCCAACCCCCCAGCCCTCCCTCCCTCTGCTGCCATCCCCAGCTCAACCCCAGAGCTGCAAATCTCCTCTCTGGCAGCGTGGTCAGCCCCAGAACCGCCTGCTCCTGTCCCAAAGAGTTGGTTGGGCAGGGGGTGGCACTCAGCAGGAGCCAGGCACCAGCACATGGCCGGGAAAGACCTGATGTCCCAGCTTTCTGAAGGTCTGAGTGTGGCCGTGCCCAAAGCAGCATTTGTACATTTCCTATGTGAAGAAAATTTCCCTGGATGCAAATTCTCCCTGTGCAGATGCCTGTGGCTGGCATGGGGGAGCTGGGGGGGCACTGCCCTCGGGTCCACCCATGGAATGGCTGACAGGATAAGGGGAATGGCTTCAAAGGGACAGAGAGTGGGTTTAGATTGGGATATTGGGGTAAAATTCCTCCCTGGGAGGGTGGGCAGGCCCTGGCACAGGGTGCCCAGAGCAGCTGTGGCTTCCCCTGGATCCCTGGCAGTGCCCAAGACCAGGCTGGACATTGGAGTTTGGAGCAGCCTGGGACGGTGGGAGGTGTCCCTGCCCATGGCAGGGGTGGGATGAGCTTTAAGTTCCCTTCCAACCCAAACCATTCCATGATTCCACGATACCACCACCAGGCAGGGTCAGCTCTGGGCTGAGGGGGGAGAAGAGGGACCTGAGCAAAGGGCTCTGTGTCCATCCGAGGTGATGAGGACAGATGTGACTTTGGGATCTCAGAGCAGAGGCCTGGGGGCTGCTCCCCTCCCTGCAGCCCCCCGAGCCCTGCAGCTTGGGCCAGGGAGCCTCAGCCATGAGGAGCTGCAAGATGAGGGACCCCCTGCACCCCCTGGCTCCATTCTCTGGTTCCTTTGCCAGGAACAGACCCAAGTCCTCATGGCTGGATCAAGTCAGGGGGCCAGGCTGCAACACTGTGGGGACAGCACATAAATGGGATGAGCACTGGGATCTGGGAGCCTGGCACGTGTCCCTGGCACTGCCACCACCCTGCAAGGCTGCTGCCAGTGCCCCCAGCTCCGGGGCAACCAGAGACAAAGGGCTGAAGGCTCCAGCTGCTGGTCCTTCACAATTCCAGCTGCTGGTCCTTGGCAGTTCCAGCTGCTGGACCTTGGCACTTCCAGCCTCTAACCTTGGGTGGGATTTGCAGTTTTAGCTTCACTCCTGCACTGCAGAGGTCTGGCTGTTCCCTTGCTCCTGCTCCCAGCTGAGCTCCAGCAGTTTCTACCCCAGAGCGGTGCTCCAGAGCAGGAGCTGGGGGCCTTGGGGACACTTGGGGACTCTCAGGACAACCCCCTCCTCACCTGGAGCCAGCTAGGAGCTGCTGTGCTGGCACCTCCTGTCCCCCCAGAGTGGTGCTGGGAGGGGCCAGGGTGGCACAGAGGGTTCCAGAGCCAGGAGCTGCTGGTCCATGTGTCAGAGATGAGAGGTCCCTGCTGGCCGTGGGGACTTGGGGACAGCTCATAATGTCATTTTTCCACATTTCCCTGTTCTCCGTGATCTTCCCACGTGTTGCCCCTGCTCCCTGCCATGGTCAGTGCCCAAGGATGTGCAGGAGTGGGGGAAAGGCTGAGTTGTGAGGATGAGGAAGGTGGGGTCAGGCCAGGCTTGGGCTTGTTTGGCACTTGTACAAGGCGGGTTTGAATCCCCCTGAGGGGGCTGGATCCCTCTGAGGGGGATGGATCCCACCGAGGGGGCTGGATCCCACCGAGGTGGATGGATCCCACCGAGGGGGCTGGATCCCACCAGGGACTGGGTGAAGTTGTTTTCTACAGCTCTGTGCGTGGCCCTGACACCCTGGGCATGGACCCATGAGGGACCAGCAGCCCCCAGAGATGGGAGCACAAATTTGAGGCGTCTCTGGAGCCCTCCAAGACCCCCAGCCCCACTTCTGGCTCAGTTTGCTGCAGGAAGCAGCCCCGCATGCCACAGCACCCCCCACTCCTAATCGCCCTAATCCCTTGAAACAAAGTCTTAATCCCGGGGAGCTCAGCGAGGCAGAGCGGGGTTCCTGCGCCGTGCCATGGCTAAACAGTGCTCTAATCCCAGAGCAAACTGCTCTAATCCTGGAGCACGGCTCCCTGCCCCCGCCCGCCCGCGGATCTGTAACCGAGCGCACCGGGGCGGGGATGCCGGTGGAGCAGGGCCACCCTCGCTGTCACCAGGGCCACCCTCGCTGTCACCAGGGAAGGGTCAGGAGCACATGGGGGACACCGGACGAGGGGAGCAGGGCTGGGGACGCTGTGGCTGAGCCCTCTCCGTGCCGGACAGCTCTTGGCAAGGGCCAGGCTGGGCTCCTGCCCACGCCGTCGATTGGCCTCAGCAATATTTAAAACTCCCGTTTAATTTCCAAATGCAGAGGAGTGGTTTCCACTTGTCTGGCTGGCTGTGAGCATTTCCAGCTCTGCTGGGCTCTGGGAAGACGGGCAGGGAGGGGGGACAGAGGCCTGCAGGGGTCACGGCGGGGCCAGGTGCCCAGGGAGGATCCCTGCTGCTGAAGCCGGGCTGGCGGTGCCCGGCTGGGCTGGGGACGTGAGTGGTGCCGGGAGCTGCAGAGCCCGAGCCGGCCAAGCCAGCCCTGCCTGGCAGGATGCCCGTGGGGCCATTTCGGAGCACCGGCAGATGGGGAGGGCTCTGCAAGCGGGAATCGCCTCCCTCTCCCCGGCAGACGGGAGGAGGAGGATTCCCCCGGGGCTTTGAACCCTCCCCTGCCACTGCCCAACTCATCCTGCAGCGCTAGGGAGCACCAGGCAGTGCTGGATCCTGGATCCGCAGTACCTACAGCAGCAGCCGGGGCTCCTCATCCTCCCAACCCCCCCGCAGGCACCTCACCCGCATGAGGCTTCCCAGGGAACGCAGATCCCACGGTGCACTGCCCCATGCTGCAAATTCCCAGCTCAGCATCCTCCCCAGCGCATGTGGTGCAGATCCCAGCTCCCATCCCTCCCAGCTTGCAAGGAAAGTGGTTTTATCCCGCTGGAACAGCTCCCCCGGGGGCAGTGTCATAGCTCGGGCCGTGCTGTGCTCCGGCCAGGGCGATTCAGTGCCTGCCTGGCTGAAGCTGCTCCCCTCAGAGCCTTTGAAGCCCGCACACGCCGTTAAAACACCGCCTGAAATATTTATCGAGTCAATTTGCAACTCACATAAACTCCGTGCTTACTAAGGGGGAAAAAAAATATAAAAAAATCCCTCTCATTTTCCCCGAATCCCTGAAATGCAAATCGAGCCGCAGGTGCCAGGTGGGCTGGATGCCACCCCCTGCCTCGGGGTGCAGGGTGTGCTCTGCACCCCCACGCTGCCAGCTCCTGCTCCCCGTGGGCTCGTCGGGCTGTGTCCTGTCCCTGTCCCTATTCCCATCCCTGTCCCCCTGTCTACCTGGGTCCCTCTGCTCCTGGCACAAGGGAGCTTTAGGCTGCCCCGAGCTGCTGGAGCAGCTGCCGGGCCCCTTTGCAGTGCGAACGCCCCTGGCTGGCGCAGCCCGAGGGTCCCCGAGCAGCCCCCGCCGGGCAGGAGCGCAGGGAGGAGCCTTTGTGTCCCTGCCCGAGCAGCGGGGAAGGGGAGGGGGAGATTTGCCATGAAAATGGAGCTGCGGCTCTTTGAATATCCCCAGCGAAAGAGCCATTAGCGCTAATGACAGAGCAGAGGGCACTTCCCATCCGCAGCCTCGGAGCGCTTTGCACGGAGCCATTTCCCCCCAGCTCCCCACCCCGCAGTGCCGGAGGGTGTGAGATGCCAGGGATGCTCCTTCACGGCTCTTCCAGCGCCGGAATGGGAGGGAAAAGGGCTGGGATCCATCCCCGCGGCCCACAGCCTCCCACAGAGGTGGTACTTCTCTTGTCCTCTCCTTCGAGGACTTTGTGTCACCTCTGAAAGTCTCTCGGGGACTCTGGGGTTGGGGATGGGTCGCAGGGTTCATCCTACAAAGTCTTGCCTCATCTCCTAGGCCTGTGGAAGGCAGGGAGCACAGGGACACCTGCCCAGCCATGCCACCAGAGCCTGGCAGTGACCAGAATTTCATCCCAACCAGTGCCAAGAGATCCAGGGAGAGGGAGAGGCAGGGAGCTGCTGTGGTGGGAGCTGCCCTCTCAGTGGGGCAGGGGGATGTGGGAAGGCTTTCCAGGCAAACCCCACGGCTCCAAGCTGAGCTGTTGCTGTAAGAGCACTGCAGCAGGGCTGGGAGAGCAGCTCCGACAGGCTCTGGCGATGAGCAGGAATTAGAAATGCATTAGGAGCCGCTTCAAAGCCCTCCCCGATGGGAGCTGCAGTGTCTGATGTCACAGATGCTCCGTGCTGAGGCAGGAGGAGCGGGCTGGCACAGGGCTCTGCCTGCCCCAAAGCCACCACATCCTCCACCCTGGCCCTGTGTGCCCCAGGGAGTGCCACATCCCGAGGAAGAGCCGTGCCCCCTCAGTGCCCAGCTGCTGGCAGCTGCCAGCCCATCTCCCTGGATGCAGGAATGTGTGGGTACCACCCCTGGGTGCCGAGGGCAGGGGGCATCACACCGGCTTTGTGCCCCGGGGCTGCAGCAGCGAGCAGGTCCCTTCTCCTGAGGCAGGGAGGAGGGGAGAGAGGGAAAATCCCAAATGCTGCCCCACCCAGCCCCTCTCACACAGCCGGGCTGGGGTTTCCAGCTGCCTTTCCCACACCCAGCCCTCTCTCCCAGCCAGATCCCAGGTGGGCGCTGGCTGAGGATCCCAGGTGGGCACTGGCAGAGGATCCCAGGTGGGCACTGGCAGAGGATCCCAGGTGGGCGCTGGCAGAGGATCCCAGGTGGGCACTGGCAGAGGATCCCAGGTGGGCGCTGGCAGAGGATGCGTTCAGCTGGCTCCTGTGCCTCTTTGGGACATCCCCGCTCCATTTAGGGACATTCCCCCTCCCTCTTGCGAGCAGGACATTAACCCCAGGTCCATTTTCTAAGCCGTGAGTCCCAGGGGGCCGTGCAGAGACCCGAGCACAGCACTGGGATCCCAGCCAGGGATATTCCCGGCGGAAAATCCTGTAAGGGAGAGCTGCCAGCCCCCAGGCCCCATCCTGCTGCTCCCTCCTGCGTGGAGGAGGCAAAAGCAGGGCTGCAGCGTTGGGGTGCAGGGGTTAACTCCGGGGTGCAGCTCCTCCTGCCAGCCCCAGGGCCCTTTCCACGCTGTTTATTTTTATCCCTCTCTCGATGGATCGCTGCGCGGCGTCGATGGTGCCAGAAGATTTCCCCCCCAGTTCCATCACACGGCAATTTAAGGTTAGTCCAGCCTGCCAGAATGAGTCAAAAGCTTTTAAAAAGCCTATAAAGCAGGCATCTATCTTGCCCTGGTTTGATTCCACTCCTTTGTTTATGGCTGAGGTCACTGGCTCGTGCCTCAGGGAGGAATCCAGGTCACCGCTGGCGGTGACGTGGGGCGAGGGAGGCACTCCCTGCCTGGCTCGGACACCTCTGCTCCTGCCTGGGCTCCACCCACGGGATGGGCTCGCCCCTGGATGCTCACACAGCGCCGGGCACGGACCGAGGGGGCAGGGGGGCTGGAAGCAGCAGGGCGGCCCCAAAACACCTCCCCGGGGAGGAGATTTCCCCTCGAGGAGCTCACCGGCCTCAGCGAGACCCCAGCGCTGGCCAGGAAGCCAAGGAAAGATTCCAGGGAGCAGGAGGCTCATCCCCAGCAGGGCAGGGGCGCGCCTGGGGACACGGGGATGTTCTGCGGCTGCGTTTGGTGCTGGGGATGCCCTCGGGCAGGTTTGGTGCTGGGGATGCCCAGCTGGTGGGTTCTGGGAGGCACAGGGGGGTTTTGTCCCCAGAGCAGCGCTGTCTCTGCTGCCAGGGCAGATGTTGGCCAGGCAGCAGCTGGATGCCGCTCCAGCCCGCTGGTGGAAGGCACACGGAGGGTGGCACAGGGACACCCACGGTGCTCGCAGCCCCTCAGGCAGTGGCTGGGGATCAGCACAGCCAAAGCATATCCCTTAATCCTCCTCCCAGCCCGGCAGTTGCCATGGAGAGCGCCACTGAGCACTTCTTGTCACCCCCTGCCCTGCCTGAGACCCTCCTCCCATCCCTCCCTCTCGCAATTTTCCCATTCCAGGTGGAAATCCTGACGGTTTCCCCAGCGCAGCGTCTCTGGGAAAGCTTTTCCAGCCTGGCTTTCCCCTTCCTCCCGCCTGGGACAGCCCACACCCGTCTGTGCTGCTCCCAAACCTGCCAAAGCCATCCCCACCTCCTGCCAGGCCGGCTCGTGTCCCCTCGCTGCCTTTTCCCAGGGATGGGGACCGTGTCCCCTTGCAGAGGGGTGACAGCTGTGCCCACGTGCTCCCTGTGGGGAGGCAGTGGCAGCTCCCAGCCCGCGGTGGGGCAGAATTCCCAGGTTTGCCATGAATCCGGTGACACGGCCTGTACACCCCGCTCTGGGAGGGCACGGGGCACCCCAGGCTGCTCCTTCTGCTCGCTGCCAGCCCCTGCCAAGCCAGGCTGGCGGGTTTGGGAGAGTTTGGTCTGGGGCTGTGGCTGGCACCGAGGATCCGCGGGGCCAGCCCGGGTGGAGGGACAGCAGCTGGAGTGGGGAAGGAGCAGGAGGATGGGCGGGATCCCTTCATCGGCATCTCTGCTGATTCCAGGGCACCCCAGCTCTCCTGGCGGTCGGGAGAGGGCAGCAGGGAAGGGGAGGGCACCCGGGATGCGTCAGGAGGGGAGGACACATGGCCACACGTCACCTCTGTGTCACCTCCAGTGGTCCCCGGGCTGCAGAGCAGCCCTGCCTGGCTGGGTGCTCCCAGGGGAGGATGCAGCAAAGCGGTGCCAGCAGCGCTCAGCCCGCCCGGGAGGAGGTGCAGGGCCATGAGGAGCAGGAGGAGGAGCAGGGAATGTCCCCTGAGGTCGGGGCTAGGCACATGGCCTGCTGGCACCCCCACAGATGGGGCAATGTGGGATTTAGGGTGTGAAACGGGGGAGCTGCTGTGACTCCCTCCCGGCCTGGCAGCTCAGGGGGTCTCTGTGCTCTCCTAGGGGTATGGACCCCAAAATCCAGCCCAGCCCCATGAGTTTGGTCTCTCTGGTCCCACCAAGGGAACAGGGGAAGCCACAGCTACCTCTGAAATCCAGCCCATGCAGCTTCCTAAATTTGGTCTCTCTTTGGCCTCTCCAAGGGAACAGGGGCAGCTGCCCCACAGACCACAGAGGTGTGATTGAGCCAGCTCTTCCTCCAGGGTGCAGGAACAGGCTGTCCAAAATCCCTGAGAATGAGCTGGTTCTTCCCTGAAGCCCCCGACAGCTCCCAGCCTGCATCAGCCACCGGTATGTACCGGATGGGAAGCTGGTGCTGGAGTGAGTGGAGCATTCCCCCAGCCCTAAGGAGCTGCTGCTCCCTGCCTGCTGCCCACCCCAGGAGGGACATTCCCATGCTGCAGGTTCACAGAACTCACAGAATCACAGAATCACAGAATTCACAGAATCACCAGGTTGGAAGAGACCTCCAAGATCAGGAGTCCAACCCAGCCCCCACACCTCAACTAAACCCTGGCACCCAGTGCCACATCCAGGCTTTGTTAAACACACCCAGGGATGGTGACTCCACCACCTCCCAGCACAGCCATTCCAGAACTTTATCACTCTTCCCATGAAAAACTTTTTCCTGATATCCAACCTGAATTTCCCTTGGGGCAGCTGAGGCTGTGTGCTCTGGTTCTGTCAGTGCTGCCTGGAGACAGAGCCCAGCCCCACCTGAGCACAGGCACCTTTCAGGAGCTGTGGAGAGTGATGAGGTCACCCCTGAGTCTCCTTTTCTGCAGGCTGAGCACCCCCAGCTCCCTCAGCCGTTCCTCAGAGGGTTTGTGTTCCCAGCCCCTCTCCAGCCTCCTTGCCTCCTCTGGACGCGCTCAAGCGAACCCCAGAAAACGGCTCTTGCTCAAAGCGTCTCAGGATAGGACATTCCAGGAGGATAAACCCCTCCCCAGGGATGCAGCCACCTGGGAGCTGCAGTCTGGGGCAGATGTGGTCACAGATCCAGCTGTTTGCTGTGCCCCGAGGCCTCCAGGGCATCCTGAGCTGTGTGTGAGGTGCCTTAGTGCCCTCCCCACCCTCCCTCCCTCTCCACAGGAGTGGCCCCCAGGGAAAGGAAGTGAGAAATCATCGGCAATGAGCTGGTTTTGAAAGAAAATCTGCCCAAAGTCAGCTCCCAGAAGTGTCTGTGCAGAGCAGGCAGTGCCTGCTGGAGCTCAGAAGGGAACAACAGCTGCTTCCTGCTGCAGCCCAGCCTCAGGAACCAGGCCTGGAGCTCCGATGGTTTCCCTGTGCCACGGAAAGTGCTGGGCACCTCTGCCCACGCCCTGGGCCAGGCTGTGCTCAGACACAGGATCAGAGGGGGTTTCTGTGCTGGCTCCAGCTGGGTGTGCAGGTTGCCATCCCCCTGCTCCTTGGACATTCCTGGTCCCCAATTCCTGGCTGGTATCAGGCTGCGTCAGCCCAGGGCTGATCCCCACCATGAGGGAATATGGATTTTGTACCCCCTGCTCCTCCCTGCCAGGAGCCAGCAGGGCCTGGCTGCTCCATCCCACCACAGATGGGCAGCTCTGGGCCCTGGAAAAGCACCGGGCCGCTGGAGGGTCCAGTTTGGGCCAGCACCTGTGATTTTGGGCAACAATGGATGAGCAATAACCATCTGCCTGCAAGGGCCTTCAGGCCCACCCAGCTGCCTCTCTGTTGGCACTCTGGGAACAGCAGGGTCCATCCTGGATCCTTCCTTTGACCCCTGCAAAAGGCCGGGTTTCACCTTGTCCCGTTGTCATGATGAGCCACAGGACCCTGAAGAGGCACAGAGGGGGTCAGGAGCGGCTGGGGTCTTGGCAGGGTGACCCAAAACCTTGTGACACATGAGGTGACATGGATGAAGCACCCTGCCCTTCTTCTGGAGCCTCCTGCTTCAGGGTGCCCTCCCCAAATGCTCCATGCAGCCGCGGGCCACAGCCACCCCTGAGATCCTTCAAAAATCCCCACAGCAGGGATGGGGCTCCTACACGTGGCTCCTTGGCACAGTGACCCTGTGACGTTGGCACTGCATCTCTGCTGCTGGAAGGTCCCTGCCGCCACCACCCGCAGTGTCCCCTCAGTCCCCACTGCCCTGGGGACCCCCCCAGCCCCAACAGCCCCATCCTGGCCAGGGGCTCCCCGGAGGGTGCACGGAGCAGGGCTGGCAGGAAGCCCCGGGGGCTGGCAGTGCCAACGTGCCCACCCATTTGTCTGTAATTAAAAGTTGCGTGTAGAGATTTCCTGTGACACGTCCCGCGAGTCCAGCTGCAGACACGGTGCTGTTGGAAGCAGGAGATGCTAATGAGTGCTTGTGCATATTAAATACCTTGTTTACACTTAGACAACAGCCGGTGGAGCTGGGGGAAGGAGGGGAGGTGGCTGGAACCTTCACTCAGGCTTTCTGCCCTCCAGGAGGGGTTAGGCCAGGCTCAGGCAGTGGGGATAGTCCAGGGCTCTCAGCAGATGCCACTGCTCTGTCTCAAGCCCTGAGTGTCACTCAAGTCTGCCCAGGGATTTCCTGTGTGGGGACTCAGGGGGAGTTTTGGGGCACCAAGCTGCCCACCGTGCCTGAAGCCCACCAGCGGGTCCATCTCACCTGATCCTGGGCATGGGGGTCTGTGGGAACTGGGAAAGAGGAGAAGGCAGCAGGATGGGGGGGAAGCAGGAGCCACCCTGCCCAGGCACTGCCCACACTCAGCGGGCAGTTCCTCAGTGCCCGGTGGCTCTGTTTGCACGAGATGCAGGGAAGGTCCCCAGCCCTGCCCTGTGCCAGGGCAGGATCCCACCCTGCCCAGAGGGACAGCTCTGGCTCTGGGATGTGGCAGGACTGGGGTTTGCCAGCACAACCTGCCCTTCCCCAGCACTGTGGGGGCTGAGCTGAGGGCTCAGGGGCTGTCCTGGCTGACTGTGGCCTTGGGCTGCTGTCCACAGCCCCTGTCCCCTTCCCAGCCAGAACCCCCAGCCCAGGGCCCTTCAAGGCTCCAGGAGAGCCCTCGTGTCCCTGAAAATACGGAGGGGCAGGCACAAGGGCAGCAGCTCCAGTCCTGGTGGTCCCCAGGCTCACCAGGCTGGGGGACAGCTCTCAGCAGGGCAGTAATCAGGCAGCTCCCTCCACCTGCATTCAAAGAGCTGGACAAACTCCAGGAAGGAGCTCCAAGGACATCAAACAGTCCTCAGTGTGACCCCAAGGTCACTGCCCGGGCTGTGGGTCACCCTTCCCTGGCCAGCAGCCACCCAGCGAGCTCCTGAACCCCCCACAACACTCAGCAACCAGCACACCGTGGGCACGAGCTGTGCCAGCTCCCCCCTCTCTGGGGCATCCTCAGGGGGCTGCTGGGTCCCTGCTGCCCTGAAACCACAGCTTCAGCTCGGCTGCTCATTGCTGCTGCCTCGGGAGGAGGCTCCTGGGATGATGCACATGTGCCACCCACATCCCAGCCCAGGTTATCCCACAGCCTCTGCGGAGCACGTCCCGGGAGGCCGGGCCGGGCTGAATGATGATGTGATCGCTGCCAGGCTGTCCGAGCTGGGCACTGTGCAGCTCTTTCTTCCCCCCCAGCTTCCTCCAGGGACAGGCAGGCGACAGCTCCAGGAGCTGTCGGAGAAGGCGGGGAGGGCTCAGCTCATCCAAAGCCGAGCTGGGACCCTCGGGGACACCCCCCCACATCCCCCCGGCAGCAGCTGGAGCTCGGCACCCTGGCTCTTGTGTTTTGCATGTTCCCTGTCGTGCCTGGAGCAAGTTCCCGCAGCGCGCTCCCCAGCCGCGCACCGCCTGAGCGAGCCGGGCCGGGCAGAGCCCGTGCCTGGAGCCATGGATGCCTCCGGTGGGGAAAGCCGAGCACTGGGAATGAGGAGCTGCCTTGCCTTGTGCCAGGCTGTGTCGGGAGGGCGGGCAGGAGGATCCCAGGGACCCCAGCGTGTGCCGGGTGACAGCAGCAGGGCCCTGTGGCAGTGCCCCCAGCCCCAGACACCGCTGCGGGCATCCAGAGCCCATCCCTGTACCCTGGTGATGGTGCCCCGGGATAAGGGATGGTCCAGGGACCTCAGTGTGTCCCCACATGGTGATCTCACACGGACTGTGCCAGCCAGGGCTGCCCACTGGACTCACACCCTGTGAACTCCCAGTCCCTGTCTCCAGGAATTCCCCATCCCTGTCTCCAGGGCACCATGGCTTCCTGCCCCTCAGTCTCACACCTCATGGAAGAGGGGATCCTGTTTGCACCCCTGCCCGGCCCCCTCGGGTGCTCCCCACCTCTCAGGGCTCCTCAGGCACAGCTGGATGGCTGGGGCAGTGGCATGGCCAGGGCAGGACTGGCACCAGGGGCACACAGGGAGGTGTGGGACCAAGACAGGCTGACCCCAATGCTCATGGTTGCTGTGGAGAGTCTGTAGCAAAGCTTTTTGGCGGGGAGAAAATGCCTTTTGGGGCTCAAGAAAGACCTGGGGCAGCAGGCTGCACCCCTGGGACACATCCCTTCTTCTGGAGCCCTGCGTGCCCGGCGTGGGGCAGGCACGTGTCCTGCCTGGGTGACAGATGTCCCCTCCCCTGCCTGCGCTGTCCCCAAAGGCTACAGCTCCCAGGGAGCAGCCGAGATGCCACCAAAGTGTCACCGCGCGCCAGGTGCTGGTCCCTGCCCACGCCCCCTGAAGAGCCGGGGAGGATCCAGTTCCCTCCCACAGCATGGTGGGCTGGGGGCTGGCAGGAACCAGCTCAGTGCCACCCTCAGCGAGTGGCTCTGTGGCCCTGACCCCGTCAGCAGTTTCCCCATCCCACCTGCACCCTGGAGCTCTGCCCACCCCTCCCACAGCTCCCACCCAGCCCTGGCGTTCCACGGAGCTGCCAATCGCGAGCGTTTTAAATGTTAATGACGACGTTTCAGATTTGTAGTGGAAACTAATTAAAATTGTTATTGTTAGCGGGTTTGAATTGCCCAGGTGTGAATCATTATCCTCATTAAAATAATCAGGGAGACGGGGATGTGACAGGAGAGCAGATGGATGAGGATGAGCCTGAGCCAGCGATCCGGCCGGCCGGGGAGCCTCGGTGCCCATGGGGAGAGGGGGCAGCGCTGCCCAGGCGGGCACAGACCCCGGCTCCAGCCCGGTCCAGCACGTCCTGCCCCATGGAACTGTCCCAGGCACAGCTGCTGGCGGGATACTGGGAATGTGCAGCACAGGAACACTGGGGAGAGGCTGCAGGGCTGGCTTTGGTCATCACCCATCATTCCCCCAGCATGGCTCCTGCTCCCCCCGGAGCCATCCCGCTGTGTCCTGGCTGTGCTGCCCAGTGTCCCCCCGGCACGGGGACCGTCACCTTCCCCTGCATGGCCTCCCTGGAGCAGCGGGGTGTGCTCCCTGCCCGGCACACTGGCAATGGGGTGACATTCCCCAGGCTCGGCTGAGGAGCTGGAGGCTGTGGGCTCCTGCTGCAGCTGCCAGCCTTGGGGACACGGGGTGGCTCCCGACGCCGCCCCGCCGGAGCCATCGGGCCGCTCATGGCCCGGGGCTGCTCGTGGCCCGGGTGGCCCCGCGTCGCCGCAGCTGCTCGGGGCCCTGCGGTTCTGTCTGCAGGGAACAAGGGCCCCTTTCTGCCCCGTGAATGGGCTCAGTGTGCACAGCCCCCGGCCGCACCCCGCAGCCCCCGGCCGGCAGGGCTGGGGTCAGCAGGACCCCGCGGGCACGGAGCTATTCAGGGAAAGGGCACGGACCTCCCCGCGCTCAAGGTCGCCTTTGTGCCATGAATCCCAGAGCCGCGGCTCCCCTGGGGACGGGCGGTGACACCAAAGGGAGGAATGATGGCACCCGGCCAGCGCTGGGGCTCTTCACAGCCAGGCTCGCCCCGAGGCTGGGTCTCGTCCCTTGTCCCCGGCTGTGCGCAGCGCCTCTGGAGATGGTGCCCAGGATTCCAGCCGGGAAAGGTGGCACCGGGAGCTGTTTGCCAGGCGCTGGCCACGGGTGACTGCGGGGATGTGCTGGCCAGGTGGCACTCAAGACTAGTTTATCTGCTGATGTTTTCATCTATTCACAAATCTATTATTGATGACACACTTTCCTGGGCTTGGCAGAGCTCTGTCCGTGCTCCAATCACATCCATCCAATAAATCTCAGCCGGGGCTTTGCCATTGCTGCTGAATTAATTATCCCCAGATTGTTTTTTCATAAATATTTGACAAGCACTAACAATGCAAGGCGTGAAGCCCCCTGGCAATTCTGTGGCTCCAAATTCCCCTTCAGAGGGACCTGTCACCTCCAGCACCGTGGGACCAGGGTGTCTTTGGGAGACAAGAAAAGGCTGGGGCAGGACCTCGGATGAGGAGAGGCTGCTCCCCCCCTGGGCTGGGGGGTTCCACACAGGGGGGTGTCAATGGGGCACAGCACCCTGACCCATTTAATTCATGCATCAAAGGAGCAACAAGGACAACAAACCAGCCCCACCTGGATGGATGAGGATTGGATGGGACAAGGATAAGGTGTGGAGCTCCTGGGATGCACAGCTGGGATGCTGACCCCCTCTGTGACAGCACAGCTGGCTGATGAATCATGGAATAGCCCGAGGTGGAAGGGACCCACAAGGATCACCCAGCCCAGCTCCTGCTGCTGCACAGGACAATCCCAGCAACCCCACCCTGTGCCTGAGGGCATTGTCCAAATGTTCCTGGAGCTCTGGCCACCTCGGGGCTGTGACCACTGCCCTGGATGTCTTGGGGTGTTGGGCATTTTGGGCATTAGCCAGCAGAAAGCCTTGGCATGGTGTCACTGAGCTGTGATAGGGTGGAGTGGAGCCCCTGGAAGGGGTCACCCAGTACGGAGTGGGCTGTGGGGCAGCAGAGCCCAAACCTCTCTGCACAATGATGTCCTCACACAGCTCTTCCTGGGACACAACCTCCATGCTGTGCCCCTGGAATGGGATGACGTGGAAAAAATGGAAAAGCTCTGGGATCAGCCTTGGGGTTGGTTTCCAGGCATCCACCCTGTCCCACAGCCCAGCTTGCTGCAGTGTCTGGGGGGGCACTGGGAACAGGATGAGCCCCTGTAACCAGGCTGATCCAGGACTGATGCCACGGAGCCCCAGCCAGCCGTGCTGCAGGCACAGGGAGGGAACAGGGGAGGGAACAGGGATCCAGGAGCAGTCAGGAGGCTGCGGGAAGCACCACCAACCCAGAGCAAGCACTGCAGGCAGCACAGGGCCAGCTCCAACCCAATCGAGGAGAAAACTGGAAGCTTCCCAGCAAAGCCCGCAACCGGGAGGGGCTGGAGCAGGAGCCACCACAGCTGGCCTGCAGCTCTTCCCGCCGGGCCTGGAGGCTGGCAGCAACAGCCAGGATGCTGTTGGAGCCCAGCACAGGTAGCCAGAGAGTCCCCAAGGACTCTGCAGAGCTCACAGAGCTCAGCAAGCACCTGAGGTGGGAAATAGGCTCATTCCGTGGCACTTGGAGCACAGCCTGGAGCAATCTTTGGGAAGGGCTGGGGTGTCCTAACCCCACAGAATCCATCCTCTGCTCTCCTGCTCAGCCCAAAGTCAGGTAGGGAGGGGGTGCCATGGACTGAAACCTGCCTGAGGAGGCTCTTCCCACCTGGCCCAAGTCCTGGCATCTTCTCTGGGCTGGGTCTGAGCTGAGGCCACGGCTTGGAGTGCTGACAGCGCTGCAGGAAGAGCTCTGGGCAGCCCCTCACACCCCGCAAGGATTCCCAGGATGAACTGGCAACAGACCAAGGTACAGATGCTGAACTTGGCTGGGCAAATTAAACTGAGAGAAAGGAGGCCAAAAGCACCCGGGAGAGACTGGGAATGGCTCTGAGGCTGGAATCTTCCTCACAGAGTGCACCAAGACGTGCTGGAGGTGGGAGTCTGGAGCCCTCCCCCGGGAAGGGGCTGGCACAGGGCAGGGTGACTCTCAGCTGGTTCCTGGAGTTATCAAACAATTAAAGAAGTGATAAATTTAGCCCTTGGAACAGGAAATTGGCAATAATGCTGAAATGAAAGGAAGCAGTTGAGCTAACGGCTGGGCACTCTACAAAATTGGCTATAAAAAAGAAGGACTGCCATAAATAGGAGGGCAGCCAGGAAAGGACATTGCTGGTAATGAAACCCCTGCTCCCCATGCGGGAAGACACAGAGCTGGAGATGGGAAAATATCAACTATGGCAGAAGGAGTGGGAATGGACGGACAGCAGCCAAGACTGTGCTGGCCTCTCTCATTCCTGAATTGATGGTGTTGCACTGAGAGGCTCCAAGAGCTGCAAAACCCTCAGAGCATGTGCTGAGCTCCAGCAGTGTCCCTGAGGAGAGGTGGGAATGGGCTGGGACAGGCACTGGGATAACGGGAGAGCTCAGTCTTAAGCTGCACCAAGGGAAATTCAGGTTGGATATCAGGAAAAGGTTTTTTACAGAAAGGGTGATAAAGTTCTGGAATGGCTGCCCGGGGAGGTGGTGGAGTCACCATCCCTGGATGTGTTTAACAAAGCCTGGATGTGGCACTGGAGTGCCAGGGTTTAGTTGAGGTGTTGGGCTGGGTTGGACTCAACGATCTTGAAGGTCTCTGCCAACCCAGTAATTCTGTGAATTCAGTGAATTCCCTGGGATTGCTTTGCCCAATCCATCAGGTTCTAAATGCCAGGAGGGGGGTCAGGCAAGTGCAGCCCATGGAAGTGGCCTTTGGAGGCCTCTCCCCAGGCAGCAGCAGCCTTTGGGAAGCTCTGGGTTCTGCGGAGCTGCTCCCCCTGAGCGAGGCAGCAGCAACAAGAGCTCCTGACAAAACCGAGCTAATGAATTGTTAACAGTGACTGGAGCTATTTTCAGCTGATCCAGGACAAAACATTCAGCAAAATTCCATCTACGGGAGGAAAAAACCTGGCAACACAGCTGCCTTGTGTTCCAGAAGCAGGAAACTGGGATCTCACAGGATGCGGGCGCATCCAGGGCACCTTGGGCTGGTGGCCACGACACCTCTGTTCCCTCTGCCTTCGTAGGGAGAGGGCTTGAGGGGGTTTCACTGCTCTGCTGCCAAGAACTCAGCAGGGTTTGGCTGGTCCAGGCTACCCTGGGTTGGTGGCATCCCTGGTGGGACATGGAGCTGCTGGCTGGGAGCTCAGGCATGGCCGGGGTTTGTCCCATGGGGTTGGAGGAGCTGCTGGAATTCTGGAATTGTGGCTCAAGCATGAAGCTGCTCTGGGGAGTGTCCATCCCAGAGAGGGAGGGGGCTTCTCTCAGCACAGAGCTGCTGGGTTGTCCCACAGCCCCCCCATGGGGAATGGGACCTCCCATCCCTGCCCTCCTGAGGAGGAGTGGGGAGCTAAAGGGGCCTGAGGAGGGTTCTGGGTGGTCTCTGAGGAACCCCGAAGAGCAGAGGGGTCTCCACACACCCCAGCTCTGGGTGGCTGCTGCAGATCAAGGCCCTGTACGTGGCCCCCCTGCAGGGCACTGTGCTTTGATCCCATTCCCAGCTCATCCCTGGGATTGCAACCTGGCTCCTGCAGCCCTGCTGTCCCCTGCCCTGCAGCCACCCCTCAGCCCTTCCCAGCCTGCAGCAGGTCTGGCCACCTCCGTGGCCAAAAGAGAACCTGAACATCCATGCCAGGCTTCATTTCCATGGAACTGAGGGTGGCTTGGGCTCGGAGACCTCAGGGAGAGGCAGTGCAGAGGAAATGCTGTTTTATAACACCCTCCTGCCCATCTGTTGTAATCCTGAACCTCAATCCCAAAAAATGTCACTTTCTCTGCTCTAAGGTGGTCCCTCCTCAGCTCTCTGCTGGCTCCCTGCCCCTCCCAGCAGCCCCCAGCCCCTCTGTGCTGCAGGTTCCCCAGGCTGGGGTGCTCCTTCTCCATCCCTTCCCTGCATCCAGCCCATCCCCAGGGCCTGGCTGCTCCATGGGGACCATGGGATGAGCGATTGCAGGGGACTGAGGTGACCCTGGCAGTGCCCAGACCTCCCCCAGCATTCCTGAACCCGCCTGGACCACCAGGGGGTACCGATGGAGGGAAAACCCCACTTGAGGGGGCTCCTGGCTCGGAATGGTAGTGGATTTGGGCACCTCCACAGTCCAAACCCCCCGAGACAGCCAAAGGAGAGCTCCAGCCACGGGAGGGGGACACAAGACCCCCAGCACAGGCTGGTGCCTCTGCGGGAAACCTGCTCCAAGAGGGAAAATCCTCTCACCTCTCAGCAGAGCAGCCCGCTCCGGAATTTCCATCGGGCACCGCCGGGTCCGCAGGACAGTGCCGGGCACGTGGGGCTGCCCCGAGCTGGGGACGGCTCAGGCCACATGAGAGCCACCCCACCACCCCACGGAGTCTGCGGTGCCGAGGAGGGGACAGCTGAGTCACCTCGGAGAGCGCAGCCCACGCTCACCCATCTCCCAGCAGCAATTAATGCCAGCACTAAATACAAACACGGCCCCGTTAGTCACCGGCGGGACGCGGCCGGGTGGCAGCGCCGAGCCTTCCCCAGCAGCAGCTTTAAAAATGAAACAAACTCCCACGTGGAAACCTCCAGCTCCTCTTGGATCCGCTAATTTATTCCCCTTGCTGCTGCTGCTCAGCCTGCAGACAGGCCCTGGTGTGTGGGATGAGTCCAGAGCTGCCCGTGCCCACCTTCCCCGGGAAAAGAGCAGCCAGCAAGGGGCAGGCAAAAGGGCAGAGCGTGGGGAGGGAGGCAGGGCAGGACGCAGCTCCGATGGGGGGCTGATGGAGCAGGTGGAAAAGAGCTGTGGGAGGACAGCTCCCGGCTGAACCACACTGGGCTTGAGCTGCACCGCTGTGGCCCCAGTCTTCCCTGGATCACGAGTCCTGGGGGGTTTTATGGATCAGAGCTCCCTGCTCTCCCAGCAGGCTGTGGCTGGACACATTTGGACAGCTCACAGTGCTCAGTGCAGCTGGTGGCCGTGACCCCACGTTCTGCAGCAGCTGGAAATCGATATTTTCTCGCCAGGCTCTGTGAAATCCCTGGGGTGGTGTGAAAGGCCCCCCTGCTCTGCCAGGGTTATCCCAGGATGGGACAGCACAGGTTCCCACTGCCCTCAGGGGCTGGGCACCATCCTGGTGCCACGTGGTCCTTTTGGGGAGCACCTGCTGTCATTTAATAGAAGTAACGAGGCAGAAGCCAAGCAGGCTCTGCGTCACCCCTGGAGCGCACCCTGTGCTGGGCGGAGGTGGCTGGTCACTGCCACCGAGTGCCACCCTGCTCTGCCTGGGGCTGCTGCTCCTGCTCCCTCTTCCTGCCATCTCCAGGCCACCTTGTGCAGCAGCAGAGCAGGAAGAGCTGTCCTGGAGCAGGGACCCAGGTGTCCCACCCAGCCATGGGACAACAGAGCCCACAGATCCCCAGGGTGGGACCCCCAGAGATGGGAACCCCTCCGGCTGCTGCTCATTCCACACCTCCAGAGACATACTGGGACCAGTATGGGGCAGGGACAGGGTGTCCCAGCCCCCCTGGATCCCTGGGGTCCTGCAGAGCCCCTGAGGGGCCGTGGGACACTGGGAGCTGAGCCTGGCAGCCCCCACACACCCCTCTGGCAGCGGGGCCCAGCTGCCTGGGCACCTCTGGATAATCCATCTGCTGAACACGCTACAGGCCATTAGCTTTAACTAGAGGGAGTTGCGGGGAGAATCATTAAAGGAAAAGTTCACAACACAATTAATAAAGCACCTCATTAGGTCTCCTTCCTCTCTGAGTGTGCAGCTCCCACTGCTGGCTATAGTGCTCCTGCTCCCCTGCTCTCAGGAGATGCTGATGCCCTTCCCTTTCCCTTTCCCTTTCCCTTTCCCTTTCCCTTTCCCTTTCCCTTTCCCTTTCCCTTTCCCTTTCCTTTTCCCTTTCCCTTTCCCTTCTTTTCCTCTATCTTTCCCCTCAGGAGGCAACACAAGGCTGGAGATGGCACTGATGGTTTTACCCCACCAGGGGCCTGCCCAGGTGTCCCCCAGCTCTGGGATCCTTCAGGGCAGCTCTCCATGCCCAGGGCACCCAGAGGGACAAGCAGGATGCAAATCCATCCCTGGAGGGGGATGCAGGCTCCAGGCCCCCTCCCCTGCCCTGCTCTGTTCCCGTGTTCCCATTCCCTGTGGGGGACCCACCAGCATCTCCAGGGCTGCTGACACTTCACCTCTGTGCTCCTGGGCTTCACTCCAAACCAAAACTGCATTCTTTACCCCCAGGGCTCTCTGCAGCCCCCACAAGCTCAGGAGAGCCGGGCAGTGCCAGCGCTCCGGGCCGAGGGCTCAGCACCCTGTGGGACACAGGGAGCCCCAAAGGGGCCAAGGGCTGCATTTGGGGTTTGCCACTCAGAGCTCCCTGCAGTGGCACACGGGGGTCTCCTGGGTTGGACCCAGAGGTGTGGAAGGGCAGGCCAGGCTTTGGGCTGGTTCCTGGCTGTGCTTGGCTGACCATGGTGGCCATGGGCAGGGCTTTGTTGCTGCTTTGGCCACCACCAGACACCGGGGCTGCTTTCAGGGACAAATTTCACATCTCCTCTCTCACCTGCTCAAGGTCCCTTTTGCTTCCCTCTGCCAGCACCCAGGGGAAACTCCTGGGACCCTGTCCCAGACGTGTCTGCACAGCACCCAGGGGGACACGGCCTGGAAGTGCCACAGAAGGACAGGAAGTGCCAGGAGGGTTTGTCATTCCTGACTGCTCTTTTTGCTCCCAGCCCCTGTCTCCCATCTCTGGCTCTGTTTCAGTTTCCTTCATCTCATCCTCACCCTTGAAAAAGATGCCAGGTCCCGGTTCCCACTGGGATGGAGGATGTACCAGAGCCATCTGTGCCTGCCAGATTCCAAGGGGAGCAGCATCCTGATCTCAGCAGGAAATGAAAGACCAGCATGGTGGGGCTGGGGGCTTCCACTGGCTGTGCAACCAGGAGAGAGGAGAGCAGAGATCCTAGGAAACCGTGGTAGTGCTGGGCAGTGGAACATTTCCATGGGACTCAGGGCTGGATTCAGCTGCCCCTCTTGGCAGGAGGGATTTCAAGGCAATAAGGGAATTGCACCCCTTGGAGCAGGAAAAGAGGCTGGCAAGCATGGAGGTGTCCCCAGGACAGGGCTGGAGCTGTGGGAGCTGTGGCAGTGCTGGAAGTGGATCCCTGTGGGAAAGGGAAGCAGGAAATGCCAATTCCTTCCATCTCATCTGCAGGCCCAGCAAGGGGTTTGTCCAGAGGGGAGTGGGCAGGATCCAGGGGGAAGCCATCAACACTGATGCTGACCATGAGGAAGGAGGTGCAGGCACTTCCAGCGATGCACAGAAGGCCCAGAGAGGGCAGAGGAGCTCTCCAGGCCCCGTTCCTGCTCCCTGAGCTGGGTTGGTTCAGGACCAGCTGTTGCATTCCTGCACCACGAGCTGCTGGAATGCGTGGCCAGGGCTCCGAGGGGCTGCAGCAGATTTCCCATCTAAATCAGACTCCTTCTCTCTTAATCTCAGCCGGTACAAGTGGCTTAACCCATCGGACCAGCTCCAAATCCTCCTCTCCTCCTCCCGATCCCACTTAAGCCCCGAGTTTTGCCCCTCCATAATCTCTGATTCGCTGGGATCACGGGATTGCTCTGCCAGCTGCACAGGTCCAGATGCTTTGCTGCTGGGTGGGCACCCAGATGGGGATGGATGCAGCTGGGGGATCTTAGGGACCCCTCCCTTCTCTCCTGCCCTGCCCAGCCCTGCTGCTCCCCTCCTGGGGAGCCCGGAAAAGCAAAGCCGTGGCACTAAGCAGGGAGAGGTGCCCAAATTCCATGAAATCCACAGGTTCCTGTGGCAGGGCACAGGTTCAAACATCCCTCTGGGAGCCAGGATGGGATACAGGACCTCCTGACCAGAGCTGGCATGGCTGGCCTGGGTCATGGGCTGTGCATATGCTCCAGAGAATTCCCAACTGAGGGATGGAAAACAAGGGCAGGGATGAAAAACAAGGGCAGGGAATGCTCTGCTCTGCCAGGCTTATCCTCCAGGATCTGTGCAACACCCTCCCTGCATGGAATCTTCTTCCAGCCATGCAGCCATGGGCTCCAGAGGCACAGGCAGGGAGCTGGGAGCATCTCCAGGCTGCTGGAAGCTGGACCCTAGAGCACACAGCTCCTGCAGTGGGATGCTCTGATCTCCAAAACCAGACTAAACCCCCTCCAGCCCTTCCCCTGCTGCTGCCCTGATTACTGGACAGGACAAAAGCAGGGAACAGACTGGGAAGAGCCTGCCTAGCCCAGGGCATGTCTGAGTCCTGTCTTCCCCCTCTGGACACATTGTCCAAGGGGAAAATCCCGACATCAGAGAGCAGGGAGCCGTCACACAGGTGGGCAGTGCCCAGCCACACGTTCCACGCCACCCCTTCTTGCAGGGAAACGTTCTGACAGTGCCACTCTCCCAAACTGCCCTCTCCAAGCTGGGAAATCCCTGCCTGCCAGGAATGAGGATCAGTGTTGCTGTCTTGCAGCCATTTTGGAGGCATTTCCTTCACATTCTTCTGTGTTTTTATATTTTTGCTTTGCAGCCTGAATTCCCTATAACGTTTTCCACCCCTGGGAACAGGCACTGTGTGCTTTTCCCTCTGGAAACACAGAGTACCCCCAGCATCTCATGTAGGGCAGGATGGAGGATGGAGGGAGTGGTGCAGGAGCCCGGTGGGCTCTGCTCCCACATCAGCCTTTCCTTCATCTCTCCTACAACAGCCTCCTGCCTAACGGCATTTGCCTAATTAGCAACGTGCCAAATTGTTTTACCCAGCAGGAGAATGGGCTGCTCAGCTGAATCTCTCGGTGCTGAGGGGTACCCAGAGCCCCAAAATGAGGAGCTCCAGATGACAGAGGAACATCTTTTCAGGTGCTCTGTTCTGGCAGAGGGCCTTTGGTTCGGGGGATTGTGCAGCATGAAAGGCCAGGCTCCTTGCAGCCTTTGTGAGACTGAGAGGGAGATATTAAAGTTTGATGCAGAGCTCGGGGAGAGGCCCCGTGATGGAGAGAGCAGCCTTGCAGGAGCTGGGCAGGCTTTGGCATCTTCGGGGGCTGTTTGTTCTGTGTTTCCTTGCCTAATGGGCTGCACGTGAGCAGAGTGCTGAGGTCGGGGGCTGTGCTGCTGTGACCTTGGCTGATGATTTCGCCGGGGAGGAGCCGGGAGCGGCTCCGGTGAATCGCGGGCAGTGACCCTGGGTGGCTGTGAGCAGCCTCTGCCATTCCATTCCGTTCCTCGTGATTCCAGAGGAGTTACGGCTGGGATCGGCGGGTTTATGCTCCACACGGGTCCCAGCAGAGGTGACTGAGAGGGTCCTGGGGTTTCCTGCAGCCAGCACTGGCTCAGGCTGTGCGTGTGCCCTGGCAGCCTCCGAGTGCAGAGGCAGCTGCAGGTCTCCCGGTGACCGCTGTGGCACGGGGCATGGACAGCAGGATTTGGGCTTGGAGTGGGTTTGCAGCAGGAACTCCCTGCCCATCGGGCCCCTCTGCCCTTCCCCGGGGATGACAGTGCTGGAGCAGGGCTGTGGCCAGGGACAGGACCCTGCTCTCACACACCCCACGGGGAGCTCAGCGAGCCCGTGATGCCAAAGCCACTGCAGGGTCCTGGACTTCCTGGACTATGGGTCCTGGACAGCAGCAACCCAGCCAGAGAGGCCTCTTCAGGCAAACCCTGGGGCTCAGGGCCTGCTGGGCAGTGTGGCCACCCCAGAGCTGCCTGGTAGCACCCCTGAAGCAGCCCAGGGGTGTGTTTGGAGTCCTGTGCTTGCATTTGGCTGTCGGTGTGCAGGGCCAAGCCTCCTCCAGCTCCTGCCCAGGGCAGGGCACAGGGAATGGGCATCCCTGAGAGGGCAGATCCTGCTGCTGCTGTGCCCACATCCACAGGGAAGTCTTCCCAACACCCAGCACCATGGCAGCTCCATCCCAAGGATGTTCCAAGGACTCCAGGCTCCGGCCCTGAAGCCGTGCTGGCTGCAGGAAGTGATCAGTCCCCAGGACAGCTCAGCTCTGACACATTTCCCAGGACTGAGTCTTCCATTCTTGCTTTAACCTTTCCTGGTGACTCGTGGTGGCTGTGTTAAACCATGATATGCCTGCAACATGACAGTGATTTGTTTAAAGAGCTCACACTCGTCCTTGTTAGCGCTCACTCGGGGCTCTGACACTCTTGTCAAAGCCTCGGCACATTTTTCTGTTCTCTCCCTCATTTGCTGCTGTCACCACGGGGAAATATCTGGATAACAAAGGCCCTGGTGACATTTGAGCAGCTCAGGGGCCTTGGCTTGGCTCCTGGTCCCTGCCCAGCGTCCTGAGCCTGGCCCTGTGCAGCAGCAGCACTGAGGAACCTGTGGGTACCAAAGGTTTCCCAGCTCCCAGACCGGAGCAGGGTGCTGATCCCAAACCCCTTCATGGCCTGGATTTGGCATGGCTGGATCCTGGGAATGGGCTGGGTGAGGAGCAGGTGCTGGTTCCTGCCCAGGGGAAGGCAGTGGAGTTTGGGAACTGAGCAGCTGTCCCAAACCCAGCGTTTTCCAGCTCAGGGATCCCTGCTGCCCTCTCCCCAGCGGGTGAGTGAGCAGAAAGGGGATGGTGCTGTCGAGGTGTAGTGGCAAAACCAGCACACAACGCCTCGGATTGAACGTAACCAGGGCAGGCAGAGAATCAGGGATGAAGAAACTGTCCTCTCCAGGGAGCTGCTGGGGAGTGAGGTGCCTTTCTGAGCATTTAAGAGCTAATGCTCCAGTGTCCAGGGAACTCCCACATGGATGAGCTTCAGGGCTGAGCATGGCAGCGGGGAGAGGAGATTTATGCTGAGGTTTGGGTAAATCAGAGTGAGCTTGGAGGTGGTGTGGGAGGACTGGCAGCAGCAGGTTTGGTGTGCAAACAGCAGCGTGCTCCAAGCTGAGAGTTTCCAGCCTGGACCATGCTGGAAACGCTGGGAAATCCAAGTGGTCCCTCTGCTGTAACACCTGCAGGTAGCCTGGAGAAGGAGGCAGGGGGAGGGCAGTGGAAACTGAAGTGGAAGAGGGGTACCCAGAACTGACTGCAGCCCTGCACTGGGCAGAGCAGCCCTTCCCAGCCCATGCAGTCTCCTCCTGCCTGCTATGAGCACCACGAGGAATCTCCATCAGAGCCACCTCACACCCGGCCAGCCCCTGCACCCTTCCCAGGGGATCCTGGCCTATTCCCTGCGCTCCAACGAGGGTGCAGGGCTGTCACCTCCCACTCTGCTGCCCCACCTGGCAACTGGGACCCTCCATTCAATCTGTTTTAGGTTGAAAGATGTGGCTGGGGTGTATATTCCATCACCACCTCTCAGAGCTGGGGCAGATACCCTCTGTTCATGGGCAGTTTTCTTTATCTCTCCCACAACCAATCCTCCCTCCAGGAGATCTCTGCTGTTCATGGCCACTGAGTGTCCCTGCATGGCTGAGAAAATTCCATCATCCATGGGGAGATGCTCCGCCCAGGGGAGGAGCCAAGCATTCCTACCTGGATACAATCTGACCTTGGAACACCACAGCAGCCTTTGCCCACTGCATTCCCAGAGGAGCAGCTTTCTTCCCCACTGCATTCCCAGAGGAAGCCCAGGCCCATCTCCAGCAGCCCTGGAGCTTCAGAGGAAAACTCCACCCTTGTCCAGGATCCCTGCTCCAGCAGAAGCACAGCTGGCACTGCAGGAGGGCTGAGCCACCATGGGATGGGACTGCTGCCACCAGCCTGACCCACAGGCTGCCAGGGCCTGCTCTGACTCTGGCAGTGTTTGGTTTTGTTTGTACTATTGCATTTGTATTTTTAGTTTTCCTAGTAAAGAACTGTTATTCCTATTCCCATATCTTTGCCTGAGAGCCCCTTAATTTCAAATTTATAACAATTCAGAGGGAGGGTGTTTACATTTTCCCTTTCAGGGGAGGCTCCTGCCTTCCTTAGCACCCACCTGTCTGTTCAAACCCAGACACCATCCTGGCACATCCAAGACCCCCTTGGATCCATGGAGCTGCCGAGCCCAGAGCAGCCCATTTCCCAGAGATAATGTTGTGTTTCTGGAGTGCGTGTAGACAAATCCGGCCAAATGTTCCCCTCCCTGAAGCCATCAAAGCCCCAATGACTCTGTAATATTTAATGGCTTGTTTTGCTCCCTAAATGATACAATGAAAAGGATTATTAATGTTAATAGCGTTCTTATCAGATTTTAATAGCATCATGCATAACCCAAATGTCATCTCAGCACATATTTCTCCTGCTCTCACCCAGGGTGCGGAGCAATCACACTCCAGGGATGTGGAGAGGGAAGAGGCATCGGGCAACAGGGTGGAAAGGGGGGGCTGGAGCCTGAGGAGGAGCTGGACTCGGCTGAGTGGAGAGAGGGGATGCGAAGATGCGTTGGGAACTGCTTCCCTGGCAGCAGGGGAAGGAGGGAATCAAAGGGCTGGGGGGAGAGGTGGGCAGGGAGAGGGAAACAGGGTGGGCATGGGAAGGATGTCCGGGATGGCAGGGGAAGCAGGCAGAGGATGGGCACGGAAATGGTGGATGGGATGGGAAAGGACACATTAAATGCACAGGGGAAGGATGGATGGGATGACAGGGGAAGCAGGGACAGGATGGGCAGGGAAATGGTGGTTGGGATGGGCATGGGAAGGATGGATGGGATGGGCATGGGAAGGATGCACAGGGAAAGTTTTTATGGGATGGGCAGGAGAAAGATGTCCAGGATGGCAGGGGAAGGATGTCCAGGATGGCAGGGGAAGGAGGCACAGGATGGGCAGGGAAATGGTGGATGGGATGGGCATGGGAAGGATGCCCAGGATGGGCACGGGAACAATGGATGGGATGGGCATGGGAGGGATGCACAGGGAAAGTTTTTATGGGATAGGCAGAGGAAAGATGTCCAGGATGGCAGGGGAAGCAGGGACAGGATGGGCAGGGAAATGGTGGATGGGATGAGAAAGGATGCATTAAATGGGCAGGGGAAAGATGTGTGGGATGGGCATGGAAAGGATGCAGTGGGAAAGTGTTTATGGGATGGGCAGGGGGAGGATGCCCAAGGCAGATCCAGGCAGGCCCCAGGGATGCACAGGAACCCCAGGCATTGAAGGAACCACTCCTATCCAGGGGGTGAAAACAGCTCCCATCCCCTACAGCCACCAGGTCCCGCAAATCCATCAGGCCTGGAAAGGGCTGGATCCCCCAGACAAGGGAGGCCAGGCCACCAGTGCAGGGCAGGAACCCCCAGGACCTGCCAAAGCTGCTGCTGCTCCCAGTTCTCTTCCCAACACTTGTGACTCCACCAGGAGCAGCTGTCAGTGACACACTCCAATTTCCAGCAAATCATTTCACAGTCCAGAGAACATTTCCCTATTTTTTCCCCATCCAATCCATTTTCTAGATTAGTTTAACTGGCTGAAATCACCCATTTTTCACACGGGGTTTGGTTTCCCTTGCATCCAGCCCTCACCTCCTTGCCAGGCAAGGATTGCACAGGGGCCTCAAGGACATCATTTCATTTTCCCAATCCTCAGACCAAGCCATGACATTTCCACAAAGGAATTGCAGAGAGAACAGCCAGAAAGACTCAAGGAGAAGCCATGAGTTGCTAAAGCTTCCAAATAAAGCTCTGCACCTGTAAGAGCTTTGGTCATGCGGAAGTTTTCACTGTGGTGTGGATGGAAATGGGTTTTCCTCCTCATCCCATGCCAAGAGCTGGTACAGGTGCAGCACCAACCCCTGCACATCCACACTGACCCCAGTCCTCTCCCAGGCACTCAAGCACTGCTTGTACCACCCCAAACCCCCCTATCTCAGGTGCTGGGAGCATCCCCATGGATGTGGGGACATCCCCCATGGATGTGGGAGCATCCCCATGGATGTGGGAGCATTCACCATAGATGTGGGAGCTTTCCCGTGGATGTGGGAGCTTTCCCGTGGATGTGGGAGCATTCCTGTGGATGTGGGACCATCCCCATGGATGTGGGAGCATTCCCCATGGATATGGGAGCTTTCCCATGGTTGTGGTAGCATTCCCGTGGATGTGGGGGCACACGTGCTCGCCAGGGCCAGCTCCCTCCCATCCAGCTGCTTTGTGCTGGGAGATGAAAGGGGGCAGCTCGGCTCTGACCTGCTCATATTTCACTAAAATGTTATTTTAACACTTAAAAGGGTAGAAAATACCATCGGCAGCTCCTCATTTATCAGATCGATGCGCGGGGAGTGGGGCACGCACGCGCTCCACATTAATGAGCCCGGGGGAGCGGGCAGCTTCCCGGCACTGCCCTGGCACACAGCAGGCAGGGATGGCAGGAGGCGGGGAGGGGCTGGGGGCTCTTGTCCTCTCTAGGGAAGGCCACGGGTGCTCAGTGACTCCTGTGGGGCCAGGGCAGCAGTGGGGGAGACCTGAGGGCAGGGATGGATGGGATATTGGGAAGGAATTGCTCCCTGGGAGGGTGGGCAGGCCCTGGCGCAGGTTCCCAGAGAAGCTGTGGCTACCCCTGGATCCCTAGAGGTGTTCCAGGACAGGATGGATGGAGCTTGGAGCAGCCTGGGACAGTGAGAGGTGTCCCTGCCATGGCAGGGGTGGGATGGGATGAGCTTTAAGGTTCCTTCCACCCCAAACCATTCCATGTGTAGGAAGAGCAGATGCTGAGCTCATCTTCCCACAGGACACATTCCCACAGCAACATGGTGGCTCCAAGATCCTCAAAGGGGCCACATAGACACTGACCCATGGGCAACAGCAGTGCCAGGCACTGCTCACCTCCAGATAGCCCTGGGGATGGTTCCTGGCACAGGGATGGTCATCCTGCCTGGACACAGCCCCAGGGATGGTCCCGGGCCCCAGGGATGGAGACACAGCCCCAGGGATGGAAACACAGCCCCAGGGATGGAGACACAGCCCCAGGGATGGTCATCCTGCCTGGACACAGCCCCAGGGATGGTCATCCTGCCTGGACACAGCCCCAGGGATGGTTCCGGGACCGAGGGATGGAGACACAGCCCCAGGGATGGTCATCCTGCCTGGACACAGCCCCAGGGATGGTTGCTGTCACAGGGATGGTCACCCTGCCCAACAAAGCCACAGGCACTGCAGGAACTGTGTCCACACCTCCATCTCCACATGGACGTCTCTGCCCATGCACTGCCTGCCCTCAAAGCCGAGGACAAAGGACAGTTACAAGGATCAGGCAGTGCCAGGAGGACTCCAGGGAGCAGGGCTGGCTTTGCTTGTTCAACACCTCCGTTAATAATCCTGGCACTGAGAGTAAACAGGAGCAGCAGCTGTGAGGGACTTGCAGGGACCTTCCAGTTTCAAAGCAATATTTGGAATTTTTCACAGCTCTCAGGGCACTTGCAAAAACAGCTTTGAGTCCTAAAGGTCTCACAGCTTTAGGACAACGATTTTACTCATCACATTTTCCTGTCTGACTCAGAAGACATCACCAGAAGGCTTCCCAAAGGGCCCCAGAGGCCACGGACACAGGGAACAGATACATTCCAGTGCTCCACAGGCATGAGGTGGGAATGTCCTCACTGACCACACCCAGAGCTGCTCCAAGGGTGGAGTTATCTGTGCCTGATACTGGCTGTGAAAATATCAGAGATGCCATCATGTCCTGTCTGCCTTCACACAGGACATGGAGTCATGAAGCCTTTTGCCATGAGATTTCCTGTAACCTCTTCAGCAGGTTTTGGGGCTTGGGGGTGTCCCATGGTGGGTCTTGAAGCATCCCTGTGGTGAGGCAAAGCAGCCAGAATGAAGCAGGGAGTCCCCAGGGACCTCCCAGTCACAGAACTTGCACTAGAACTGGTGTCACACAAAATGTTTTCACCCAACTGAGTGAAAAAACAATCAGAGAAAAATCAGGAGTTTTGCAGAAATGCAGAGGAATTTTTTTTAAAGGCAGAAACAAAAGTGATATTCCCAAGCGGTGTTGGCTGGAAGGAGTGAGATGCTGCTCTCCTAAAAAACACACCCCTGAGATTCGCAGATGAAACCAAACTGGGGGGGAGCTCAAAATCCCAAGGAGGAGAGAGGACCCCACTGAGGCAGCAGGAATGTGATCCACGAGGAGAAACACAGCCAGGCTACTGAGGAGAGGATGACCCGAATCCCGGGCTGAGGCACTGGTGATGCCTCAGGTTTCAGCTTTTCTATGTTCCACATTCTGTGCTGCTTTACTGTGTAGGTCTGGGCTTCATATTATGGGATGGTGAGCTCTCTGCACAGAGCAGGGAGACAAAACAATTCCTTCTCTAGCTGGGGACCAAGGACAAATGATCCAAATCTCAGCCCAAGAGCACAAACAACGTGGGCTGAAGAGAGGAAATCAAGCAGGATGGGACTGCATGGGCTGGAGCTGGAATCGGACAATGAACTCCAATGTGCAAATGGAGCAGAGCTGATCACAGTGAGAGCCCCCGGGAGCGCTCGTGCATTTTGGGACCATTTTGGTTCATCTTGGGTGCAGCCCTGGCTGGACTCTTGTGCTGCCCAAGGTGGATCCATGGAGGAGATCCTTTTAATAAATCCCTGCTTGATTCTTTAGCTCTGTTCTAGGGCAGCCTTCTCAAGGCAGCACTGGCAGGGGGAGCCCCGTGGTGCAGCGAAGCTGAGCAGGGCTGAGCACAGTTGCTGAGGGGGCCTCACCCCTCTGCTGCTTTCCCTCCTCATCATTCATCCCAGTTTCCAGAGGATTGGAGACTGCTGAAAACCCTCTGCTGCTGGCAGAGCTTTGAGCCAGGCTGGCTCCCCACGAGCCCTGGGGATGCTGCCCTGGGAGGGTGGCGATGCCTGTAGGGAGATGAGCTGGATCAGTGCCTAACCAGAGGGTTTTTAAGGGTTGTACAGCCCAAAATGCAGCCTCTATCCCAGTTCCCTGAGATTCCAGGTGCCCTGGGTGCATTCCAGCATTGCCCATCCTGTAGCAGCTTCACTCATCCTTGCTGGGACAGTTCCAGCCTCAGACCTTGCAGCCATAGCTGGACCATCCTCCCACAGGTCCTGGGTTCCCTGCAGAGTCTCTGGGTGGTTTTCCTGCCTGCTGGGGCAAGGATTCCCTGCAGGAAGGCACCCCAGGGGCAGAGCCCCGGAATGGGGATAGGAGCTGTGCTCAGGGAGCAGCTGTGCCGGGATCCGAGCAAGGGCTGTGGGCATATGGCAACCCATTCACTGCAGGAAAAAATTAAATTACCCACGACTATAAACCAGTCAATTTAGAGCCATATCCTGACTGTAATCAGGCAATAGTGTTTCATTTACTGCCACTCCAGCAGTGCTGTGAAGGAGTGCAGCTTTGGGGGGTGGCTTTGGGGGACACCCTGGATGCAGCCTGGTTAAGAAGAGGGGTGAGGTGACAAAACTGGGGGTGTGGGGGTGTCTCAGCAGCCCCCACCCTGCTGTGGCAGTCTCTGCTCTCGTCTCACTGCTCTCAGGCTCACCATGGACACTCCAGTCTCCAGGACGTGCAGCAGTAATGTCACATCAGCCTAATGGGCAGTTGCCTAATTTCCAGGTTCCACAGCCTCATTTTCCAGGTGCAGATGAGATGTTTGTGCCATGGCTGGTGCTGCCTGTCAGCGGGAAGCGCTGCTGCTCTTCCCTCTCCTTGCTGGAACGTGAAAAATGGAAGAATGCTTTGTAATCTGGTTATGTGGACCCCGAACATCTTTCATCTCCTGCCTTTTTTTTATTTTTTCTATTTTCTGGGTTTTTGTTTTTGTTTTGGTTTTGGTTTTGTTTTGCTTTATTTTATTTCTACTCATGGAAATAGGATGAAGCCTGGCTTGGATGGGAGGGATGGGAGGTTTGCCCAGAGGAGCTGGGGCTGCCCCAGGATCCCTGGCAGTGTCCAAGGCCAGGTTGGATGGGGCTTGGAGCACCCTGGGTTAGTGGAAAGTGTCCCTGCCCATGGCAGGGGGTGGAATGAGATGAGATTTAAGTTCTCTTCCAACCCAAACCAGGCTGGGATTCTGTGATGAATTCCTGTGTCTCCAGTGGCATCATTCCTCAGGGACCCCATCATCCCATCCCTGTGGGCTGCACCTTTCCAGTGACACGGAGGCTGCAAACACCAGACAGCATTTCCCACAACCTCCCTGGAGCAAGGGACCAAAAGCTCTTTAAAAGGAGCTGTGGAGGAGGGGGCTATGATCATCCCCGGGGCTCCAAAACGAGCCGGGCAGGATAGAGAGGGAGCAGAGAGGAGCTTAGGCCACCCTTTGATGCTGCAAAGCACTCGCCAGCCTTAACTGGCTCTCTGCAGCCCTCCTCCCTTTAAAGCAGACCCAGGCAGGGTTCAGCTCCCGTCCCCGTGGACTGCAGGGAGTGTGCACAGTTCCAGGAGTTATTTGGGGAAGCTGTGATCAGAGCAGGCAGGGAGCAGCCGACCCGGAGCAGCCCCGAGCTGGTCGGACCTGCTCTCCCTGCCCTTCCCAGGCTTCCTGCTCCTCACCCAGCCCTTTCCCTGCCCTTTGGCTGCTGTCTGCCCGTGTGGACGTGAGCCTTGCTGGGTGCCGTGGGTCCCTCCCAGCTGCTGGAATTGCAGGGTGCAGGTAGAGTCAGGGACAGGCAAGGGCAGGGACTCCAGCAGCTCGTTCTTAGGTCAGAGCACAGACCCAGGTGTCCTGCAGCACAGGTGGAACCCAGGCTGGCTGCAGGAAATCGTCCCCAGCCGTGCCCCATGGTTGTGGCACCACGAGTGCTGGGGTTTGAGTGCTCTGTGCCCCGCAGGTGGCTCGGGGAGGGGCCGGGAGGGACGTGCGGGCTCTGCAGTGCTCCTGGCAGTAAATCACCCCGGGGAAGTGCTTTGGAAACCGGCTGGCCTGGCCACGTGGAATTCCTCTGCAGGAAGGAGAATTTAAAAACACAACACCTGCAGATGCTGATTGACACCCCAGCTCCCAAAATGATTTCCCAGAGGGATGGGACAAAGCCAGGGAAAAGGTCACCTCTGACATCCTCCCTCTCTCTCTGCACAAAGCTGTTGGGTACAACCTGCAGGGCTCTCCAGGAATCCTGTGAGGGATTCTCCTGGAGGAGAGGGGTGTTGTGGGTGTTCTGTGTGACAGGCTCAACCAACACCATGGTCATAGATCATGGAATCATGGAATGGTTTGTGTTGGAAGGACCTTAAAGCTCAGCTTGTTCCACCCCCTGCCATGGCAGGGATACCTTCCACTGTCCCAGGGTGCTCCAAGCCCTGTCCAGCCTGGCCTGGGACACTTCCAGGGCTGGGGAAGCCACAGATTTCTTGACCAGCTTTCCCCAGGCTGATCCCCTTCCACCTCCGCTGTCCCTTCACTGTGATTTTCACATATATTGAATTTTTCAGTTTTCTGACTTCCTGCTGCTCCTCTGTCCACCCAAACACATCCAGCATTCCATTGCCGAACAGGAGAGCTCCCTCTGCCCCTTCCCATGCTTGTGCTGCACTCAATTCTCATGGAAAACCTTCAGGAATTGTTGCCAACATCCTTCCTTGGAATAGGGCGTGGGCTGGACTCTCCACACAAGGATGTTCTTGTTGACTGACAGCAAGAGCTGCTGAGACATCTCCCATAGGAAAAGCCTGGGTAATGTTCCCTCTGCTCCCAGCCCCTGCCAGGGACCCAGATCAGCTCCCCACACCTGTCCACAATTCCCTTTTATTCAAGCTGAGCTCCCATTAACACCTGAACCTGGAAAGGTGCTGGTTGAGCTCTTCAGAACCAAAATATCCCTTGTTTCCACCTCATCTCAGGAGCTGCTGCCCATGGGTCCTCATTGGCACTGCCACGTGCTGGATGTCCTGGCAGACACTCCCCTCCCCAAACACACCCAGAGCTCGCTTGGGGCATTGCTGGGGTGTGGCAAGGACCAGGAGGGTCCTGCCTACTTTCACCCCGACCCTGAGGAAGGGATGAAGGGGGCTGGGGGGCTGGGGCTGTGTCCCACACACAGCCCTGATCCTCCAGCTCTGCTCTGTGGGTCGGTGCTCCGGGGACCCTGAGTCCCTGGTGGGACACGGGGATGTGTCTGCTCTCAGGAATGCACCCAGACAGCCTCGTGTCTCTGCTAGTGTGGGTGTTCTCCCAGGAATGTCTGCAGCAGCGTCCCCTTTGCAAACTTTCCCCTTTTGGGGCCGTTCTGGGGCAGTCAAGCCCCAAGATGAAAGCCTTTGTATCCTGACTCATCTCAGCACTCGCTGTAAACTCTGGAATTCGAGTTCTCCATCCTCTGGAGGAAGCTTTGGGCCGATTTGGGAGGAACCCCAGGGTTTTGCATGCTCCTTTGCATGGCAAAATGCTCCTTTGAATGGCTGGGGCTCCCTGCAGGGCCAGGTGGATCCTTCTCCTCCTGGCGACACGCAGCCACACCTGCTCCTGCAGCACCTGCGCCGTTTCACCCACCAAAAATCCCCTGGAAATTCAGGTTTAATCTGCTGCGAACTCCTCCAAACGATCTGTCCCTCCAAAATAATGCCCTGTGTTTTGATGGGTTGGTGACAAGGACATTAAATCCTGCAAGTTGATCCTTCTGTTCATTTGACTGGTGGCCCTTTCATGTCAAAACTCTTCGAGCCACTGAGTGAGAGCTCAAAGGCTGCTGGTAAATTGTCAGCCCGGCGCCCTCGGAACAGGTCCAACGTGTTGTGCTGCTGTTTTTTCCCCAGGGAATAATCACATCCCTTCTCCCTGCCCTGCGCATGCACGGGAGGTCGGGATTGTTATTTCTGATGAACTTCAAGGCGCCTCTTGCCGCAGAAATAACATTTCTGTGGGTTTATTTATTTATTGATCTGCTCCCTTCCAAAGTGAAGGGAGAAAAAGAGGCAAGACAAAAAGGCAGAAGAGAGGGAGATGAAGAACCAGGAGGGGGTGGGAGGCCAGGGAGATGAGCACCAGCTCAATCCTGGCTGCCATGGTTTAATCAAAGGTTTCTACAAAGGGAGACCAAATCTTTTCAAATTTGTCCTCAGCCCTTTGTTGTGAAGTCACAGCCCCCATTTGCCAGGCCCAGGCGAGCCAGGGCTGGGAGCTGCTGTCCCCAGAGGCCACGGCTCCCTCTGTGAGGTGGCAGAAGAGTTTTAGCTCTGAGCTAGGAGCAGGGACGGAGCTGGCAGCAGTGTCTGATCCCAGGCTGAGGGCTGGGTGCTGCTCCAGGTGAATCCACCGGGAATGGCAGCGATTGCTCCTGGATTTCTGCAGGCTGCCTGAGCCTGGGGAAGCACAGCAGCACTGCCAGGGCTTAATTGCAGATGGGTTTCAAAGCACCCTCTGCAGAGGGGCTGATTTCTGCTGGCAGCCTTTGGGAGGTGTCGTCTGCTTTTCCAGTAATGCCTCGTGCTTCCCACAGCACAGGTCCCTGGGAGCTCCCAGAACCTGCAGGGGTGATTGGCTCCCTCAGCACCTCCTCTGAACTCCTGGAATCCCTCCAGCTCTTTCATTTCCTACCAGAGGCCTTGATGTCAAAGAGGGTCACCCCTTCAAACCCCATTCAGAGCTCACAGTGTTCTGCCTGGTCCCCCTCATCCCCCCGGGTGGTGCCACTATTGATTCCAGGGTGCTGAAGCTCTGCTGGTCGTGTCTGTGCCAGGGGAAACTGCAACAGAACAGAGAATCCCGGAGTCACTGAGGTTGGAAAAGGCCTCCAGGATCATCGAGTCCAAGCTGTGCATCATCCCCACCTTGTCCCCAGCCCAGAGCACTGAGTGCCTCCTCCAGCCCTTCCTGGGACACCTCCAGGGATGGACACTCCAAACCTCTTTGGGCAGCTCCTTCCAGTGCCTGACCACCCTTTCCATGGGGAAATTCCTGCTGGTGTCCACTCTGAGCCTGCCCTGGCACAGCCTGAGGCCGTTCCCTCTTCTGCCATAGGATCCTGCCACTCTCATGGCCCTGTCACGTGGGGCACGGTGGCCACACAACTCTGCCCCATCGAGGGCTGGAGTGGTGTCCAAAGCGTGTTCCCCCCAGGTTCCCCCAAGGCTTGGGACCTTCCCCATGAAGCGAGAAGGGCCACCAGCCCCTTTTGGGGCACAGCAAGACTGGCAGGGACCTCACCAAGCTGCTGCTCTTTATCTCCACCGAGCATCCACTGCTGCACTCTACAGCCCAAGAGCCTTGAGTGGAAGAGCTGGGATGTTTATTCATCCAGGGCAGACCCCAGATAGGAAAGGGCTGATAAGAGCCACCACAAGGGTTGATAAGAGCCACCACAAGGGCTGCTGGAAGCAGCAGATAAGATCTCAATTCTGCCATCATCCCTATGTAATGCAGCGCCTTCATGAATGTGCAGCTCCATTGGGACAGCAGCTCGGGTTTGAGAGCTGAACTCAACCCTTCTCTGGGAAAAACCCAGCCTGGAGGAACAGTGCAGAGAGATCCACATCCAGCAGAGAGATCCACACCCAGGGCACAGAACGAACCCTGAGCTCCACATCCAGGGCACAGAACCAACCCTGAGCTCCACATCCAGGGCACAGAACCAACCCTGAGCTCCACATCCAGGGCACAGGACCAACCCTGAGCTCCACATCCAGGGCACAGAACTAGCCCTGAGCTCCACATCCAGGGCACAGAACTAGCCCTGAGCTCCACATCCAGGGCACAGAACCAACCCTGAGCTCCACATCCAGGGCACAGAACCAACCCTGAGCTCCACATCCAGGGCACAGAACCAACCCTGAGCTCCACATCCAGGGCACAGAACTAGCCCTGAGCTCCACATCCAGGGCACAGAACTAGCCCTGAGCTCCACATCCAGGGCACAGAACCAACCTTGAGCTCCACATCCAGGGCACAGAACTAGCCCTGAGATCCACATGCCCATCACTGCAGAACGTGGGATACAGATCCAAGTGATGCTGGAGGTTTCTGGAGTGGCAGCTGCTGGGGACGTGGTGGTGACCACTGTGCCAGGATCCTGCAGGAAGAGAATGGGACAGGACGTTACCAAACCAGCCCTTTGCAGCAGGATTTCACCAGGCTTTACTTTAGGAAGAAATCCTTTACTGAGGAAGAAATTCTTCCCTGTGAGGCTGGTGAGGCCCTGGCACAGGGTGCCCGGGGAGGTTGTGGATGCCCCATCCCTGGCCAGGTTGGACAAGACCTTGAACAACTTGCTCTAGTGGAAGATGTCCCTTCCCATTGCAGGGCGAGTTGGGCTGAGATGATCTTCAAGGTCCTTTCCAGCCCTTAACATTCTCAGATTTATGGGCAGGATTTCTCCCAGCCTGGTTGTTGACTCAGGAGGGCCTTGCAGGGCAAGGGGAAGGACCCTAAGCAAAAATTAGAATCTAGAAGGAGCTGGAAGTGGAGAAGACTGAGTAAACAAGGAGCACCTCCTGCTCTGCTGCTTCCCAGCAGGGTGCCCAGGGGTCCCTGCAGCCCTGCAGGGGCTGGGTGGCACTGGGGACATGCCAGGGTGGCCCTGTGTGCTGTGGAACCCCAGTGGCAGCTGGGTCAGTCCTGCCCCAGAGGCGCCCGCGTGGCCCCACTGCTGCCGCTGCCAGTGCTTTGCACCACCGAACTTGGGAGCTGGCTGCGAGCTGGGAACGAAGCATTTGTGAAATTAATTAAGACAACAGAGGCCCGAAGAAAGGGAAAGTTAATTAGTCACGGCAATCAGTTAGATTTGATCCAAAAGAACAAACAAAGAGTTAGAAGCGTGTCACTGGCAGGCTGCTTCTCTGGAAAAGGGATTACGCGGAGATTTCCACCAAAGGGAATGGCTTTGTGCTGCTGCTCCTTATGTAATTGGGGATTTAGAAGTGGCACAAAGAGTCATTACCACAAAATTTCTTTGTCAGAGGAAAAAAGTTGACATTTATGAAGCACAGGAGGGAGCAGCAAAACAAGGCGGATCAGTCGGCGCGGATGTGGGAAGGGGCTTCCCTGGGCCACGGGAGCAGCCAGGATGAGGAGGAGGAGGAGGAGGAGGAGGAGGAGGAGGCGAATGAAGGCTGATGGTGCTGGCTGCCCTGGAAGGTCCCCAGGGTGTTATGGATGGATGGGCCAAGATGCAGCAGCACCAGCACCGTGTGAAAACCACGCAGCCAGGGCGTGAAAAGAGGTGGGAGATGGCAAATCCGTGGCTGGGGAGGGGGGGACGCTGCAGACACAGCAGGGACAGCCCCCAGGGCGGCCGTGCCGGGAGAGCTGACTGCAGCGGATCCCTGCTTTTCTGCTTGAGCTGCCTCCGTTATCTCGGCTTTCTCCTCCGCAGTTCCAGCTTTAATTATTTACTCTGACTCCAGCAGCTCCATTTCCCCCCGAATGGTCACGAAATCACCTCCTTGTTGCTAAGGGCCTCCCCAGATCTGCTGTGGTGTCACTGTGAGGGGTCCTCGGGGTCCCCAGGGCTCCAAGCACTGCAGCCCACTGCTCTGCACCTCAAAAAAAGGGGCAGGAGAAGACTCCAGGCTCCTGGGGCTCTCAGGATGTCCCTCAGTTGCCATGGGTGCCCACAGGGGTGTCCCCAGCTTGTGCAAGGCACAGTGAGGCACCCATGACACTCCCTGCTCTGGCTGCTGACACCCATGGGACTCACCCACAGCTGCTGGTCCCCAAAACCACTCCAATCTCCCAGAAAGTTCCCTGACAATCTGTCAGCGTGAAGAGCAAAGCGCTGCTGCACTGGGGACCTCCCGCTCCAAGGGATTGTCCCCTGACAAGGAGGTGACAGCAGAGCAGCCCCAAATGGAGCCACATCACAGCCTTCTGGGGAGGGCTGGCTCGTTGGACACACACTTCCCACCCACCCACGCCTCGGTGCTGCCCCTGGGATGAAGGGAAGGCACCCATGGCTGGGACACCCCAGGGAATGTGCACCCTGGAGGTGCTGCCAGCTGGGAACACACCCAGGGCTGGGAATGTGTCCCAGTCCCAGGGACTGGGACATCCCTGAGCACCCAGCATGGATTTTGGATCAGGGACCCCAAATCCCAGCTTTGCCGTGCTCCTCCCAGCGCTCCAAATGGATCGAGGCTTGCTGGGAGAGCTGGCAGGGCCCGAGCTGCAGTGGGATTATCCTGCCTCCACACAGGGTGGGGTTCCCCTGGATCTGGCTGGGACCAGATCCCTCACCCTGGCTCCCAGGGATTCCTGCCTCTCTAGATTTATGGAGCAGGCTCTACTCCTGCAATGGTGCTCCAGGAGAGGAGGGATGGGGATCCATCAATCCCTTGTGGCTCCGTGGCTCTGGTTCCTGTTTATCATTAAAATAAGGATTCACTTTGAATAAAGGGGAGGAGTGAGGAGGGTGAGTTCACCCACACCCTCCAGTGTCCCCTCTGGACATGAGCCAGAGTCACACCACAGCCACATCCCCACAACACATCCCACCACAAACCCCAGTCCCATCCACTTTGGAGAACATCTCCAGCACATCCATGGAGACCCAGGCCCAGATCCCCTCTTTCTGCAGGAAAAAATAATCTGCCAGGCCCCTTCCCAGGCTGCCAGCCCTTCAGCTGGGGCTGTGGCAGCAATTCCAGCAGTCCTTAGGGGAGCTGCTCGTCAGTCTCTGAGTCAGAGGCTTTGGAAGCAGCTCTGAGGAGCAGGGGCTGTGCTGAGCCTCGCTCCAGGTGCCTGTGCCATGCTCTCCCTCAGCTCTTGGGCTTTGATGGCTCCAGAATCAAAGGTCTGAGCCTGGTGACTGTGGTGGTTACTCAGCCACTGCTCTGCCTGTGCCTCAGCTGCCACCACCCCACAGAGGGATGGTCCTGACTGTGCGGCATGGCTGGTAAATCACACAGTTATAGAATCACAGAATATCCTGAGCTGGAAGGAGCCCATGGAGATCACCAATCCCAATCCTGGTCCTGCACAGACAGCCCAGCGATCCCACTCTGTGCCTGAGAGCGTTGTCCAAACACTCCTGGAGCTTTGAGGCTGTGGCCATTCCCTGTTCACTGCCCCACCACCCTCTGTGGGAAGAACCTTCTCCTAATATGCAGATTAAATCAGTTTCACGCCGTGGCTGGAGGTTTCAGCAAACTCTGCTGCTCTGGGGAGACCCTGGGAGCTGTGGGACCTGGCTCCATCCTTCCCCAGGGCTGTGGGGACACTGGCAGGGTCCCTCTGTGCCTTGGTTGGTGGCACCACCCTGGACCTGAGCCCTGCAGCCCCTCTGCCTGTGCCCCCAGCGTGGTGGGACACAGAGGGGCATCCCTGGGCTGCCTGAACACCCGGCTGCTCCCGGCTTTCTGCTTTCCCACAACGTCTTTTGGGACACCACCACTGGGTTTTAATTAATTGTGCTCAAAATCAGAAAAAAAGAAAAGGAAATAAACCAGCAACAAGTCCCGCAGCTCTTCCCCCGGGAGGAGCTGCTGGTGCTGGAGCTGCTCAGGGAGGAGCAAGGCGAGGGGAATATCAGGAGCAGGGATGTGCGAGCAGAGCGTGCCGGTGTCGCTGTCCCCAGCCCTCTCCAGGGAGCCCGGCGTGGCCACCGCTGCCGCTGCTGGTGTGAAAAGCTGGCTGGAGGCTGGGAAGCGAGGCCGGATCCGGCTCGTGGATGCCGGGAGCACGATGGGCTGTCAGAGCCGCTCCTCGCTCATCTGCTTAGTGACCATGAGCAACGGGGCCAGCTCTTCCCGCCTGGAAAAGCCTTGTTTTGTTTGCTCATCTGGCTCATGAAAAATGCAGCCGCCCCTCGCCATGTACATGGAATTTGTTTTAGCTTGGAATTCTCAGCTTTGGTGCCAGGACAGGGATGGATCCATCCTCAGCCAGCTCCGAGGGAAGGAACAGGGGAGCTGGGTGCTCCCAGCCGAGCGCCCTGTCCCACATCACATCCCTGTACCACATCACATCCCTGTCCCACATCCTGCCCCATATCCCATCCCCATCCTCACCCCACAGCCCTGCCAGGGCTGCTGGGGTCACACAGGATGAGCCCAATGCCTGATCCCCTTCCCACCTTTCTCCCAGGCCGTGCTGCTGGAGGAGCCCTCATAAATTACACAAAGTGCTCGGGAAACACTTCCCAAGACAGCCCCGGAACTCAGGGACACTCGGGCACACGTGGGGCCACCCCACGCTGCTGTCAGCCTGTCCCCCTCGGCTCCTCACCCCAGAGCTGTGGGAAAGGGCTGTCACCCCACAGCCCCACAGCTCCTGGCAGGATCCGGGATCCCCCAGGACAGGGTTCCAGCAGTGCCCAGGGCACAGGGCAGGGTTCCAGCAGTGCCCTGGCACAGGGCAGGGTTCCAATCCCACAGGAAGGGGTTCCCACAGTGCCCTGGCACAGGGCAGGATTCCAACCCCACAGGAAGGGGTTCCAGCAGTGCCCTGGCACAGGGCAGGGTTCCAACCCCACAGGAAGGGGGTCCAGCAGTGCCCTGGCACAGGGCAGGATTCCAACCCCACAGGAAGGGGTTCCAGCAGTGCCCTGGCACAGGGCAGGATTCCAACCCCACAGGAAGGGGTTCCAGCAGTGCCCTGGCACAGGGCAGGGTTCCAACCCCACAGGAAGGGGTTCCAGCAGTGCCCTGGCACAGGGCAGGGTTCCAACCCCACAGGAAGGGGTTCCAGCAGTGCCCTGGCACAGGGCAGGATTCCAACCCCACAGGAAGGGGTTCCAGCAGTGCCCTGGCACAGGGCAGGGTTCCAACCCCACAGGAAGGGGTTCCAGCAGTGCCCAGGGCAGCAGGGGCTGGAGCAGGCAGGGGCTGATGGCTCTGGTGTGTGGAGCACTTCAGCCTGGGGAGCACTGGGATGGATTAACAGAAGGAAAGAGCTAAAAATCCAAGCTGGAGAGGGCACAGGGAGGATCCAACAGTAATCACAGGCCATGGGAAGCTCCTGGGGCCGGAGGATTGGGTCCATGGCAGTGCCAGGGAGCTCTTTGGCTCTATGCTGGCTCTGACCCCAGCAGCACGTGGGGGATCCTGACCCAGATGTCACCTGGGGACTGATGGTGTCTAAATCCATTGGGATGGGGAGCCCCAGGAAGCAGCAAAGCCCTCGGGGAAGGTTGGACACTGCTTTGGCCCAGGCTTAGGGATGTGTGGATGAGACATCAGTGATTTTGGGAGTCTTTGGAGTGAAGGCTGGGGAAACAGGGCTCAGGATCCATCGGGATGTTGACACCTGTGCCCATTGCCAGCGTGTTGACCCATGGGCATCCACAAAACAGCAGGAGAAGCAGCTGCAGCACGAACTGGGTGAGTCCAGAGCAGGCCACAGAGATGGTCCATGGGCTGGAGCTCCTCTGCCCTGGAGTCAGACTGAGGGAGCTGGAGGTGTTCAGCTGGAGAAGAGAAGGGTGTGGGGACCTCAGAGCCCCTGCCAGGGCCTAAAGGGGCTCCAGGAGAGCTGGAAAGGGACTGGGGACAAGGCATGGAGGGACAGGACACAGGGAATGGCATGGCTGGATGGGATACTGGGAAGGAATTGTTCCCCGGGAGGGTGGGCAGGCCCTGGCACAGGGTGCCCAGAGCAGCTGTGGCTGCCCCTGGATCCCTGGCAGTGCCCAAGGCCGGGTTGGACATTGGGGCTCGGAGCAGCCTGGGACAGTGGGAGGTGTCAGGCTGCTTCAGGTAACAGAGCTGGATCTGCTGGGAGCCAGAGCAGCACTCCTGAAGTGTCCCTTGCCCGGCAGGTGAGGGACAGCGCGAGCGCTCCACTAATCTCATGTCCTGCCAGCAGCTCACACTCACTGCCATCCAAAGGGGCCAAATCAATACCCTCAGCAAAAAACAGTTCCAGGCAGCGCAGGGAGGCCGAGATCAGCCCGCTCCTGGCAGATAAGGAGGAATTGATCTCTGAGCTGGAAAGCAGCGGCCGCTCAGATGCGTGGCTGGAGCCGAGCCCCCCCGATGCCGAGCATGCTCCAGCATCGAGCCGGCCGGTTCCGCCACGCGGGAAACAATCAGCAGCTGAATCAGCTGGAAGAGCACATTTAACCGGAGAAATTTGAATCATAATTCCAAGCTGTGAAGAATACTCTCCCAGCCACCCAAGGAGACAATCCCTCAATCAGGAGAAGCAGAGGCCTGTTAAGAAAAGCGGGCTGCGTCAGACAAAAGTGAGAGCGGCTGCAGAGAATGAAAGCGGCGATGGGGACGGGAAGCGAATCATTTCCAACCTTGCAAAGGGACAAAACCGCCGGGGAGACAATGGGAGGCGTTGGGACACCTGCAGCATCGGGAGGGGGGGTTGGGATGGAGATGGGCGGCTCAGGACGTGCTGTGTCCTCCCACAGGGGGCTGGCTGGGACAAGGGGGAGATGAGCAGGTGATTCTGCGGGTGGAGGTGCCATAGGTGAGGATAGGAAGCGGGAGGGGGGAAGAGCAGGATGTGGAGCTGCCAGGCCGGGGATGAGCAGCGGGGAGGTTTCAGGTGAACAGAGCAGGCTGGTGTCACGGCAGGGTTTGAAAAGGTCGGCCTGACATCCATCCTGAGCAGTGCCACGGAGAGCCTTGTTGTCCCTGGATGGCAGGAAGGGGGTGTCACCTGTGCCAGTCAGTGCAGGTGTGTGGGAAATGTGTGGTGTCAGTTTGACAGGATCCGTTGGAGCTGGGAGATATCTCTGGTGGCCAAAGGGAGCAGTGCAGACCGCTGGAACTGCTTGTGAGCCATCACCAGCACCCACTCTCACTCCACCTCTCCGTGCTCTCCATCCTGAGGCACAATCCCAGCTCCTCACTCACCAGAAGGGACACAGGGGCTTTGGGAAGAGTCCCCAAGCCATTGTCACCACCCCAGGGAAATGCCAAAACCCCTTGAGGTGCAGGGCTGATCCTGCCAGGATCCACAGGCCACTGCAGCTCCAGCAGCCCAGCAGATGGATCAAACCCCTGTGCTGAGGCCTGGAAGAGTGATACAGCAATGGATTTGGATGCAGGATGCCCAGGAAGAGAGGTCAGCTGATGGGATGGAGTGGAAAGGCCGGAATTCTGGGCTAAGTGGCCATTCCAGGCTGCAGCAGGCCAGGCTCAGCCCCGTTCTCTGCAGGGCCAGCGGGCAGGGAGCCCCCAGCACAGCCAGGCCATTCCCACTTCAAAGCAGCTCAGGAGCTGCCCTGTTAATTCTGATTTATCCCTGCCTGGAGCAACGGCACATCCCACCCACGCAGCTCCAGCTCATCCCTATCCCTGCCTGCCAGCAGTGTCCATCCCTGGCTGCTCCCCGGCTGCCCCAGCACTGTCTGTCTGTCCTCCCTGCCTGCCACCTCCTCCTCCTCCCCGCTCTTGTCCTTGCAAAAGGGATTAATAAATGCTTGGAGGGGCCTCTGGCAGCAGCTGGATTGGGGCCCAAGGTCTGCTCTGCCTTCGCAGGGAAGGGGCTCCTCACAGACCTGCTGGATGGAGCCATTTCAACCTCATCACCCAGAGAGATGGAGCCAACAAGGGGAGGAGGAGGACGGAGCAAGGAGGGAATCAGAGCCCTGAGGCCTCGAAGAATCCTTATTTTATTCTGTGAGAGGCTGGAGCCGTGGCCTTGGGTGGATATTGAGGATGCAGGCAGAGAGCCAGAGAGGGGAGCAGGGATGCAAATGGGGCTGGTGCTGACAAGCAATGGCAGCTCCTCAGGGAATGAGTTTTGGGATCCTGTGCCAGCCCAGGGTGAGGTGGCACAAGAGTCCCTGGGGCATGGCACAGCTCCAGGCGGGGTGGCACAGGGTCAGCAAGGAATGGCACAGCTCCAGGTGGGTGGCACAGAGTCCCCAGGGCATGGCCCAGCCCTGTGTGGGGTGGTTCTGTTTCCAGGGTGTGGCACAGCCCCATGGCAAGGTGCCACAGGGTACCCAGGGCATGGTGCAGCTCCATGGTGGAGTCACCTGCACACATGACAGAAAGGACAACGGAACACTGCAGGGACTGAAAAATTGCTGAGCTCCTATAATCCATCAACCCCTGTGGCAGGGGAGGGACGGTGGCACATGTGGCACACGGAATAGAGTGTGTGGCACAGGGAACAGAGTGTGTGGTACAGAGAACTGGGAATGTGGCACAGAGAACAGAGCCTGTGACACAGGAACTGAGTGTGTGGCACAGGGAAGAGGGCGTGTGGCACAGGAACAGAGCATGTGGCACACAGAGCAGAGCGTGTGGCACAGAAACAGAGCATGTGGCACACAGAGCAGAGCGTGTGGCACAGGAACAGAGCATGTGGCACACAGAGCAGAGCGTGTGGCACAGGAACAGAGCATGTGGCACACAGAGTAGAGCGTGTGGCACAGGAACTGAGCGTGTGGCACACAGAGCAGAGCGTGTGGCACAGGAACTGAGTGTGTGGCACACAGAGTAGAGCGTGTGGCACAGGAACTGAGCGTGTGGCACACAGAGCAGAGCGTGTGGCACAGGAACTGAGCATGTGGCACACAGAGCAGAGCGTGTGGCACAGAGAACAGAGTGTGTGGCACAGAGAACTGGGAGTGTGCCACAGGGACAGAGCATGTGGCACAGGGACAGAATGTGTGCCACAGGGACAGAGCATGTGGCACAGATAACTGGGAATGTGGCACAGGAACAGAGTGTGTGGCACACAGAACAGGGTGTGTGGCACACAGAACAGAGCGTGTGGCACAGGAACCGAGCGTGTGGCACAGGGAACAGGGTGTGTGGCACAGGGAACTGAGTGTGTGGCACAGAGAACTGGGAGTGTGGCACAGGAACAGACCGTGCGGCACAGGAACAGGGTGTGTGGCACACGGAACCATCCCAGCCACCACACCCACGGCAAGGAAGGCGCCCACGGCTCCGTGACGGGCACGTGCCGCCGGAGAGGCACCGGCAGAGCGGCAGCTCCATGTGCAAAGGCAGCGGGAAGGGAGCTCCATGTGCAGATCCAGAGGCAGCCCGGCGCTCCCGGCCAGCCCCGCGTCTCCCCGGCACGTCGGCACAGGGGGAGGAGGCACAGCCCCGCGCTCCCAGCCCTGGTGTGTTTTTCCTCTCTTCCCCTCATTTCTGCTCATAAAGGTCTGCGCTTAAGTAATGAGGCTTTTTTGCCTGCCTTCTGCAGGAAGATACACAAGTGTGCCAATGTAAATTGCTCCATTTGGAGGGCTAATTGCACTAAAAGGCAGCCTGATCTGTGGTTTTTCTCTATTTTACATTAGCAGCTGAGCTGTCAGATCTGAAATGGAAACTCATTTTTAAGGCTTTGCATTTACAGTGGCTTCAACAATGAAAAATGTTCCCTGACAGTAATAGAAGGCAAACCTCATTAGAGAAACTTAAACCAAAGCGGCACAGTGCTAAAGCCCTCAGGCTGCTTCCAAGCATCTTAAGAGGGAACAAGAGCATTTTTCACATGACTCTCTCTGCCCGTGGAGTGCTCTGGCTCTTCCTGACTGGAGCTGTGCCCGCAGGAGCCGTATTTCTGACATGCACAGGGTTGCAGCAGCGATGGCAAATGGCTTTTTCTCGGGGGCACAGGGCACCGCGGTGTTTCGGGGGTGGAGAACCCAGCTGGCTCCCAGCAGCTGCTCAGCCCAGTCCTGGGATGGCGTTTTTGGGGTGGTCAAATCTCCCTGGGAGCCGTGGTGGTGCCATAGGTGGCTCTGTTATTCCCCATCCTTGTGCTGGTGGATTCAGGGGTGCCGACCTCCAGCACCCACAGGAGTGATGCTGGGAAGGGTGGTCACCCTCCCCAGAGCCATCTCCTCCTCCTGGGAGCTCTCCCAGTGATCCACAGGGAATATGCCTCTCCTCACCGCCCTGACCCACACGCTGAGACTTTCCCAGCCTCTGCCACCCAGTCCAACAAATCCCCGCTCCCAGCAGGTGCCAGCAGCCTGTGCATTACAAATTCCAGGTGGGAATGGCTGCTCTGCCAGCTTTGCCAGCACCTCTTTGCATCTGCATTAATCTCCAGCCGCAGATTTGCATGGTCATGAGCTATTTTTACCCCGAGAGCTCAGCTTGTTCCGCACAGAGCTCAGCCTGCACCGGGGTCAGGGATCAGCCCACTCCGGGCCACGCTGGGGACACGCTGGGCTTAGAGACATAGAGGCCACAAAACTGCTGCAGGAGCCCTGGGAAACATGGCACAGATCCCAAAGGGATGCAGAGATTCCAAGCCACAGCTCTCAGCGGGCTTGGTGATGATCCCAGCTTTGCCTCCAGCACCTTCCTGCTGCCTCCTGCTTCACGTTCCTTTCCTGCCAGTTCAAGGCTGATTCTGAGGAATATTTTAACCCCCTTTAGCTGCCCCATATTTTGAGGACATCCAAGGTGAGGTGCAGCTGGAATGTTTCACCCTCATGGCGCGGAGGTACATGCCCAGGGCATGGCACAGATCCTGTTTCCTGTACATGCCATTCCTGAGGCATCTCATGAGCTTTCCTGGGGCTCCTCAGCACACCCCCTCCGCTGTGCACAGGAGACCACGCTCCTGCTGGAATCCTCCTGGCATCCCTGTGGCCTAGAGGTGACATTTTGGGGAAAAAGTGCAGCCATTTTGCAGCAAGGACAAAAACTGTCCCCGGCCTGGCACCACATTCCCAGAGCCAAGCACCCCACGGGGAGATGCCTTCAGCATGGAGCATCCTTCCACCAATGGTGCTAAGAAATTTATCTTCCCTGGAGCTGTTTTCCCTTGGAAAAACATTTTTTAATTTGCACCGCAAATTTCCTACAACCGTTTCTGACTGCGTTTTCTGGGGATTTTTACTGGAAACAATTTTGACCAGCCAGAATATTTCACTTATTTGGTTTCCAAAAAATCTCCAGCTCTTTCAATTGCTTGATAAAAACCCTGACAAATGTAATCAGTCACAGTCATTCCCTGCAGAAATGTTTTCGTTTGACCAAAAAAAAAAAAAAAAAAAAAGAGAAAAGAACAAATATTCATAGCAAAAAGACACTTGGCTTCTGCATCACATTGCCACTCCAGCCCAGGCTGGAGGAGACAGCACTTGGTGAGGGCATTCCCCTCGGGATATCACATCCCCGTGGGCCATGTCTGAGTGGAGCACACCATGTGGCAGCTCTGTGTCCCTGTCCAAAAGTCACCGAGCACACGCCTGGGGGTGAGTGATGCTGATGAGACGTGGTGGTGACATCCTGGAGGGGACACATCCTGTTCCTGATCCCTGCTCCTTGTCCTGCTGGGCCCTAGCACTGCTGCTGCATGCCCAGGGGCAGCCTGGCTTTGTGTCAGGCCTTAAAATAGCCTCACTTGGCACCTTGGGGGAGCAGGAGGTGATTTCAGTGCCAGCGCTGCTGGAACATCCCTCCCCCGTTGTGGCAAGCACATTTCTCTCTCTCTCTCAGGATTTTTCATAGAGGTGCACAGAGAGAAAGAAAGAGAAAACAATTTCTATTTCTGCTCCTTGTTTTTTCCTATGTGGAATGTGTTTGGAGAATTGTTTACCTGGGGTGATTGCTTGATTGGATTCTGGTGAGGATTGTTTGAGCCTGATGGCCAATCCAATCCACCTGTGGCTGGACTCTGGCGAACAGGGGCACGAGTTGTGAGTTAGATATGGTAGTTAGAGAAAGTAGGTATGTAGTTTTAATATCTTCCTTTATATAGTATATTAATGTATTATAGCATAGTTATAACAAAGGAATCATTCAGCCTTCTGAACTGGAGTTAGACATCAGCAGTTCTTCCCATTGGGTTCGCCTGCATTTTTCAATGCCCCCTCTCTTGTGGCCCTGGGCAGGTGGCTCCTGCTGCAGATTTCACACCAAGGGTTTGCTCAGGGCATCCTCAGCTCCTCTCCCTGCCTTGGCCCCAGCCGTGGCTTCAGCTGAGGTGCCACCACAGAGCTGTGACACGGGACGTCACCCAGACCGGGGACCCTGTGCCATGCCCAGCGCTGGGGCCTCTCCAGGGTGGTTCCTCCCTGTCCCCCTTGGAAAAGGGAGGAAGCAGAGGCTGGGAAACCCAGCCCCCTCTCCCGGCTCCATCTGCGCTCCCAGGATAGTGTGTTCTCTCCTCCTCGCTGCTGGGAATGCAGGAGATGTCTGCCTTCCCTCCCACTCCCGCATTACTCACCCAGCCACGCCGATCTGGACTCCAGATGGACCGGAACCAGTTTTCTCCCAGGAGTTTTGGGGGAAGGTGATGGGGACAGGATCCTGGTCCAGCCCTCCCTAAGAACTCCCAGCCCAGCTCCATCCACAGCTCCCAGGAGCTGGGATGCTCCCCCAGGGGTCTGGAGGGCAGTGGCAGAGTGTGGCAGAGGAGCAGCCTCACTTAGGCACAGTGGGGCCCAGGGCTGTGCACCCCAAACCTCACCCACCCTGGGTGCAGCCACTTCTGACCCTTCTGGATTTCTCAAGATGGATCATTTATCCCAGCAGGGATCTCCCCTGGGGCCCAGCTCTCTTTGTTCCTATAAAAACCACTCCAGCTTCTCTTGTGATGAATCCCAGACAGGCTTCCCTGCTCTCAGCACCCCAGATCCCTTTCCTCTCCGCCTTTCTACCCCTGCTGCCATGGCTCCCGTGTCTATCCCACAGCCTTCCCTCCTGACCCTGCCCAGGGATGCTGGGCTAGACCTGCATGGAGCTGTGCCAGAAGAAACCATGAACCCCCCAAATTGCCAGGATCCTGCCAGCTCGCTGGGGCAGGGCTGGGGCTGCCACCCCAGCAGGGAGCTGCTGGGTCTGGGGAGGTGGGGAGGAGGGGAAGCTTCAGCCACAGCCTGGATAAAGCCAAATGCAGACACTGGGAGCTGGAAGGGCTTTGCAGCCTCACCAGCCCCATTTTTTGGGCAGCCCCAGGCTCTGCCCTGGGGTCGAAGGTGATTCCCTCATCCCACAGCAACTCCCAAGGCACTGGGGCACAGGACATTGCTCCCAGTCACCTCCTCTGGCCTCTCCCTGGGAACGCTGCCATGTCACAGAGCCATGGAATGCCAGAGTGGTTTAGGGTGGAAGGGACCTCAAAGCCCATCCAGTGCCACCCCCTGACAGGGCAGGGTCACCTTCCACTGTCCCAGGCTGCTCCGAGTTCCAGTGTCCAACCTGGCCTTGGGCACTGCCAGGGATCCAGGGGCAGCCACAGCTGCTCTGGGCACCCTGTGCCAGGGCCTGCCCACCCTCCCAGGGAACAATTCCTAATTCCCAATATCTCACCCAAATCTCTCCTGGTTTAGTTTAAAACCACTCCCCCTTGCCCTGTCTCTGCCTACATGTGGAAAAATTAATTCTCTCTCTTTTCCATAAACCCCAATGGACACAATGACGTCCCTGGCCTGGCTGCCATCTCTCCATCTAGGGGACAAGGTTGCCCAGAAAATGGCCCTAAGGCTGCCAGAGCTCCAGGAGCGTTTGGAGGCTCTCAGGCACAGGGTGGAATTGCTGGGGCTGTGCAGGGACAGGAGCTGGATCACTGATCCCCCTGGATTCCTTCCAGCTCAGGATATTCCACGGTTCTGTAATTCCGTGACCACACACCACCAGTGCTGGGCTTGCCTGTACACGCAGGAGGTGAATTCCTGAGCAGGGAGCCCTGACGGGTTCCAGGGAGCCCTGAGAGGTTCCAGGGGATGAGGAGCATCCCCTGTGCCTGCAGGACATGGTGCCCAGGGGCTGGCAGTGCCCAGGCTCCCTGGCAGTGCCCAGATGGTCTGTGGGTGGCAATCTCAACAGCCTGGTGGTGGCACTTGATGAATGGGCTGTAGAATTTGGTGAGATAATTAAAGAACCTGACTCTCACAATGCACCTGATAACAAATGAGGTGTCTCTTTTCCTTTTCTGTTTTGCACGGTGAATTGTATTCCTAAAGATTAATGGATTTACTATTTCTATCCCAACAATGGGCCCATCCCCTGCTCCTCCCTGCTCCCCTGGGGAGCTCCATCCCCAGGGTGTCTGAGCCAGGCAGGGACATGGGGACACTTTGGGTCTGGCAGCCCTCAGCCTCAGCTCTGACTCGCCCCAGCAGCAGAGAAAAGGCATGGGAAAAGTGGAAATCCTGCTGTGCATCCCAGGGAGTCTGTCCCTCTGGGATCCAGGGCTGAGGAGAGCAAGGTGTCACCAAGGTGTCACCAAGGTGTCACCAAGGTGTCACACAGCCTGGTGGCATCAGGGATGCCCGGGGGGCTGTTTGCAGACCCACCCACCTCGCAGGCAGTGCCTGGCCACAGCACAGAGGTGGGAAGGATGGGTGGTGTGAGGGAGATCAGGGATGCTCAGAGGGGAGAGCCAGGGTGGCTCTGGGTGATGACAGCCCCAGACTGTGCCCAGCTGAGCTGTGAGCACTGCCCTGTGTCCTAAGGGCACAGTGTGACATCAGCTCCAGCCTGTCTCTCCCTGGCACAGGACACTTTTCCCAGGGGACAGCATCCTTCCTCTGTCCCATCAGCTCCTTCCCTCCGGGGTCAGATTTCCAAGTGAGAAACACTGGCAAAGGGGACGTGATGAGCACAGCACTGGCCGGGGAGAAAGTCCAGTGGGATTTCTGGGATAAGCAGCCCTCCTGTGCTCCTGGAGCTGTTGGGAAGCATGGAATGCTCCAGCACTGGTTCACCAGGGAGTGACCCTCCAAACACCCACCCAGCAGCCAGGGACTGGCCCGAGCCATCAAAGCATCTCCAAAATGTGCTTACATATTATATAGACATTTAAATTAGGTACCTGTGCAAATCAGCAGGTCATTAATCACCCACTCGTTTAATTGCTTTTCCTGCCAAATTGGTTACAGATAAATAATTAAAGCTAAAAAGTGGGTTTGGATGCATTCCTCTGGAAAGTCTGGCTGGCAGCTGGGAAGGGGATCTTTGAACTCCTTGGCTGGCAAGGTCCCTCTCAGCAAGCAGGGCTCGGGGACTCGCTGGCCGAGGGGCAGCGGGGGTGGTGCCGGGATCTCTGCCGGGGCTGGCGCTCGGCTCATCCTTGCTGCTGTCCCGTGGAGAGGCTTTTGTGGGGAGCAGGAGCTTCCCGAGGCGGGGAGCCGCAGGCAGGGCCCCTCCCGCGCCGCCAGTGTGGGTTTTGCAGTGCACTTGGCTGCTAATCATGCATAATAATCGCATTTGCAGAACACAAATGTCACTTGGCTGAGTGCTTTCATTTACTGCCCCGTAAACACACCCTGGGGAGCCCTGGGCCCATAAAACATTGACAAGGGCCCTCGTTTCCCGGACATTGTCCCCCACAGAGCCTTTTGTCAGATGGCGAGGCCACGGGATGTGCTCCCGGCTGGGCACGGCCACCGGGCAGCTCCCGGTGTGCTGGGCAAAGGGAAGGATCATCCCTCATTGCTGTGCAGCCTTGCGGCTCCTGCACCTCCTCCAGGCAGGGCAGGAGGGGCTGGGTAGGGTGTGCTGAGCCCCAGGGTCTCAGGAGAAGTCCCACATCTCTGTCCATCCCCACTGAGGATGCACATCTCATCCCATCCCATCCCGTCCCGTCCCGTCCCATCCCATCCCTCCCACCCTGCAGGACCCAGCCAAGGGTACCCGGGAGGACCCCACACACCTTTCCCAGTGTTTGGGAAAGGGACATATCCCACACATGGGACAGTCCCAGCTGTCCCTCTGGCTGCCCCTGCTCCCCACAGCGGGCACAGCCAGGGAGTGACCCACAGTGCCCAGGGGCTGCATGAGCAGGGATCAATCCTGCCCGGAACTGATCCCAGGGGTCCAACCAGCCCTTTCCAGCCAGCAGCAGCTGAGGGGTTTGGGGACTTCTCTCTTTCTAGGACGGAAATTCTCCTTCCCAGTGCTTTTCCTGTGGGCACAGGAGTAGCCTCTGGCTGGGCAGCCACCAGTTGATTCAGTGCAAATGAAAGGGAGGATTAACAGAGGCAGGGCAGCTTGGAGGGGCTGATTTGCCAAGGACAAACCTGAACAAACCAGAAGAATCACAGAATCACCAGGCTGGAAGAGACCTCCAAGATCATCGAGTCCAACCCAGGCCAACCCCTCAACTAAACCCTGGCACCCAGTGCCACATCCAGGCTTTGTTAAACACATCCAGGGATGGTGACTGCACCACCTCCCCGGGCAGCCATTCCAGAACTTTATCACTCTTCCCATGAAAAACTTTTTCCTGGTATCCAACCTGAATTTCCCTTGGTGCAGCTGAGGCTGTGTGCTCTGGTTCTGTCAGTGCTGCCTGGAGACAGAGCCCAGCCCCACCTGAGCACAGCCACCTTTCAGGAGCTCTGGAGAGTGATGAGGTCACCCCTGAGTCTCCTTTTCTCCAGGCTGAGCACCCCCAGCTCCCTCAGCCGTTCCTCAGAGGGTTTGTGTTCCCAGCCCCTCTCCAGCCTCCTTGCCTCCTCTGGATGCACTCGAGCCCCTCAGCATCCTTCCCAACTGTGGGGCCCAGAACTGGACACAGAGCTCTGGCCCAGCTCCCTGCACCCCTTCCCTCTCCCCATTTCAGTGCAGGCTCCACAGGAGCTGTCCCTGGAGTTCCCAAGCAAGGGCTGCACCTGGGGATTCTCCTTCGCAGCTCTGTGGTCCCATCCTGCTCCAAGGAGGAGCCAGGGTCCCCCCAGACCCCTTATTCACTCTGGGCGTCCTGCCAAGCATCAGCTGCTCCAGACACTCATTCCCTGTGCTCCTGCCAGGGAAGAGATGGATGGGGTGCTCAACCCTGGCATTTGCCACCCGGGGCTCATAGCCCAGCTGTCCCCTTCCCCTTGCTCCATGTGGGACAATTCCAGCATCCTTGGCTGCTTTCTGATTGTCTCAGCCGCTTTGCCTTGTTGTTCTTGTTAAAGGCAGCTCTCAATAAGTAGTTCACTAACTCAGCCATTTGAGAATCATCATTAATTTAATATCCTTCCTCATTTATTAATGGGCCTACTTTGTCTTGACTCTCCAGTATTTCCTTTTCCCCTTGATATATTTGTAAAAGCCCTTCCTATTCCCCTCAGCTGCATGGCTACCACTAATGTTTGCTCTTCCTGCTGTCTTTAACATTTCTCTTCAACCTTAAATGAATTGGGCTCCTCCAGCTTCTATCAGCTCCCATACAGGGCTTTCCCATTCCATGCCAGAGCTGTCCTGCTGGGGGGCAGCCCCAGGAGGCAGCAGTGCCCTGCTGCTCTGGCAGCTCCTGCTGGGTCCTCAGAGAACTCAGGGACTTGGTTTTGTCCTGAGCAAGGACAAAATATCCACTGTGAGAGCTTCCCAGAGAGACCCTGGGGACAGGGATAAGCAGGGAGAGGCAACGGGTGGCTGGGGAGGGTTCAGGGATGCACCCCGAGGTCACTGCCCACCCAGCCTGTGAGCCCAGCTGTGGCTTTGGGGCACTGCCAGATTCCTGTGGCCAGCATCCATCCCGTGGGAGGTGTTCTCCAGGTCCTGGTTGTGCATGTGGCAGTCAGGCTGCTGCTCCCCTGCTCCAGTTGCTGGAGATGGGGAGGCCCAAGATCCAGTGGAGAGGATCATGATCCCATGGTTGGGAGGCCCAGGATCCAGTGCTAGAGAGGACCATGATCCCATGAGGAGAGGTCCAGGATCCAGTGCTGGAGAGGACCATGAATGATCCCATGGTTGGGAGGCCCAGGATCCAGTGCTGGAGAGGACCATGATCCCATGGTTGGGAAGCTCAGGGTCCAGCAATGGAGAGGTCCAGAATCAAATTTTGTGGAAGTCCAGGATTTAATGATGGTGAGATGCAGGATCCAACAATCCAAAGGTCCAGGATACAATGATGGGGAGATCAGTGATCCCGCAGTAGGGAGGTCCGGGATTCAGGGATGGGGAAGCCCAGGATCCAATGCTGAGAAGGTCCAAGGGCCTGAAGACTCCTTGTGGGTGGAAAAGGGAGTAGACAAAAAGTAGCAGGCGGGGCTGTGGCCCAGGTGGGAGCCTGGAGCACATCCCGAGCCAGGGTCAGCTCTGTGCTGTTGCCAAGGTGACGGGAAGCAGAGGCTCGGGATGTGTCTGTTTACATAAGAATTGTTGATTAATGAACATAGAGGCGAGATAATTTACTGAGACCCGGAGGCGCTGCCGGTATCTCTCCATCTCCGAGCTGTGGCTGCAGAGCCCTCGCGGTGTCCCCAGCCCGCGTGTCCTGACCCCGCCGGCACAGGGACCGGGATCCGCGGGACAAGAGAGCCCCCAGGTGATGGCCTCGGCCCGTGCCCCTCCGGAGCAGCACCGAGGTGTCCAGCGGTGCCCACAGCCAGCGGTGGGATGCACCCCAAAATCCCTCTGCAGGCCACCAGTGCTGGTGCTGACACCCAGTTTTTGGGTGGCTAAAGGAGCCCGGGCACCTCTCAGGGGTGTTCAGATGACAGGAGGGGACCCCCAGCGAGCCCTGGCACCCCTGTCCCCCCAGGGTGTCACCAGCCCTGGCTGTGCCATCAGCCGGGTCCCACCCAGACCATGCCAGGCCTCTGTCCCTCTGGGTGTGCCACGAGCCAGCTGTGTCACCCTGCTGTCCCCCAGGTGACGCCACCAGAGACAGCCTGTGCCACCGGGCTGCCCAAGGGACTCTGAGTTTGGTGGCACCTCCCAGGTGATTCTCACACTCCCACCTTGACGGCCACTTGTGGGGCTGCAGGTGACAAGGAAGCCCCCAGGTCCCCTCCCCGGCCTGGGTGAGCTGCCTACAAAGATCCTCATGCTGAAATAACCTCTCCCAAAGGTGCCAGATTTCCTGTGGGGAAGATTATGGATCCAGCAGCTTCCAAGGCCTTGGAGAAGCTGAGAAATGTCCCTAAAAGCACAACCTGGTTTGCTGCAGAATCTCTTCCCTGGCCAAAGGCAGGCAGTGGGGAGGAGAAGGTGGCGATCCTTGGGCTCCTCTTCCCTCGTGCAGCTCCAGGCAGGCACCTGAGTCCCATTTCCAGCACTTCAACCCTGTGGGATGGACGAGAATTGGACTCCCCAATTCAGGTACAGCCTGTGTCTCAGCACAGAGGTGGCCCTGCAGGAGGCAGGGGTCACCCAGCAGCCAGGCTGGCACCACGGGGGCCTGGTGCACCCCAGTCCTCCCTGAAGCTGCCAGGCAGAACCTGCCAGCACAAAACTCACGGCCAGGGGGCAGCTGCCAACATCTGGGTGGAGGATTTGGGAGTATTTGGGACGTGTTTGTGACACATGCAGGTGACATAGGAGAGCAGCACATCAGCACAGCAGGGACGGCATCACCAGTCCCCAAATTTCTACACCGAGTCTCATCCCCTGCTGCTGCACCAAAGCCTCAGTGTCTTGGATTTCAGCCCACTCAGAGATGAAATATCTGGTCAAACCTGAAAATTCCTGTGTGTTCCCAAGCAGGAAGCAGAGGGTGGGCAGGGGGAGAGAGGGAATGCTGGAGAGGGGCTGGGAGCAGGGATGGTGCTGTGGAGGGAGGGGGGCAGGAAGCAGCTGCTGGGTCCCAGAGCCCCTTGCCCAGCCTGGGCGCAGCTTTGGGGTGGTTTCCATGGCACTTCCCAGCTGCTGGCTGCTCCCAAGGCTGTGATTAAGTGCAGGCAGACCCACAATTAGCGGGGGGCCGCTGCTGGGGGGCTCTGGGGGAGTGCTGGGCCCCTGCCCCTGCACCTGCCTGGTGCAGCCTGCCAAGGGAGCTGTGCTGCACTGCCTGCACTGTCCATGGAGCAAGGAAAGGACCAGCATCTTCCCATGGCCCCAGGCAGGGCAGGGATCAGCATCCCTGTGACCGCAGGAAGGACAGGGATCAATATCCCCGCTGCCATGAAGGATCCATGTCCTCATGGCCCCAGCCAGGGCAAGGATCCACGTGTCCACATCCTTAGGCAGGGCAGGGATCAGTGCTCCCCTGACCTTTAATAGGACAGGGATCAATATCCCCTCCCCACTGCTGTGAGGCACAGCAGGGATCGGTGTCCCTGTCCCAGAGCAGGGCAGGGATCAGTGCCCCTGTCCCAGGAAGGGCAGGGATCAGTGCCATGTCCCAGAGCAGGGCAGGGATCAGTGCCCCTGTCCCAGGAAGGGCAGGGATCAGTGCCATGTCCCAGAGCAGGGCAGGGATCAGTGCCATGTCCCAGAGCAGGGCAGGGATCAGTGCCCCTGTCCCAGAGCAGGGCAGGGATCAGTGCCCCATGTCCCAGGAAGGACAGGGATCAATATTCCTACTTCCACTAGGGCAGGATCAGTGTCTGGATGGCCCCAGACAGGGAAGGAATCATTGCTCCCATATCCCACAGCAGGGAATGGATCAGTCTCACCATGTCCCAAAGCAGGGCAGGGATCAGTGTCCCTGCGAGCCAGGATGGACAGAGATCATCATTCCCATGCCCCCAGGCAAGGCAGGGTCAATATCCTCACTCCCCCATGCCCCCAGGAAGGACAGGGATCAATATTCCCACTGTCATGAGGCAGGACAGGGATCTGTGACCCCATGTCCCCATGTCCCCAGGCAGGGATCTGTGTCCCCGTGTCCCCAGGCAGGACAAGGATCTGTGTCCCCATGTCCTCAGGAGGTGCAGGGATCCGTGTTCCCGTGTCCCTTTGTACCCATGTCCCCGGGCAGGGCAGGGATCCGTGTCCCCAGGCACTCCCAGCCCACGCAGAGTCCCGCGGCAGCACAGGGAGGGGATGGGTTGGGGGTGCCCTGGGGTCCCGGGGATGGGTTGGGGGTGCCCTGGGGTCCCGGGGATGGGTTGGGGGTGCCCTGGGGTCCCCTCCTTGCTCTGCCCCACAGCCCCGCGCCCGTCCCCAGGTGCCCCATCCCTGTGGGGTGCCCCCAGGCGGGGGTCTGTCCCCAGGGGGGGCACAGCGGGGCGGCCGCCGGAGCAACTGGAGCAGAGGAAATGCTGGGACTTTGAACATGGCCGGAAATAATGACTTTAAAAATGTATCATTCTGCAAACTCATTAAGGCGCATCCCCGGCAGCAGGGGAAGGGAATTGCCGGGCCTGGGAGCCGCTTGATCTTTACAAAATGTGCACAGCGAGCGCTCCTGAATATTTAACCCCAACGGCTCCCGGGGCGCTGGCGAGGCCGTGGGGGCACGGGAGGGGTCCTGGGAAAGGGAATGTGAGGACCTTGGCTCCTTCTCCGTGCCCTCCTGTTCAGCTGGGCACCCAAACACCTGCAGCTTGTGCTGGGCTGGCAGGATTGGTGCTGAGCTACCTGAGCCAGAGCCAGGACAGCTCCCAAAACTCGGTGGCACCTCAGTTTGGGATGGGGTATCCCTGCCAAGCTTGGGATAGGAGCGGGCACAGGAATGCTGGTTGTGCTGGCAGCCAGTGCTCTGCCAGGGGTAGGAGGGAGTCACCAATCCCTGGGGACACAGGGACACCGGTGGCACTGCCACCCGTCCGGACAGCGCTGCTGTGGGTCTCCTTCAATTCCCAGCAAAGCAGGAGCTGGGCTGGGGCTGCTGCTGCCCGTGGTGCCCCTGGCCCCACACCCCGGTGTGCCCCACAGAGCCCTGTCCCACCGCCATGCCCAGTTCCCAATTTCTCTACAGCAGCTGAGCCACCCTCAGCCACCCCGGAGGGCTCATCCCCGGGACGGCCCCATCCCGTGGTGGCATGAATTCCCGGGAAGGGGCTGTGCTTCCCTTCCCTTCCCTTCCCTTCCCTGTCCCCGGAGCGCTGGCGAGCCCCCCGCCCCTCGGCGGTGACCTTTCGGAGCAATCTGTGCTGCGAGGCTGCCGGCGCGCCAGGCAGGCGTTGCCATGGCAAAGCGGCAGCGCAGCGAACGCTCCGCAATTACCGGGGAACGGCTCCCCGGCAGCCCCGCCACGGCCCCGCCGAGCCGCCGCCGTCCTCGCGGCCTTCGGGGCAGTGCCAGCGCCACCGGGGGGTCACACGTCCGGTGCCACCCTCCGGACCGCCACGCACGGAGCGGTGGGTGCTCAGCTGGGGGTGAGGGACGGCAGCGTCCGGGTGGGGCACCTGCAGTCCCTGTCCTGCACTGCTCAGCCCCATCCCCATCCCCACCCTGCCCAGCCAGAGGCTTCCATCGGCTGCAGAGCTGATCCCAGTGCCAGCTCGGGGCTGTTGGCACTCCTGTCCCTTCTCTGCTGGGGACATCGGCTGGGGAAACATCCACTCCCCCATTCCCACATATTGCTCTTTCCCACCCTTCTCTCCCCTATCCTCTACCCATCCTGCTTTGCCAGCCCATTCAGGTGACAGCCCTGAAGTCCCCCAGCCCCTGTCCCCTGCCTGCCACCTCCCTGAGTGCCAGGGGGTGCTCCAGGCTGGGTACTGGGTGCAGGGTCCCCACTCAGGCAGCACAGGCAGGTGCTGCCAGCACAGCACAGCACAAAATCAATCGACTGCACCCACTCCCACAGATGGATTTACACGGAGAACAAAACGTCTAAAAATGTGCCAGTGCTCCCAGCCTGCTGGGAAGGCTCTCCATGCACACAGAGACATTTCCCCGGCCTTGGGGCGCTCACCCTCCTCCTGCGCCCCTGGCACCCCGTGGATGTGCAGCTGCATCAGCCTGGCCCCTGCCCCTGACCTTCCTGCTGGGCTGGCAGCACCCTGGGGCACCTTGGCTCCCTTTGGGAATGCTCCCGGGGGTGCTGCAGGTCCTGCTGGCAGCAGGGACACGCTGGTGTCCCCCTGCCAGGACTAGGGGCTGCCCAGAGCTGGCCCTGGGGGATTTCAGTGCTGCTGCAGGGTTGGGATGCTGTGTAACCCCCTGCACGGTGCAGGTAATTCCCTTTTCTCCCCAAATCCTGCTGCTGCAGCCTCAGCAGCGCTGCAGAACTCCAGGCAGGGTTGATGGTTTGTGGCAGGGACACAATTCCTGGTGCATCCTTCCCTGTGCCCTCCTGCTCCATCCCCATACGGACAGGACAGCACCATGGCTGTCCCCACCCCATCCCTGGGGATGTGTCCAGAGCAACCCCATAACACCCCCATGCTCTGCCGATCCTCTTGGAAGAGCACTGCTGGCCTCTAAAGAGGTGACAGCGCTGGGCTGCTGCTGCCTGACCTGGGCACAGGGGTCTGGGGGACCTGTCACCTTGACAGGGTGCTGCTGTGACCGGGGTGTCACAGCAGGTGTGACACAGGCACCCAGGAAATGCCACCTCTGTGTGTGTTCTCTGTGTGCCACCGTGTCACCCCAGCGTGGCCCAGCAGTGCCACCCATGTGTGTGTCTGTGTCTGTGTCACTGTGTCACACTGGCATGGCCCAGGTGGTGCCACCCGTGTGTCTGTGCCTGTGTCTGTGTGTGTCACCGTGTCACACTGGCATGGCCCAGGCAGTGCCACTCATGTGTCTGTGCCTGTGTCTGTGTGTCACTGTGTCACACTGGCATGGCCCAGGAGGTGCCACCCTTGTGTTTGTGTGTGTTCTGTGTGTGTCACCGTGTCACACTGGCATGGCCCAGGAGGTGCCACTCGTGTGTCTGTGCCTGTGTCTGTGTCTATGTGTCACTGTGTCACACTGGCATGGCCCAGGAGGTGCCACCCTTGTGTTTGTGTGTGTTCTGTGTGTGTCACCGTGTCACACTGGCATGGCCCAGGAGGTGCCACTCATGTGTCTGTGTGTGTGTGTGTCACCATGTCACACCAGCGTGGCCCAGGCAGTGCCACCCATGTGTGTGTTCTGTGTGTGTGTGCCACTGTGTCACAGCAGTGTGGTCCAGGCAGTGCCACCAGTGTGTCCGTGTGTGGGTGTGGGTGTGTATGTCACCGTGTCACACTGGTAGAGCCCAGACAGTGCCACCCATGTGTGTCTGTGTGTGTCTATGTGTGTGTGTGTCACTGTGTCACAGCAGCGTGGTCCTGGCAGTGCCACCCGTGTGTCTGTGTCAGTGTGTCTGTGTGTGTCACCGTGTCACACTGGCATGGCCCAGCAGTGCCACCCGCGTGTCTGGGTCTGTGTCTGTGTCTGTGTCTGTGTCTGTGTCTGTGTCTGTGTCTGTGTCTGTGTCTGTGTCTCTGGTTGTGTGTGTCACTGTGTCACAGCAGTGTGGCCCAGCAGTGCCACCCGTGTGTCTGTGTGTGTGTTCCACTCCCGAGAGCTCCCAGGAGCTGTTGATTTAACCCTGTTTCAGAGGCGGCTGAATTCCCCCTGCAGCAATGCGAGGCTTTATCGCCACAGCCCAGGAATTCCGGGAATTCTGCTCCGCTCCCAGGCCAGGGCACTGCCACTGGAGTGATCCCGCTCCCAGCCCGACCCTGCACGGGATGCCCTTCCCAGCCTCGGGGGCATCGGGGCTGCCAGGAGCTTCCTGCACCGAGGGAGAGCCCTCCCAAATTCCAGAGGCTTAGGCTGGTGGCTGGGGGGAGGAAATGCCCCTTCCAGAGGGCTGGCAGAGCCACGGCCAGCTGTGGGGCAGGGGTGGCCGTGGGACAGCCCCGAATGCTCCACCTGCCTTGCCCTGGGTACAGCCCATGCACCCCCAGTGACTGGGGGGGTCTCCATTTGTGTTTTGTGACCTGAGCTGGGGCAGGGCACTTCCCCCCGCTGTGAAGGGCATCACTGAGCTCCCAGGGTGGAAGGATTTAGGTACGTGTTTGGAGGCAGCACCAGACCCCAGAGAAGGTGAGGCAGAGACCCCGCAGGCAGGTGGGGAGGCACCTGCAGGTGCCAAATCCAGCTTCCCACAGAGCCCAGTGTGGGTCCCAGTCCCAAAGGTGCCTGTGCCAAAGCAGAACAAAGCCACAACGAGCTGGAGCACCCCATGCCCGGGGTGCCAGGGTGTGCTTGGTGGCTCTGCAGGACCATCGGGGGGATGAGAGAGGGGAGGGTCTCATGGAGAGCACCTAGGCTCTCCAAAACCACCCAGGAGAGAGGAAAGGTGAAGGATTTCAGACATGGTTTCGTTTGGACTTGGCAGTGCTGGGCTTGTGGCTGGGCTTGATCTTAGAGGACATTTCCAACCTAAACCATCCCATGATTTCCAGTGTGAGGCTCCCAGTCCATCCTGCAGCCTGGCACTGGGCACAGCCAAACACCAGGCACAGCCCATGCTGGGGACACTCCTGGTACCTTCCTGGCACCCCAGGGACAAGGACAGGGCACAGCTGGCAGCAAACTGGGCACAGGCAGGGCAGGGAGCAGTGCCACACTCGCTGCCCGGGGCTGTCTGGGTTCCCAGCTCAGTGTCCTGCAGAGAGCTCCCCCGTCCCGTTGTGCTGGCCCTGCTGCAGAGATACCCCTAGCAAAGATATCCCAATCAGAGTTACCCCAAGCAGAGTCACCCCAGGCAGAGATACCCTGAGCAGAGATACCCCAAGCAGAGATACCCCGAGCAGAGATACCCCAGGCAGAGATACCCCGAGCAGAGATACCCCAGGCAGAGATACCCCAGGCAGAGATACCCCGAGCAGAGATACCCCGAGCAGAGATACCCCAGGCAGAGATACCCCAGGCAGAGATACCCCAGGCAGAGATATCCCAGGCAGAGATAACCCAGGCAGTTACCGCAGGCAGAGATACCCCAAGCAGAGATATCCCAAACAGAGATGCCCCAAGCAGAACTACCCTGAGCACAGTTACCCCAAGGAGAGTTACCCCAAGCAGTTACCCCAGGCAGAGAAATCCCAAGCAGAGATACCCCAGGCAGAGATATCCCAAGCAGAAATATCCCAAGCAGAGTTACCCCAGGCAGAGTTACTCAAGCAGAGTTACCCTGAGCAGAGATACCCCGAGCAGAGTTAACCCAGGCAGAGCTACCCCGAGCAGAGTTACCCTGAGCAGAGTTACCCCAGGCAGAGAAATCCCAAGCAGAGTTACCCCGAGCAGAGTAACCCCAGGCAGAGAAATCCCAAGCAGAGTTACCCCGAGCAGAGTAACCCCAGGCAGAGCTACCCCGAGCAGAGTTACCCCGAGCAGAGTAACCCCAGGCAGAGCTACCCCGTGCTGCTGGGCCCTCCCCAGCCCCTGCAGAGCCCAGCGCTGACCCCTGACCCCTGACTGTGGGATCACAGCAGGGAGGGAGCACAGCGCAGCAAGCCACGGATGCAGCAGGGATGTTTGTGGGTACAGAACCTCACTCCAAGGATGGCAGGTGCCCCGGCTGGCACCGTGGCATCCTTTTGCCCCCCTGCCAGGAGGCTGAGCAGCACGGGAGGGCAGGAGCAGGGCCAGGGGGCTCAGTGGGGTGTGCCATGGCGCATCCCATGGGATTGGCGCAGTGGGACCCAGCTGAGCGCCCCGAGGAGCTGCGGGAGGGGGCTGGGGGCACAGCACACTTCAGAGGGGAGTGGGCTGTGGATATTTTGCCAGCCCTGTGCAGAGCCACGAGGCAGCACACAGGGAGGCAGCACACGGGCACGTCCCCAGAGCTGGCAGGGGTTGGGATCAAAGCCCTGGCAGGAGCCTGGCTGGGGCAGCACAGCTGGCTGCTGCCCCTGCGAGGGCTGCGCTGGCCTGGGCACTGCCTGTGCCCTCTGTCCAGGGGTGGCACTGCCTGTCCAGGTGGGGACACCGAGGAGCTGCAGCCCGTGTCCCCAGCACCACGGAGTGCCTGCAGGTGGGCACGGGGCTCCTGCTGGAAGATGTCCCTTGGGATGGCCGGGAAAAAGGCCCCCCTCCAGCTCCTCTCCTTCCCCTTGCACCCACACATCCCATCCCGCAGGGGTGGCAGCTCCCAGGGACGCAGATAGAGCCCATCAGGTGCTGGGGGGCACAGAGGGGCATGGAGCCTGCAGAACTGGGAGCTGCTGTGCCCAGAGAGGCAGCACTGCCACCTGCGGTGCTGCTCCTGCCCCCACATTAAATGGAATAATTCCGTGGTTTGGGCTTCCAGGAGGCTCTTGCTAGAGGAACACAGCCACTGCCTGGTGCCACCCTGTTCCCTGGCACACACAGCATGGCTGGCACCAGGAGATGGCTCTGCCTCGGCACCCCAAGGACTGTCCCCAGGAGGGCAGTGGGGCTCAGTGGGGACGTGGACTGCCCCCCAGTCCCCAGAGCAGGTCAGAGGGGCAGGGGACATCCTGTGTGCCAGCAGTTTGCTTTGTCCATCCCCACGCGGGGTTGGGAGGTGGCAACAGCCACCCAACGCTCACACTGCAGCACTGCCACCAACAGTACCAAGGTCTGCTGTGTTGGGGACCCTGCTGTTGGGGCCCCTCTCACTCCTGGGGGTGGGGGGGGGGGGGGGGTTACAGCAGTCTCTGGTGTCTGACTGCAATCCCTGAGCTCCAACATCCTCCCCACGCCGGGGCTGGGCTCATTGGAAATTCCTCCTTTCAAACATCCTCCAGCCCCAGAAACGCTGTCCAGAGGGTCAGAGCTCCCCACTGAGACACCCAGCCCCTCCTGGGGCACCCACCCTCCTCGGCACCCACCCCACGGGGGGATCCTGCCCCACAGGGACCACAAAGGAGCCTGATCAAGGAGTGCTGCTCCATCCGCCACAGTCCCAGGGCAGCGGCTCCTCCAGCTCCCCGGGGAGATGGGTGCAGGAGGGGCTCCCCCAGCTCCCCGGGGAGATGGGTGCAGGAGGGGCTCCCCCAGCTCCCCGGGAATGGGGCCGGTGCCTTCCCGGGGCGATGGGTGCCGGAGGGGCTCCCCCCGTCCCCTGCCCTGAAGCACAGGGAGGGGATGGTGCCTCTGGAGGATTCTCCTGCCCGCAGGGACCTGGAGCCGCAGGCAGGTTTCCCATCACCAGCGATGGGGTCCCGCACCCTTCCCCCGCGCCCCGAACAGGTTTCGCTCGCCGGCACAGCTGCCGAGTCCAGATGTTGCCGGAATTGAGGGAGGCAGGGCTGCTCAGCCCACAGCTGCTCCCTGCTTCGCTTGCAATTGCTTTGGAAATATTGTGTGTGCTCAGCTCTTTAGAGCTAATCTCCATCCTGCAGCCGCGCCTGGCGGAGCTGCCCACGCCAGCCCGGCTGCTGGGCAAGCTGGGCAAACTGGGCGAGCTGGGCAACAAGGGGACGGGAGGGGTCCGTCCAGCAGCTCCCGCGTGGGGCAGAGCCGGGGCGGGGCGATGCCGAGGAGGGGGCGAGGGCTGGGTACCACCCCGGCGATTCCTCCGCGCTTGATTGGGGCCATTAATCAATCGCGCGCTCTCCGGCAGGCTGACAGAGCCCGCGAGTGTCAGCCTGTGAGCGATCCGCTCGCTCGGCACCATCCATCAGGCCCCTGGCAAGCGCCGCGCGACACCCCCTCCCTGATTTATCTGAGGCCAATGGAGTCATGAAAAACAGCTGGTAAATCCTTCCCCATCAGCCGGCTGATTATTAATGCAGCCAAGTGTGGAGGCAGCCAGCGAGTCGGAGAGAACGGGGCCGGTGAGAGGTGGCATCTGGCCCGGGCCGGCTGCCCCCGGGGCCCGAACCCTCCCGGAGGATGCTGCCGTTCCCTGCCCGTTCCCTGCCACCGTGGGAGCAGTGTGCTGCCTGTCCCCGGGCATCGGGCAGCGCTGCGGTGGCCGCAGAGGTGACCCGGGCTGCTGCCCCACCTGCAGCTCCTGGCTCAGGTGGGCACGGAAGGCTCTGCCCAGGAGTAGCCGGGATGGGGAGGGTCAGGACCCCGAATCGCCAGGCTGGGGGGCTCAGAACCCCCCATTTGGCCAGGATGGGGAGGGCAGTTCAGAACACCTGGAATAAAAAACTGGCTCAGAACGCCTGGGATGTCCTGGGACAGCAGGGATGAGAACCATCAGGATGCCCAGCTGGGGACAGGGCGGGGTTCAAAACCTTGGGATGGCCAGGCTGGAAGGGCTCAGGACCCCTGGGACACTCAGGCTGGAGGGCTCAGAATCCCCTCAGTGACCACACTGGCAGCGCCCAGGCTGGAGGGCTCAGCACCCCCGGGATGCACAAGCTGGGTCACCTTCGAACCCCCTGGGATGCCCAGGCTGGAGGAGCTCAGGATGCTCTGGCTGGGGGGCTCAGGACCCCCAGGAAGAGCAGTCATGCTGCTGCTGCTGCCCCATGGATGGAGACAGCTGGCACAGAGGGACACCAGGACTTTTCCAGAGCGAGGGCAGGCTCAGGTTGTGGCTCTGGTGCAGGGGTGGGGAGATTGCCCAAAGGAAGGAAGGAGAAGCCTGTACCAGCACTGTGGGTAGTCATGGAGCAGGGCCCCATCCTAGTTCTGGGTGACACTGGGGACATGCTGGGGTGTCCCCAACCCCTGCCAGCCCCTGCAGCCATTGCATCCCCCACGGAGCCAGCGCAGTCTGGGGGAACTGGTACTGTGGCACCCCAAGATGCAGCACCCCCACATCCCTGCCTGCACCCTGCACATCCCACCTGCCCCCCCCCAGCCCTACAAAAAATCATTCCCCTGGGGCAGATGAGCCACTTGCCAGCTTTCCCAGCCCCATCTCCCCCTCACACCCCACACTGGTGCCCACAGTGCTTGCTCCTCATGCCCTGCCAGGCTGTTGTGCCCTCTGCACTGACATAAACTGCTCGGGGGAAAAAAATCCTCTAAACTGTGTGAGTGGGCTGGAAGGAAGCTGGAAGCAGCATTTTCGTGGTTGTGTGCCGAGCAGGTGCAGCTGACAATTAGCTATCTCTTCCCAGCCTCTTCATTTAGTTCCTCAAGGTTATTTTGAAAATTGAATATTCAATTAATAAAAGAGTGGCTTTGCAGGGCTCTCAGTGCTCCCTTCCCTGGGGCGGACGCGCCCTCGGAGGCAGCTCAGGAGGAGAGGGAAGGGGGAAGAAGCTCATCCTCCTCTTCCTCCTCCTCCTCCTCCTTATCCCCTACCCTTAACCCTCCTCCAGAGCCACGTTTGGAGCTCCCCCGAGCTCCAGATTTGCACGGAGAAGATGAAGCAGCAGAAGTTGTTGTGGTGGAAAGTAGGTGACGTTGAGTCACGTTCGAGCCTGTCACAGAACACGTCGTCCTCCTTCCCTGGTGTCCCCCCCCCTCAAAACCCAGCCTGGGCCCCCACCAGCATCACCCCAGCCCACCCGGTCCCCCGAAGCCGTGGGGAAGTGTGGGAGGGAAGGGGGGCAGCTCCTCCCTTCCCTCCAGCTCATCCTCATCCCACCCTCCCCTGCTTTATTTTCTTTTCTGCCACTTAAATATCACACGACGATGAGCCAGGATTGCTGGGAGTGCTGCTGCTGCTCCACAGGGTCCCCTGCCGTGCCCAGAGTGATGATCTCGCACCTCAGCCCAAATCCTCCGTGGGGTCAGCAGCAGCCCCCTCCCCACACCCAGAGGGAGCACACTGCCCCTCTCCTGCAGCTCCTCTCCCCGGGGCTGCTCCTCCTGCAGGGTCAGGGCAGACTCTGCTCCCAGATAAAGCCTGAAATGAGAGCCTGTGCCTCGCTGGGGGCCTTGCTCCGTGCTGTGCATGTGTCACCCCTGTGTCACCGTGCTGGGACAAAGACCCTCGGCCTTCACTTCAAGCATGGCCAGCCACCAGGCTGGGGACAAGTCAGGGCTGTCCTCCCATGCTGGGACTGCTGTCCTGCTTTCTTTGACTGTGAATGAAGAGCCCTGCCCTGCTGGAGTCCCCAGCAGCACACTGGGATGGGCAGTGTTCACTTTTGGTTCTCTGCATTCCTGGGCTCCGAAAATCAGCTCTAAAGCCTCACTGGAGAGGGGACAGTGAGCTCTGCCCCAGCCCAGGATGGGCCAGGGGCAAAATCGAGTGAGAGGAGCCACAGCCCAGGGCAGGGACAGACAGAATTCCCACGGGACGCAGCCACAGCAGATTGCCAAGGTGGCCGGAGCAGGTGGCAGCAGCGTGGGGACACCTCTGCGTGTGATGGACGAGCGCTGGCTCACACCTCTGCTTCCTCAGCTCTTCATGGAGCAGGGCTGATGGCCGAGGGCTGGGAGATTTATCACGGAATATCACTCCGGCTGTGCCCAGAACTGCTGCGTGGGCCCTTTGGGAGGGGGGAGGTTCCCAGCCAGGGCAGCAGCCCCAGGCCCCTCCGTGCTGCCCTGCAGGTGCTGTCCCCAAGGTGCCCTCCAGCAAAGGCCCCTGGGGGTGTGACACCTGGGGACAGCTCCACGCTGAAAGCTGCATCCCAACACAACCCCCCCACACTCATCCCAGCTCACCGGGAAGGAAAATTCCATTTGGGACCCAGCTGCCAGCCCTGTCCTCTGCCTGCCCCTGTTCCACCCCAAACCCTGCAGGGCCATCGATCCAGGAAAGGATATTTCTGCTTACCAGGGGTACATTACCTGGATCAGGGATGACACGGGCCATTGGGATGCTCCAAGCAGTGCTGGATCAGCGTCCCAGCTCAGGGTTCATCCCGGAGCTTCTCTCCTCCCTCTCTCATGTCCCCCCCACCATTTCCCTTTTTCCAAAGCCTCAGTTACATCTTCCTTGTTATCCTCCTCCCCGTGCTATCTGGGTCACCCTCCCTTGCCATTACCCCAGATAATTGTGAGCTGAGTGGAGGCCACGGGCAGCAATCTGGCAGCAGCACCTGGGAAACCGCTGCCTCCGCAGACACCTCCCTGCCTTCCTCAGCCCTCCTCTTCCTCAGCTCCCGCACCCCAGCCTGCTTGTCCAGCTCTGGGAAAGCTGGCAGGGCTGCAGGAAGGGAAGGGGGATCACCAGGGCAAATGCCCCCAAAAGGAGCTGGGGTCACAGGCTCACCCTGCCCCGTGCAGTGAGGGGGGGTTGCAGCTCGGGAGGGGCTTTTGGGAACACTCTTCTCCTGTTTCCAGAGGGGAAACTGCTGTGCCCAAAGGCTGGAGGCTCGCAGCCTGCACTGCTCTCCTGGGGTCCTGCTCGCATGGGCACAAACAGATTCCAGCCTCACCCAGAAAAGGAATTAAATGGCACCATCTGGCACTCGGGGAGCTCTTCCCCCTCCCGCTGGTGGGGAGAGGGTAATCCAGGACAGGAACCAGGCCATGCTGCTGGAACAGGCACCGGCCCTGGCACTGGCCAGGAGGGGACACCCCCACAGTGGCCAAGCCAGGCCTGGGGTCCCAGCAGGTCCCAGCACATCCCGAGAGGCAGAGCTGGACACAGCCCCTCCCTGCAGGGACCAGAATAAGCTTTTTTTAATACATAATTATATCTCCCAAAGTGGCCCAGCCTCCTCCCAGAGCTGCTTTTAGCTCAGCTAAACCCACGTGTAAATTCAAGCTGTCTTGGACCCCATCCTGCTCTCCCCTCCTGCCCAGCTGGGATGCCCCAAATCCCGGGCAAAGCAGGTGGAGCAACCTGACCCCAACCTCTGAGAGCAAGGGATGGGGCAAGGCACCAGGATTTTGGTGTGTCCTCTAAAGATTTCATAGAAAAGGGGTTAAATCAAGGATGAGAGGAAAAACACCGAGACCTGGCTAGACCCCAAGATCCAGGGGATGGCAAATCCCATGGGATGGGGCTCTCATCCCCTCTCTGTGCTGGTGCTGTGCCCCATTTCTTGCTGTGCCATGGAGCTGCCTGCATTTCCCCTGCTTGCATTTCCCTGCCTGCATTCCCCTTCCTGTATTTCTCTTCCTGCATTTCCCCTCCCGCATTTCTCTCCTGCATTTCCCCTGCCTGCATTTTCCTGCCTGCATTTCCCCTGCCTGCATTTTCCCTACCTGCATTTCCCCTGCCTGCATCTCCCTTCCTGCATTTCCATTCCTGCATCTCCTTGCCTACATTTTCCCTGCCTGGTTTCCCCTGCCTGCATTTCCATTCCTTCATTTCCCTGCCTGGTTTCCCCTGCCTGCATTTCCATTCCTTCATTTCCCTGCCTGGTTTCCCCTGCCTGCATTTCCCTTTCTTAATTTCCCTGCCTGGTTTCCCCTGCCTGCATTTCCATTCCTTCATTTCCCTGCCTGGTTTCCCCTGCCTGCATTTCCATTCCTTCATTTCCCTGCCTGGTTTCCCCTGCCTGCATTTCCATCCCTTCATTTCCCTGCTTGGTTTCCCCTTCCCGCATTTCCCTGCCTGCATCTCCCCGGCAGCCGCGGGGAGGAGGCTCCCGCTGCCCGCGATGGCATCAGGGTGGCTGTGGCTGCAGCCTCCGCAGGAATATGAACCCATCAATTAGGGAATAAGTGCCTCTCCTGTCCTTGTTAATCCCCTCCTCTCCGAGCTGTTCTTTATTATTTACGGTGAAGGTGCCCCGGGATGTGCTGTCGGAGGGACGCCTGACAGGCTCAATCTGTACCGTACAATTACATCCTCCTCCTCCTCCTCGCCAGCTGGGGAATCCCTTTCTGCGCTCCCACCATCCTGCTCTTTTCCACATCCACCCTGGGAACAGAGCCGGCGGTACCAGACCCCCCTGACGCCCCACCCCATCCCCACGGAAGCCCTGGGATGCTCCGGGTGGGAGCCAGCCTGGAGGGCGGGAGGAGCGGGGGGGGAGGGCTGGGGTCCGGGCGAGGCGCTGCAGAGGCATTAACTGAGCCAGGATTAACATTCACCGGCGAAAAAATAACTCCATCCGAGCTGCGTCTGTTCCGGGGGCCTCGTGTGCGGCACGAATGGAAGCGCAGCATCCCCTGGGAGCCCCCGGGATGTGTGCGCTGCAGCCGCGTCAGCTCTTTGCAAGGGCTGCTGATGCCTCGGCTAACGAGCTCCCCGCTGAACGTGTCCTACGCACACCTGAGGATGCAGCCGGCTGCCTTCGCCTCCTCCCCGCTCTGCTCCCGCCTGCTGCCCTCGTCTGCCGCCCGGCAGTGCCGTCACCCCGGCCGGGCGCCCGTGTGGGGGCAGCTCCGGGGGCTGTGCGGGCATCGCTCAGGGAGGTGCACGGCCAGGATGTGGCAGGGGCTGGGCAGCGTCCCCGGGCACTGCACTGGCACTCAGGAAGGTGCTTTGTGGTCAGGAGGTTGGCAGGTTGGTATCTGACAGGTCAGGTGGGGTTTGGGGGCTGCAGGGTCCGTGCAGGTGCTCGGGGTATCCTGGAGAGCTGCAGTGGGGCTGGGGGCTTCCTTGCTGAGCTGTGTGATGAGCCCACCCTCACAATCCCCCACGGATCCCCCAGTGAAGCCAGGGCAGCTCTGGCACAGGTGGCACAGACAGGGGTGCCCTGCTGCACCTGCAAGCAGCAGGTGGGTGCCCCAGAGCACGCAGGGTCCAGCCCATCCCTGTGCCCAGGATCAGCTGGATTCTGCCCACACCTACGTGCTGGTGTGTCTTCCCAACACATCCCTGAGTGCTGGCCTTTCTTGGGAGGCACCCCCAGGAGCTGCTGCCATCCCCCAGCTGGGCAAACCCTCGGGGTGCCACTGTCTTGGTCCCAGAGGGGCCGTGGGGTGTCACTGGGGATGTGTAGGGGGGTCTGGGCTCCATGATTTCTCTCTGGAGCTGCCCTGCCCTGCTGCCCAGCCTGGTGGCACTCTGAGAAGGGTGGGTTGTTCCTCCAGGATGACATGGTGCCCTGGAGCATAGGTCAAGTGCATGGGCAAGGGCTGCAGTGGGCACCGTAATAACAGCCTGGGGATAAGAGGATAAAGATATCTCCCGGCGGTGCCTCCCCCTCTCTGCTCTGTGGGGAAGCAGTGCCTCCTCACCCCAGCCCAGCCACTTATTTTTAGGCTGTCACCTCCTTGCTCCTCTCATGGGTGGCTTTTATCAACAGCCAGCGCCTCAGAGCAGCTCCAGTGCCAGGCAGGAGCTCCATGTGGCCGTGCCTGGCACGGCTGTGGAAGACCCTGCCCAGAGGGTCCCAGCCCTGGCTCGCTGCCATCCTCTTCTTCAGGGCGTGGACAGCAGGGACAAAGACTGGTCCTGGTGTCCACTCCTCCCTGCCAGCTCCAGAGCCTGGGCACAGCTTCCAGCCTGGGTACCTTCCCACCCTCCCCATGCCCTGGCTCCTGTCCCAGCACCTTCCCCAGCTCTGATCCCAATCCTCTGGGGCTCCCCAGACCCCATCCCTGTGCTCCAGCTCCTCGCAGCCCTTGCTCTCCCGCAGCTCTGCGTGGCCTGCAGCATCCTCAGGACCCCCCGATCCTTCCCATTCTCTTCTCCCGTGTATTTTGGTAGCCGGAGCTCCCTGAGCCTCCTCCTTGCCCAGCAGCACCTCCCTGGCACGGCTTTGCCCAGTGCCAGCTCTCGGTGGCCATGAGCGGCAGCCACGGTGCCGTAATTAGCCAGGTACAGCAGGAACACACTTGCAGCCTAACAGCTCTTCTGGAGCCGAATGGGAGTCAATTAATCTAATTAAAGCAGCCACTGGTTCATTATCTGTACACAGTCCACGAGGATGCACAGGCGGCCTTGTCCTCGCTGTGCCCCTGCCCACGAGCTGCTCAGGTGAGTGCCCACGGGCGGGCACGGGCAGGACTCGCTCCATCCGTGCCGAGGTACCCAGGGCATTGCCCAGGGGGGAAAAGGGGACACAGAACATAGAGGGGGGTGACTGCCCCGTGCCTCGGACACCCAGAGGTGCCAACACGTGGCTGGGCGCTGGTGGTACCCACCAGGACGGGACGCAGGACGACGTCCCCGAGGATGCCGCAGGGTTTGAGTGCCGTGGGGATGCAGTGCCAGCCGGGCCTGGCACCGTGCCATGTCCCGGAGAGGCTGAGCAGGTCCTGCCGGGCGGCACGGCAGCTTCCGGCAGGGTAATTACAAGGCAGGCCGAGGAGGAGGGCTGTCTGCACAGGTGTCTGCCAGCAGGGCGCTGGCACTCACACCGCCTAATTAGACACCCTGCCAGCCCTTAATGAGAACAAATGAGAGGCCAGCCAGTGCAGGGCTGGGCCGTGGCGTCCAGACCCCGTCCCACGTGCTGGCCCTGGCACGGTGCCCTCGGAGATCTGGTGGCTGCTGTCATCGGGGCGTGAGGGGCTGGTCACAGCAGCTCAACCCCCTGTGCCAGGGAGCTCTGGCATCAGGGCAGAGTTTGCCAGCCCCAGCAGGACCCCCTGCAGCAGTTTGTGTTCTGCAGGGTGCTGGGCACCACCACAAATGCAGTCCCGTTCCCAACCCCATCCCTTGCTCCTTTCCAAGCCCTTTTGGGAGCTGATCCTCCACATAAAGCAAGGTCCTGCCCTGCCTGGCCCTCTCCCCCTTGACCCATCCCATTGCAGGAGGGACCTGGATGCCAGCTGGATCTGCTGAGCCTCCACTTATCCCCTGACCAGCTCCAGAGCTGCCAGTGCCCCCTTGGGCATCCCAGGGCATGGGGATTGCCACCTCTGTGCCTCACCCTGGCACACTCACCCAGCTGCACCACAGGACCCAAAGGTACATGCTCTCCTCAGGATCCCTGGGGGGCTCTTCCAAGTGTCCCTAATCAAGGGACATCAGAGCCTTGGCTGAGCACACAGCCCTTGGCAGGGGCACAGCCCTTAGGCCCTGGGCACCGGCAGGCTCCCTGTGCCCAGAGAATGGGCAGGGAGGGACAGGGTGCCAGGACAAGATGGGATCACCAGGTGTGCTCCAAAAACCTCAGTGAGGCTGGAGGAGAAGACCAGAGGACATGTGTGGCCCCTCGGAGGCTGCAGCAGGGCTGATCCAGCCAGGAACACGGTGCAGAAGGACAGGAGGAGGGATGAGGATGGTGCTGCTGGGGAAAAGAACCGGAGCCAGCCCATCCCTGGTACCAGACTCCCTCTGCACATCAGAAGTGTTCCAGGCCAGGCTGGACAGGGCCTGGAGTAACCTGGGATAGTGGAATGTGTCCCAGCCCCGGGCAGGGGGTGCAACGAGATGAACTTTGTGGTCCCTTCCCACTTGTGACTCCAGGATTCCATGACCTGTGCCCCATTGGGCACCGGGGCACCACGGCTTAGCCGTGCCCAGGCTGGGAAGCAGGGAAGGGAGCCCAGGAGGGTGGGGGGGCTGCAGGCCCCACGCAGCAGCCGGGCTCTGCAGCAGCCCTATAAATAAACACACCCACACACCGCGACACAGCCGGGATGCTGAGGGGAGGGGGGGCTGCGTGCGATCCAGCACGGGGATAACGGGACAAGAGCAAGCACAGGGATGTGCTGTGTGGGTATCAGGCACCTGGCAAAGCAGCCAGGAGGAGGAAGGCAGGGCACCTGGCAAAGCAGCCAGGAGGAGGAAGGCAGCTCCCTGAGGAGCTGGCAGTGCTGTGGCTCTGCAGGGCACAGACAGAGCTGGAGCCACGCAGCAGGAGAGTGTGTCAGGGGACAAAGTGGCATTAGGGGACATGAACCACCCTGCTTGTCGCTGACTACACACACACGTGCTCTCCATCGCTGCATCCCTGTGTGCAGCTCCCTGTACACCTCAATTCACCCCACACCTCCTGCTCCCAGCGTGTGCCCCCGAGCACAAGGACCTTGTGCTCCCCCCACACGTGTCCCTGTCCCTCGAGCCACCTCTGTGTGAGCACCTCTCCCTCCTCCCCGTGTGCATCCCCATGGAAAATCACCCTCCCCCTGCCCGGGGGACTGGCACCCCCATCGCCAGGGTCCTGCCTCCATCCCCGGGCTGGACACGGCCGGATGGCTCGGTGGCAGCCCGGCTGCTGCCTGAGGGCTGCCGTCACACCGCGGCTCAGAGAGGCTTAAGGACAGGCTGGGGGGTGCCATGTCGGAGGCCAGGGCCGGCCCCCGGCGCCTGGCAGCGGGCGGTGGGATTTGCTGGAGGGCCGGGCGATGTCCCCGCGGGCAGCGCTGGCCTCCCGCTGTCGCGGCGGGGGCAGCTCGGGATCGCCGCCTCAGCCCCCTCCGCCCCACCGGGGCTGCTCGCGGCCTCCCGGCTCGCCCAGCTTGTCCACAGGAGGAGGTGGACGCGGAGCGAGGGGCTTTGCCATGGATTTGCAATCGTTTGGGGTGGGGACAGGCCACCAGCGGTCCCAGCTGCATCCAGCCGCAGCCCTGCTGCTCCCCCGGCCCTGTGCCATGGCTGTGCCGGGCACTGGCAGCAGGGGGAAGGGGTGGGGGCTGCAGGAGGCTGCAGGCAGCTGGGGATGCTGCAGCCAGGTGGGTCCCCTCCTGCGGACATCAGCCTGGCTGCAGAGCCGGGAGAGCTGGCAGCGCCAGCAGGGCAGAGGCGTGGGGCAGGCGGGGGTGCCACGGCCTGAGCATCCCACCAGCCCTTTTGCGGGCATGCCGGGCCCTGGCCTGCGGGCATGATGGAGCAGATGATGCTCTTGGTCTGAGGCGAAAGGCAGAGAAGAGTTGCCATGGAGACCGGCTATGTCATTTTAAGGAGGCACGGAGGCATTCGCACCCATCCCTCCCGCGTGAACCCCAGCAGCGGGAGGCGAGGGGGGCGGGGGGGTTGACCCGCATCCCCTCGCGTCCCAGGGGGGTTGGCTGGTCCCCAGAGGTGCCACCTCACGTGAGACCCGGCAGCGAGGCTGCAGGCAGGGCTGCCTGCCCAGGGCGTGCCCCGGGGCCAGCCTCCCTCGGGGCCAGCTGGGAGCAACTGGTGGCACTGGGACAGAGCGATGGTGCTGCCAGCCCGGCCTCAGCAGAGGATGGGGACAGCCCGCAGAGCAGAGGCCAGGACATGGCCCCCTCCATTTTTCTGGGATGACCCCATGTGCTGGGGAAGGGCTGTGAGTGCTGACCGAGGGAGGGGCTGGGGTGAGGTTCAGGGTGAAAGCGGGAATACCCAGGATTTGGGGGTAATTTAAGGTTTAATGAAGCTTTATGTATTAGCAGCCCCCCTTTTCCTGCCACCGGCAGGAGCAGGAACAGCTCGGCCTCTCAGCACCTGCAGGCAGCTCTGGAGCCTCTGCTGGAATCCCCTGCGCATTCCCAGGGCCCCGCTGGAGGGTGGAATTATCCCGGGTGGGGTTCGATGGAGCAGCACTTCCAACAGGGAAAACCAGTCCCAAATAAAGAGGGGAACAGCGGATGCGAAATTCCCCCCGCTCACCCCGGGAGTGCTCTGCTTCGGGCACGCTCTGGCTCCAGAGGGCAGCCCCAGGGCCAGTGCTCACTACTCATGAGGTGTCTGCTGTCCCTCCCCGTGGCCAGCTGTCCCCAAGCCCTCCACGGGTCCCCCGCACGCCGGCACCCCGCGGCTGAGCAGCTCCGTGGCTGCGGCGCTGTCACCGCTCCTGGGGCTGGAAGGAAACGCGAGCCGCTCCGGTAAGTGCGTGCCCGGCGGGATTCCGGGCCCCAGGGCCACCCCGCGGGCCGGGGGCTGCAGCCACGGCGGGGACACGGCACGGGAGGCGGCCAGACCTGGGTGCAGCAACCAGAAATGAGTGCGCTGCCGGGAGGGGGTCGGGTGACACAGCCCCGGGAGAGGGGCTGGCACTGTGACAGTGCCAGGGTCATGCAGACGGACTGGGGACATGCCCCCAGAGCCGATGCTGGCCCAGAGCAAGGGGACAGGGACCTCGGGCACAGGGCTGTGAGCTGTGTGTGAGCTTTACTCCTCGCGAGGTGTGCGGGCGCCTGAACTCGGCGAGACAAGCACGGACTGCAGCAGAAAGTGATTGCACCTGGCAGGATCCAAGCACGGGCAGCCCGGGCATCCCTGGCTGGATCCAGACGGGCGCCAGCTGCTGGACCCGTCTCCCAAATGCTCCCGGAGCTCTTCCCCCTGGGCAGGGGCAGCGCCCGGCTGCCGGAGCCTGGCACGCAGCAGCAGCCGCCCGGCCGGGTGGGAGCAGCTCCTCCTGCCATGCCTGCCAAGACTCCCACTCCCGAGACTGTACGACAGGAGAAAAGGGAACAGAAATTCACGTTTTCACATTTAGCTTTCCTTTGTACTCAGCTAATTAGCGCCTGAGTCTGGTGATGTCATTAAAGCAGCACTAAGTCTTTATTGGGGTAATTTAATTTTCCCTTTCATATCAGGATGATTTCCTTTGTTGGGGTAGGTGCTGGAGAGGGGGAAGGGCCCGTGCAGACAATTGCTATTGTCAGGATAAATAATTCCCCAGTGGATTGACAAGGGGGGAGGTGGGCTGGGGGGCTGGGAGCTGTCACTCAGCCGGGTGGCAGCAGGAGCCGGCCAGCCCTCGGGGCGCTGGCTGCCTCGGGATGCCTCTCCCCGTGCCGGGTGGGCGCCCCAGCCAGCGAGGCACCTGCCTTGGCCCCTTTCCAAGAGCTCAAACCGCGGCTGCCTCAACCTTCGGGAGGTGGGTGGGTAATGCTGGGGGTCTCCAATACAGCTCCCGCCCTTCTCCCACCCCAACACCATCCCTGGTGCTGCTGGGAGGAGGGAATGGATTTCATTGGGATAAAGGAGCCCTCCTGAGCCCCCAGAGTGCGGGAGAACCCCTGGGCTCTGCACACAGCTGGGACGTGCAGGGGAGCAGGGAGCTGAGCAGGAGGAGCCCTCACAGGGATCCCCCACTTTGGGGGTGTCCCAAGGGTTATCCCTGCACTGGGAATGGTTGGAACTGGACTCAGCAAATAGTTCCTCTCCTCAGCCCCTCTCCAGTCTCAGAATGCCATGTGGGGATGCTCCAGTGCTCACTGGCACATCAAACTGGGCACGAGGAGGGGCCCAGGGTGTGGGACAGTGTGAGAGACCCAGTGGTGGGGGCCCCTCAGCATTGCATCTCCCTGGGACACCTCTGGAACAGCTCCAGCTCTTTTCCCAGACCTGCTTTCCCCCCTCCAATGCTTCTCCTCAGCTCTTTGGCTCATTCTGCCCCAGGAGGGCTCCCAAACCCGGGTGAGAGGTGAAGGAGACATCCCTTGGGGTCAGAGCCCCAAGGACCGGCCCTCTCAGTCCCCACAGAGCATCCCTGCAGCAGGTCCCACCTCAGCCCTGCCCCACCAGCCAGGGAGAAAAAGCTGGCACATCCCTGGGAAGCAGCTGGGAGAGGAGAGCGGCTGATGGTGCCACCATCAAGTCACAGTGTCCTCAAGAGCTCGGGCACAGCCCCTGGCAAGGCTCCAAGGGGACAATGGCACGGGGCAGGCTGATCCTGGGGCACAGCTGGAGGCAACAGGGCTGTCCCGGTCCAGCAGAGCATCACCGGGATGGGAGGGGGTGGCAGGACTGATCCCAAAGCTTTAGCTCACCAGCTTTAACACTGCAGAGTTCCAAAGGAATTGTCCTTCATGGAAAACGGGAAGGGAGGAGAGAGCAACTGGAAGGAGCCATTTTCCAGCCACCCCTGAGTCCACCCCTGAAGGAACCGTGTCCTCACAGCCCCTCTGAGCCCACCCTGCAGCTCCCACCTCCCCCGGAGCCCCCGAGCGCTGCCGCCAGCCTGGGTGCGGAGCAGGAGGAGGGGGAGCAGGGCTGCAGAGGGGAACGTCACACCCGAAACACAAACACGGCTCGTTGGTAATTAGCAACCGTTTCAAGAGGAATGATGAGCCGCCAGTGACAGGCGGGCGGGTTTCTATTAAAAGCTGCCACGTGTGATCCTTCTCCAAGCCTGCCGGCCCCTCCTTACCTGGCGCTGGGGAAATGAGATGCAAACCTGACATTAATGCAACGTTCAGGGTGAGCTTTAATTGCAGCCGGAGCCGCGGAGCCGGGGGCTGACGGCGGGGCCGGGGGCAGGGGATGGGGACCCTTGTCCCCCTCCGCCTCCGCCGGCGGCACGGAGCTGCCCGGAGCCGCTGGATGCTCTCATCCCGCCGGCCTCCTCCCGACCTTCCCGAGGAGGGCGGCGGTCACGAGGTGCTCTGAAGTGAGCTCTCGGCACCCCGCGTGTCTCCACAAGCAGAGCCACTTGCCGAAATGTTAAGGGCTTGTTTGCATCCAGCGGAAGGGAAGCGGGAGCGCAGCCCCGGCTGCCAATTGCTCCTCCGCACCTTCCGGAGACAGGGAAGTGCTCATCCAAGCAGGGAAGCGTCCTCGAGTGATTCCTCCATGTGCTCAGCCCCAAAATGTCACTTTTCAGCCTCACATGGTGGTTTTAGCCTGGTTTAAAGGCCTCCCAAAACTTCCCAAGCATTGCAGGAGGAGTATCCCAAGCATTAGAGAAGGTGCATCCGTGGCCAGGGCAGTGTTTGGAGGTGGCCCCCATTTTGGGGCTGATGCACGGTGGTGGGGTGTGTCTTGGACCAGGAGGAGCCACGACTGGTGGCACTGGAGCAGGATTTGCTCAGGACAGCAGTGCCCAGGCCGAGAGATGGTGGCCGTGGGTTGGGAAGGTGGGGATGGCCCCGGAGCAGGGGCTGAGGGTGGATCTGCTCAACAGCCCAGTGAGTGACAGGAGCCAGGAGAGTGACCCAGTTCTGATTTGGGAGATCGGCTCCCCCAGTCCCACTCTGTGCAAGGAAAATGAGGAATCACTGTCAGACGGGGCAGAAGGGCAAAGGGGACAATCAGCCAGAGGGCCAAGGCCACCAGCTCTGGGGACCATCTCTGTGAGCGCTGGAGAGCAGCTCCTGCCCCAGCTCAAGGTGTGAGCAGTGGTGTCCACATCCCTTGCCAGCACCTCAAAGTGAGGGCTCCCCCTGCTTCCAATTTCTCACCCTCACAGCTTGATCCCAACCACAACTGCAGCTCCTCCTGAGGGGCAGCGCAGGGACAGCCCCCAGCTCTGCCCCGGGGCAGGGACAGCACCCAGGGAACAGCCAGAGCTGGGCCAGGGGCGTCGCGACGGAGATCAGGGAGAGGTTCTTCCCCCAGAGGGTGCTGGGCACTGCCCAGGCTCCCCAGGGAATGGGCACGGCCCCGGGACTGCCGGAGCTCCAGGAGCCTTTGGACAGCACTGCCAGGGATGCCCAGGGGGGATTGTTAGGGGGTCTGGGCAGGGCCAGGGGCTGGCCTGGATGATCCTTGTGGGTCCCTTCCAGCTGAGGATATTCCATCATTCCATGATAAATCTAGCCCAACAGTGACCAGCCTGGGGCTGGGGAAAACCCAAGAGCAGAGGAGGGCTGAGCATGCCCTCATGGCCTCTCAGCAGGCAACAGCGAGGTTGGGCTTTAACAAGGGCTGGTTGTGCTGAGCTGGTTTGGCTCAGCCTCCTGCTGCCCTTGGTCTGCTGAAGGAGGTGGGTCTGCCGTGCCTCAGCTCCAGATCTGGGAGTGATTTGGGCTGCTCCTCAGGGCGTCCTTGGGGCGTTTCGAGCAGAGGTTCTGCCTGGATCTGGCACTTGGAACAGCGCTGCCCAAAAAAGGGCTTGGATGAGAGGCCCCATCCACACCGGCCCCTCAGCCCTGGCTCTGCAGCCGCGGTGCTCAGGAGCTGAGAGCTCCTGGGATCCAGCTCAGGCAGAGGCAGGGTGGGATGGGAGGGCTCTCCCTGCTGCAGCTCTGTTGGGAGCAGCAGGGTCCTTGCAGGGGAGATGTCAAGGAGAAGTGTCCGAGGACATTGGTGACACCTTCCATACTCAGAGGGTGCTGAGGCCCTGGCACAGGGTGCCCAGAGAAGCTGGGGCTACCCCTGGATCCCTGGCAGTGTCCAAGGCCAGGTTGGAGCACCCTGGGATAGTGGAATTGTCCCTGCCCTTAGCAGGGGGTGGCACTGGATGGGCTTTAGGATCTCTCCCAGCCCAAACTATTCCATGATTTCCCGATTCTGTGGCTGTCAGGAGACAACATCAGCTCTGGACCTTCTTGGTGTCTTCCAGGGTTGGCAGAGTGCCCCAGAGTCACCCACGGGTGGTGACCCCTTCTTCCCTTGTGTCCAGCTCCCGGCTGTCACACAGCCCTTTGGGTGCTCTCACACCTTCCATCCTCCAGGCATCCACATTGCCTTCCCCTCCATCCTGAGCTTCAAGGGCTCATTTGTTTCGTGACATGGCACAAGGAGGGGGTCCTGTGCCCCAGGTATGACCAGGCTGTCTTGTCCCCACTCCTGTCCCTTCCTATCCCCATGCCAGCGCTGCCAGCCCACACACTTGGCAGTGCCACCTGGGTCTATGCCCTGCTCACCGCGCCTGGCCCGGGTGATTTGTGCCTTACAGACACTCAAGTCAGTGTTTAAGGGCTCCTTTTCAGACTGCCAAGGTCCAGGCAGCTGCCACACTTCTCCTCTCCTTAATGGATTGTCTGGCTCGTCTGCCATCCCTCGAGGGTGACAAACCCTCTGTCCAGGCAGCACTTCTGAGCCCTCCTCCTGCCTGGAGTCACTGCTCCCGTCAAACAGGTTTGTGAGCTGTGAGCTGCTGTTCCTGCAGGATGAAACCCTCCCGCTTGTTTTTCCACCTCCACCCTCAGCCCGGTTTTGTCACCAGTTTTTGGTCCTGGCCGTATGCAGGGGTCCCCCTGCTCCTGGACCACGGCCACCCCACCACTGTTGCTGCAGGGAGAAGCTCTACTGCAGCATGGCATGGTGCCATGGGAGCTGAACCAGTCCTGGAGAAGCCCATGGCAGTCCTGGAGAATCCAGGAAGGTTGTCCCAGCTCAGGAGGGGCTGCCGTGGGTGACACCAGCGCTGTGGAGGTGACAAGGGAGCGGCTGAACTGGTGTTGATCCATCTGGAAGAGGCAGAGGGAACGGAGGGAGGACACAGAGGGGTCCTGCCTTGGATAACGGGATGAGGGAGGTGGGAAGGGGTCTCCAGAAGGGAGCAGGGGATGAATGGAGCATGCCCAGGCCAGGGGGGCTCCCCCCACCACGGCTCGCTGCAGAGGGGCCCTCGAGTGCCTGCCAGCGAGGGAAGGAGCGGGGAGGGGGGAGAGATCTTTTCATCTAAAAGGTTACATTTGTCCTACTTCCTCCCATCTCCAGCAATTAACTTGAAGGGAGACATCACTGCTAATTGAGCAGTGAAGATCAGGAGCAACAATTACGCCTTTTGACAAGAGACAGCACAAGAGGGACTGCTCGGAGGCTGAGAATGGTAGGGAGCGGTTTCTATGGCAATATAACTTTCCTCTCTTCCTCTCCAGCCATAGAAATGATAAAAATGTAGATTTCTCCCTGATTAATGATTTAATGAAAATAAAGAAAATTCTTATTAAAAAAAAAGAAAAAGGAAAAAAAGGGGAAAAGGGGGGAGGAAAAAATCGATAGGACGCAATGTTTAGCATGAGCCTGCGGCTGTGGGCAGGATCGATGTCCTTCTCCAGGCTGGACCAAGGAAATCTATTCCAGCAACGTGCCGAGGGCTCGGAGCGGCCCTGCCATGTGGTAATTAGGCAGCGGGCTCACACGGGAAACGTGAGGGCTGGATTCAGATCTCTGATCAAAGGAGCTGCCCATCAAAGCGCTCCTCGCTCCGGCTTCTCCAGCAAACCTCGGTGCTCGCTCCGTGTCGCTCCCGCCTTCCTCCCCCTGCCCGCGCCCCGCAGCCCTCCCCGAATCCGCGCTTTTAATTGGAATTATTCAGCCCGGCTGCTGCGCTGCCAGCCTGGCATGCGGGGATGCCACGCTGGTGAAGGAATCACCTGCTGGGGAGGCAGCCCCGAGGCGGTGGCAGGAGGCGACACTGCTGTCCCCGGCACCTGTCTGGCAGTGCCAGCAGCCACCTTGGGTGAGGCAACACCTCCCATCCTGCCAGATCCGTGGGAGCAGCGAGGAGGAGGATGAGACTGGAAATCATCCTGTGGGTGCCCTGGGGCTGCTCCCGGCTCCAGGGGCAGGGCTGGGGGGGTGGGCAGGGCGGGGGCTGGCAGGGGCTGCTCCTGAAGGCGCCATGAGGCCCGTGTCCATCCTCATCCATCAGCAGCAGCTGCTGGCTGCCAGGCCCTGCCATGCCAGGCTCTGCCGTGCCAGGCTGTGCCCTGCCATGCCAAGCAGAGCCTGGAGGAGGGAGCAAAGCCTTTCCAAAGCTTTCTCTCCCCCGTGCCTTGCCAAACATCCTCTGGTCTGCAGCACACCACAACTCCTGCACTCCCCTGCTGACCCACTTTGGGGTTATTTTTCCTTTTTTGGCATTAGGATGCGGGGAGGTGGCTGGAGTGGGACTGGGACCATCCTGGGTACCCAGCCCATGGCTGGCTGCTCCCTGCAGCTGCCCATCCCCATCCCACACAAGGATCCCTGGATGCACACATCCATAGGGTCAGAGCACGGGCATTCCGAGGGACTTTTCCCACCTCTTCAGTTCCTATTTTATTGCCAAACTGGAGCATAAAACACACATAAACAAATCTAACAGCGAGAAATGGGTTGCTATCAAATCAACAAATTAATCTAATTATAGGGCTGATTAAATCATATCAGATAAACCAGTGACTCCTTCCCGGCGCTCAGCAGCCGTGCAGGGCTGCAGCCAGCCCTGCTCGGCTTTCCTGGGCTCTGACTGAGCAGGGTGCATCCCCCGGGGCTGGGACTCCCCCAAATCCCCTCCTTCCCCCTTCTCTCGGGCTGGGACCCACCCAAACCCCTCCTGCCCCCCTCTCTCGGGAGCTGCTGTGCAAATCTGAATGACAAATGCGGCTGCAAAGCTCACGATTGCTTGGGATTAAAGATGCAGCCCCAGCCCGAGAAACGTACGCGGGAGCCGTCTTTGGAGCCAGATTGCTTAAACCTAAGCCTGCTTTAGGTATTTGAGGAACAGTTTGATCAGGGCTGTTTGCAGAGCTTTTTGGGGCTGTCCCCACCTCTCCGTGCGCCTGCACATGCCAGCGCCCGCGTGCCCGCGGGATGTGGCAGCGCCCATGTGGAATATCCTCCCTGCCAGCCCTGCCACGGGGAAAACGAGCCCTGGCTGAGAGGAAAGACGTTTTTACCGACCAACAACACCCAGGGCAAGGGCTGGGATTGCAGAATTTGCCCCACAAGGTTCTGGGCTGTGCAGGGCCTCCCTGAGGGAGTGTGGGCTGTGAGGCTGCACCCACTGGGATTGGTCCCCACATCCTGGAGGTGCTGAACGCCAGCTCCTGCTTCTCACCACACTCCACATGGGCTGGTGGTTCCTTGCTGGGGGTGTGAGAGCTCCCTGCAGGCTGCCACCTCGCTGAAGTAGGAAAATCCTCCTAAAAGCAGGTGTTGGCTCTGGTTTCACTCACCTGCCAGAGGTTTCACTGCCCCTGGCAAGTTGTTTCCAAGGCATCCCTTGCTCCCAGACATGGGTTATGGCAGCCCTCGATTCTCGTCCCCTTGCTCTTCCCTCAGCCAGGAACAGAGGTGTGGAGCAAAGATCCTCTGTCTCCTAATGGAAGATTACTCCAGGGTGGTGTCAAACCCAGCAGAAGATGAGGAGATTGATACTCCCAGTATGGAGCAGAGCTCTTTCTGTTCTTTTGGGGTCCCACTTGGACCCCCAGCTTTGCAAGAGAGGCTCCACTGGTGCTCTTGTCCCCACACCCCAGTTCTGGCCATGCTGGGTGCCATTTGAGGGCCAAAATACTCAGCCACGGGTGAGGAGCCTAGGGCACAGGGGCATGGCTGAAACTTGGATTGTCCTGGACTGCATCCAAACAGGAGCAGTGTGTCAAGGGAAGGGATCTCCCCTCTGCTCTGCCCTCCAGAGACCCCACCTGCAGAGCTGCCTCCAGGAAAGATGTGGAGCTGCTGGTGAGCCCAGAGGAGGCCACAGAGATGTTCCAAGAGCTGGAGTACCTCTGATCTGGAGCCAGGCTGGGAGAGCTGGGGTGCTCATCTGGAGAGGAGAAGCTCCAGGGGGAGCTCAGAGCCCCTCAGAGCCTAAAGGGGCTCCAGGAGAGCTGGAGAGGGACTGGGGACAAGGGATGGAGGCACAGGACACAGGGAATGGCACAGCTGGATGGGATATTGGGAAGGAATTGTTCCCCGGGAGGGTGGGCAGGCCCTGGCACAGGGTGCCCAGAGCAGCTGTGGCTGCCCCTGGATCCCTGGCAGTGCCCAAGGCCAGGCTGGACAGGGTTGGGAGCAGCCTGGGACAGTGGGAGCTGTCCCTGCCATGGCAGGGGTGGAATAGGATGAGTTTTAAGGACCCTTCCCACCCAAACCATGCTGGGATTCCATGCCCCTGCCATCCCCCTGGCACACAGTTGGTGGTGCCACATCTGCTGAGCTGGAGGAGAGCACCCCCAGCTTCCCCCAGGTGGGGTTATGCCACGGGCACTTGGGAAGGATGGGCCCAGCTGGGTGGATCTGCAAAGCCTCCCATGCCCAAGGGCACTGAGAACCTCCCCCAGCTTCACTGGGGCACCCCAGCTTGCGTGTGGGGCACAGCCAGCCCCCCGAGGTGCTCCCAGTGCCCCGCAGTGTTCCCAGAGCCCAGCCCCCCTGCTCTGGGGGTTTCCAGACATCCCTCCCCGTGCCTGGACATGTCCATGTGTGACACACGTGTGCAGGGCCGTGCGTGCCCACGTGTGCCCACGTGAGGCTGGGGTGCGCAGGGCTGTGCAGGGGGCCCGGGGGGGCTCTGCCGAGAGGAGCCATCTCCCATCCCGTGCTGATGCAGTTCAGCAATCAGAATAACTTCGCTGATGAATATTTAAGCCGAGCGCTGAATATTTAAAGCATTCAATTATTTTAATGGCTTCTAAGTGTGACAGCGGGAGGGGACAGGGGGATGGCTGCCCCCCGGGTCCGGCAGGGCAGGCGGGGCGCTGGGGGCAGCCGCTGCTCTGGGTGGTGGGGGTGCTCGAGGTGTCCCCAGCAGGGTGGTGGCACTTTGCACGTGGCTGGGGGGGTCACCGGCTGTGGTGAAAGGGCCGGACAGGCAGGGGACAGCTGTGTCCTGCCACCCTGGCAGCCCGGGCTCTGTCCCAGTGCCCTAATTCCTGCAGAAGCAGCCTCGGCGTGTGCCGGCCTTGCGCGGTGCCAACCCCTCGGCTCTGCCACCGGCTGTGTCTGTCCCATCCCCGTGCCATCACAGCAGCTGTGTGGCCTGTACGGTGCCACCACCAACACTGGCACACGCCAGCCCTGCAGACACCCCTGGGTGATGTGAGGGGCACGTGGCAGTGCAGCTGGGATGTCACAACCTCCGTCACCCCACAGTTCCTGGAAGACAAGCCAGTGGTGACCAACAGTGACCAACGGTGACCAAGGGCTGAGTACAGAGTGTCCACCAGGGCTGTCCCCAACCCCACAGCCAGGTGCCGCCCCCAGGACCTGCCCCAGCCCCACGGCAGGGAGGGTGGCCTGGAGCACAGGGGCACTTTCCCCAGGCGTGCTCCAGCAGCCATAAATATTCATATTCTTATCCTAATTTTCCATGTACTTTTCTGTCACATCCAATTTTATTTTAATTTCCCTTTATAAACCTTCCCAGCTAATGCACTCCCTGCTCCCATGATTACCCCAATCAGCCGGCGCTTTAAACACAATCCCTGCAGGCAGCTCTTGTTGGGAGCGCCGGGATCACTGAGCATCCCCGCCTGGCTCCCGCTCACTTGGCAGCCACACTCTGGGCTTTAGCAGAGCTCCTTTGCCACCCCGTGGTGGGCACGGGCTCCCGGCGGTGCTGGCCTTCCCACAGCGACCAGTCTGGGCATTTGTCCCTTCCCGGCGGCCGTGGTGGCCGTGTCCTGCGGCGTGGGTTGTGGCAGCTGGGATTTGCACGGGGACAAGGCTGTCCCAGTCACTGGGCTGTCCCTGGGTAGGTGGGTGCTACCTGGCAGCTCCCTGGCACCACCCTGGCTGTGGGTGAGCCCTGGGCTCTGGAGAAGAGGAGCAGAGGATGGGCAGGATCGCTGTGCAGGGGCTTGGCCGTGCTGGTCAGAGTGCCAGGGCTGTGCCATGGCTGTGCCACGGTTATTCCAGGAATGTGCCACAGCTATGTCAGACCTGTGCCACGTCTGTGCCACGGTTATTCCAGGAATGTGCCACAACCATGTCAGACCAGTGCCACATCTGTGCCGGAACTGTGTCACGGTTATTCCAGGGCCATGCCATGGTTCTTCCAGGGCTGTGGTTATTCTGCTCCATGCCAACTGTCCCTGCTCCCAGCAGGCAGCAGCACTGCCAAGCAGTGCCCACAGCTGTGTCATGGCTGAGCCAGCTGGCACTGCAAGGGCACAGGGGCTTGTGTGCCCCTCTGTCCCTCACTGGGGACACTGGGCCAGCCTGGGGGACAGGACACAGCCCCAGTGGGGCAGGACTTCCCCCCAGGCTGGGCCAGACACTTCCCCAGTAGGAAAGGGCAGGTCCCCAGAGGGTCAGGACGTGTCACCAGTGGGTCAAGATGTGTCCCCAGGGTGTCAGGATGTATCCCCACGGTGTCATGAGGCATCCCCAGGGTGTCAGGACACGCCCCCAGGGTGTCACGAGGTGTCCTCAGTGGGTCAGGATGTGTCCCCAGGGTGCCAGGACGTGCCCCCAGGGTGTCAGGACGTGTCCCCAGTGGGTCAGGATGTGTCCGCAGTAGAGCAGGACTCATCCCTAGCAGGGCAAGACAGGGCTCCAGTTGGACGGGATGTCACCCCAGAGGGGGAGAATGTGTCGCCACTGGGCCATGACGTCCCCCTGGGTAAGAATGTGTCCCCAGCACGGCAGGACATGTCCCTAGCAGAGCAGGATGTGTCCCCAGCAGGACAGGATGTGTCACCAGTGGGTCATGAGATGTCCCCAGCAAAGCAGAATATGTCCCCGGGGGGCCAAGATGTGTCTCCCGTGGGTCATAACATGTTCCCAGAAGGGCAGGACATGAGCCCAGAAGGGCAGAATGTGTCCCCAGAGGGGTAGAATTTGTCCCCAGCTGGGTAGGACAAGTCCCCATAGGGTAGGACTCATTCCCAGCTGGGCTGGACAAGTTTCCAGTTGGGCAGAACAAATCTCCAGTGGGGCAGGATATGTCCCCGTGGGGCAGGATGTGTCCCCAGCAGAGCAGGGTGTGTCCCAATGAGGTAGGACATGTCCCCAGTGGGTTGGGACAGGTCTCCAGTGCCTCAGGACATACTCCCAGTAGCTCAGAATGGCTCCAGTGGGTCAGGACAGGTCCCCAGCAGGGCAGAACCTGTCCCTGGTGTGTCAGGACCTGTCCCCGGTGTGTCAGGACCTGTCCCTGGTGTGTCAGAATGTGTCCCCACTGGGTCAGGTCATGTCCCAGCAGGGCAGGACACGTCCCCAGCTGTGCAGGACATGTTCCCAGCAGCACAGGCCATCTGTCCGTGCCCAGGGGCAGCCCCACGGTGGCATCACAGCGGAGCAGGCGATGGGGCTGCCCGCACACAGAGCCCCGCTGGCACCCAGAGACAGAGCACGGAGGGGAATTTGTTCCTCTCCATCCACGGGGATGGGAATTAACGAGGCTGCGGGAGTCTGCCCCGTCTCCTGCTGGGGGTTCTCCCAAAATCCCCCCTCGGCAGGGCCGGGGCGGCTGCCGTGCTCCTGCCAGCCGTGGGAAGTCACTCAGGCTCCGCTCGCTCACTTCTGAAGACCTCTTGATAAACATTTATAAACATTTGTAGTATTTTAAATTTCCCCTCAATAATTTATGAATAGTTATTTTATATACTTTAAAGAGGGTAATAATGTAAAATTTATAAGGCGGGAGCACTCAGAGTGGCAGCGCGGCGTCGCGGGGCTGGGAGCGGGAGGCGCAGCCTTCCCCGCCTCTCCCAGCCGAGCTGATTGAAACTTTAAAGGCTGCGGCAGCGGGGTAAAACGGGGCACGGCGGGGACACCCAGGCGACACGTGAGCCGGGGGACGCGGGGACGCGGGCGGGCGGGCGGGGTGGCGGCCCCGAGGCTGGACATGAGAGAGGCGGTGGATGGAGAGGGATGGGATGTGGGGATGGAGGGATGAGCGGTGGGGAAAGGAGGGAGAAGGGATGAGGAGAAGGAGGGAGGGAGGAGGGATGTGTGCGAGGGAGCGATAACCGCGGCGGGAGCGAGGGATGGGGAGAGGAGGGATGGAGGGAGCAGCAGGGAGGGGCGAGAAGCAGCTGGGAGTCAGAGATAAAGAGGGAGGAGAAGGGAGACGCACCGGGCGTGGGAAGGTGTCAGGAGACGGGCAGATGGATGGATGGATGGATGGATGGATGGATGGATGGATGGATGGAGGCGAGATGAGCAGAGCAGGGAGGAGGGAACGTGGAAAGGTGTCCACAGGGGTGTGGGGGAATGAGCAGTGTGCCCAGCATGGCGTGGGTGGGGACGAAGCAAGGTTTGGGGTCCAGGGGTGCAGGAAGGGTTGAGAAGTGCCTGGAGCCACAGGGATGGGAAGAAGCACATTTGGGATCATGCCAGGGAGCTCCAGGGAGCGTGGCCCGGGATGCACGTGTGCCAGGCACGAGGGATGGCACGGGCAGGGGGGATCGGGGCACTGGGTCTGGGCACATGGGGAAGGGCTGAGAGGGCAAGGAGGGTGTGAGAAGGTACACGAGGGTGTGCCTGAGAGGTGAGGGAGTGCAGGGTCTGGGAGGTGAGGGCTGTGCAGGGCTGAGTGAGTGTGCAAGGCATGCAGGGCGAGAGGGGGGTTCACAGTGAGTGTGAGCAGGGTGGGAGTGCTTGTGAAGGGACAAGTGTGAGCAGGGTGGTAATATTTGTGCAGGGGTGAGTGTGAGCAGGGTGGGAGTGCTAATACAGGGATAAGTGTGAGCAGGGTGGGAATATTTGTGCAGGGATGAGTGTGAGCAGGGTGGGAGTGCTAATACAGGGATGAGTGTGAGCAGGGTGGGAATATTTGTGCAGGGATGAGTGTGAGCAGGGTGGGAGTGCTCGTGCAGAGTTGAGTGTTCACGTGCTGAGCGTGCAGGGGGTGTAAGTGCACATGCAGGGCACCAGTGCAGGTGCAGCTCCAGGCAAGGAGGCGCCTGTGTGCTGCACAAAGGTGCCACCCTGTGCCCCAACATCCCCGGGGTCCCCACACCAAGTTATCAGCCGGGCACAGCCTGGCACTGGCCCCCCAAGGAGGTTAAGGGGCAGAATCCCAAGCTGAGCTCCCAAGGGCTGTCCTGAACCCTCCCAGTGCAGGGCCTGGCTCAAGGACAGACCCCCAAATCCTGCCCCAATTCCCATCTTAAATGCCCAGGTGAAACCCAGATGGAGAGAGGGACGTGCCACGGGGTGATGCCATCTCCCAAGCTACAAATAGCACTGCCTTTGCCTCCACACAGAGGTAAAAGTTATTTTGGGAGCTCCAGGGAGGGTTTCAGGGAGAAAGGGACACACAGTTGGGACACATGCAGGACCACGGGAATGTGAGAGCACCCACGGGAATGAGATCGTGGGAGGTGTGTGGGGTGGGAGTGTGGAAGGTGTGAGTGCCCTGGGCAAGGTGTGAGGGTGGCCAGAGAGCAGGGGGTGGTGTGAGTGCTTGTGCAAAGCGTGCAAGCTGTCAGCCTGCAGGGTGCACTACAGGAATGAGCATGCAGGTGACAAAGCACGGGAGGGACAAGGGAGGATCTGTCCCCAAGTGGGACAGCGATGCCACCGCATTGGGGCACAAGTGGGGGCACACGGAGCCCCTGGCGCCAGGACTGGAGCAAGGAGAGGAGGGGAAGGGGTATCCTGTGTGACCTGGAAAGGGGAAGATGCTGCAGCCCTGTCAGCAGAGGGATGGTTTCGTTCTTTGGATGATAATTCCCGGCGTTTGGGGCTGTCAGGTTCCTGGTTAGCAGCTCCCCCTCCGTGGAGCTGCTCCGTGTAGTTGACACCGCAATTGTTTTCTGAAGAGAACACGCGACTCTCTTCTTATGTATTCCCTTTCCCGGTGTTTGTATTTGCTTCAAAGTCTCCTCATCACCCTGTTTGGTGACAAAAACTCATGTCTGGAGATCAGGGTAATGTGTTGCTTTTCAAAGCTCGGGGAGGAGGGGGTTGGCAGACAAGGGTTTGCTGCATTATTTACTTCCCTGCGGCACCCTGTCTCCCTGGCAGCCCCCCCTCGGGGTGCCGGGACCCCGCTGTGACAGCTGGGACCCCTCCAGGTGCTCAGCACCTCACTGTGTGCTCTGGGGTGGTTGACACAGTAGCAGCCAGGAGGACTGGAGTGCTGGGGACCAGGGTGCAGGGGATGCCAGGGTGAAGAAACCACCTGGGTAGGACTTGGAGCACTTGCACCCTCCCAGCTTTGGTGTCACTGTGTCACACGATGTATGTGGCCCCCTCCAATGGCAACACCAAGCACACCCAGGGTGGACAGAGCACTCCCTCACTGAGGCGTGGGCACTGCCAGGTGTGCTGGCACAGCCCCTCCTCCTCGGTGTGTTCAGTGCCACAAGCACAGGCAGTTCTCTATCTAATTGATCAATTAATTATCTCCAGCATTCAGCTGCATATTGGTTTTAGATGAAGGGAGAGGCTAACAAGAGGATTAGGCATGTGAGGCTTCCAGGGAGCCAGTGAGACGTGGGAGGAAGGGAGAGAGATAGGAGACAGAGAAACACGGGATGAGGACTCTCACGGTGAAAAGGATGAGGATGGAAGCTGGAATTGGCACCGTGGGCACAGCTGCAGTGATGCAGGAACCGAGCAGAGGATGCTTCAGAAACGGTGATGCCAAGGCAGAGGATGCTCCAGAAATGCTGATGCTGACACCAGAGGATGCTCCAGAAATGCTGAGGCAAGGGGATGCTCTAGCAGGGTAGGACTGAGGCAGGAGGATGCTCTGGAAATGGTGATACTGAGTCAGAGGATGCACCAGAACTGCCATGCCAAGGCAGGAGGATGCTCCAGACACGCTGGTGCTGAGGCAGGAGGATGCTCCAGGAACGGTGGGAGGGTGATGCTGTGCCCCAGAATCACTCAGGGTGCCCCTTGCCCACCATGACCTGCAGTCCTGGCCGGGCTCAGCCTGTCTCCAGCCCCTCCCACCCTGCCCAGGATGGCTGGGGACAGGCAGGGGACATTCCTGAACCCCTGCACACTCACGGGCAGCGCCCTGCACCTCCTGGAACCCTCAGACTGCCGGGCTCAGGCAGCTTCCCAGTGACGTTCAGGAGAAAGGACAGCATCAGTGTCACCCCCAACTGCCCCAGAGCTCCCCCGGCCGAGCCTGACGGTGGCGAGCCCTCAGGGATGGCCCGAGGAGGTGGCCGCGGGTGTCAGCCATGCGGCCTGGCAGCGCGGCTCATTAACGCGACAGGCTGTCACTCAGGCTGCAGCCAGCCCCGGGGGCACTCCGAGCGCCGCAGGGACCCCTGGCAGCGGAGGGCAGAGCCTTTGCACCCCGCCCTGCACGTTTGGCAGCTCGCGGGGACCGCGGGAGGGACAGCGGGAGCGCTGCACGGCGTCACCCGGCCACCCCAGGCTGAGGGGACGGGGCCAGGCAGAGCAGCGGGGGACAGAGGTGACAGCACAATCCGCGGCCCCTGTCACCCCAAGACCACCGCGGCCCGGAGCGCCTCGTTGCCGGTGTCAGGCGCTGATGCCAGCTGTCAGCACGGGAGGTGACAGCCCGATAATGACCGCGCGGAGCGGGATGGCTCCGACGCAGGGGAGGGGCAATGGAGTGACTTTCCCCGCAGCCCACCCTGCTGCCACCCGCTCCTTGGAGCCCTGTCAGCCCCGCGGCGCCCTGGGGACCCTCTGCAGCACGAACACCCCACGGCTCCGTGTGGCACAAGCGCTCGGTGGTCACACACGGAGCGAGGCGTACGCGGGTACGCCTGGAATTCAGCCTGGATCATAAAATCGTGGAATTCCAGAGCGGGTTGGGTTGGAAAAGACCTCAAAGCCCATCTCGTTCCACCCCATGCCACGGGCAGGACACTTTCCACCACTCCAGGTGGCTCAGAGCTCCATCCACACCTTTTCTGTGGGATGGGGGCATTCGGGAAACACTCCCAGGGGCTCGAACACCCCTCGGCCCCGGGAATGCCCAGCCCTGGAGCTGCATGCAGGCACTTACAGCCCGCCCCCGGCACCTCCGCAGCGCTCCCACAGCCGCCACCTCCCCCTGACAAGGCTTTGGGGGCAGGGAGCACCCGCAGGCTCCTGCCTGGGCACGCCAGGCATCAACACATCCCAAGGGTTTTGCCACCTGGGAATTCTGGCTTGTCCCATCTGAGCTCCGGCCACCCTGCTGACGCTGGCACAGGCACAGCCATGTCCACACATCCAGGCTGGGCAGCCACCGTGTCACACAGCACGGGAGGAGTGGGAAGGAGGCGAGCCGGGTAGTGCCAGCGCTGCGGGGCAGGTGACACCGCCAAAAAGGAGGAGGACGAGGACGGGGGCAATGCCAGGCAACGCTGCGGTCATTGCGCAGCCAGGCCGTGGGTTGGCTGCCTGTGACAAGGCCGCTGTGACAACGGCGCTGTGACGACGCGGCTCGTGTCCCGAGGGCAGAAAGCATCTCCCTCGCTAGGCGCGCTCGCCGCTCTCGGGCCGCCTGCCCGCCGCCCGCAGCTGCTCCTCCTCCCCGCTGCGCCCGCCGCTGTCTCCCCGTAATTAAAGATCCAACGACCTTTGCCGACTGCCTGAGACGCTGGAACAAATGAACGGTAAGCGCCAGATTACAGCCTGGCTCAGCAGCCCCGCAAATCCCTTTAATGAGACATTTAGGCAGGGCCAGCGGGGTGCCCGGCTGCCGGGCCGGGCTGGCGAGGCGGTGACGGCACCTCGGCCAGCCTGGCCAGGGCATGGGGACAGCGGCACCGAGGTCCTGCTGGGCCCAGAGCCGGGGGCATCATCCCCGCAGGCACCCTGTCCCCAGGGTGTGAGGATGTATCCCCACGGTGTCACGAGGCATCCCCAGGGTGTCAGGACATGCCCCCAGGGTGTCACGAGGTGTCCTCAGTGGGTCAGGATGTGTCCCCAGGGTGCCAGGACGTGCCCCCAGGGTGTCAGGACGTGTCCCCAGGGTGTCACGAGGTGTCCCCAGTGGGTCAGGATGTGTCCGCAGTAGAGCAGGACTCATCCCTAGCAGGGCAAGACAGGGCTCCAGTTGGACGGGATGTCACCCCAGAGGGGGAGAATGTGTCGCCACTGGGCCATGACGTCCCCCTGGGTAAGAATGTGTCCCCAGCACGGCAGGACATGTCCCTAGCAGAGCAGGATGTGTCCCCAGCAGGACAGGATGTGTCAGTCCTTGTTGGAGGGGGCACCGTGGCTCCAGCTTCTCCCACATCCCCTTTTGCACCCACAAGTGTCCCAAAGGATATGGGAACAATGCTGTGAGCGGCACCAGGACAAGGCTCCTGCAGGGACACAGGGTCCCAGGGAGTGGGGACGGGGCTGGTGACACTGGGACAAGGCTCCTGCAAGGACACAGAGTCCCAGGGACACACAGTGAGCCCAGCCCAGGACTGCAGGGAGGTTGATCCCTTCTATTTGCAATATCAAAAAGTGGAAAAGCCGGAATGACTGATGGGGCCACGCGGCTGCGAATCAATGTTGACACGGCGCACGATGTCACCGCTCAGATTAGTGCCAAATTAAGCTGTTTACTCCAAGTTTCCCTGCACAAGGAGAAGCCAGGGCTGGCACAGGGAGCAGAAGATGGATGGTGGTGCTCAGGGCCTGGAGGGGGAATTTTTCCTGCCCTGATAGATAGTTTGGAACAGCAACACCTCCCTCTCCTCACCTTCAGCTTTGGAAGGTGCAGATGTGGTGAGGGGACTGGGAGAGTGTCAGGATTCCATCCAGGCGTGCTGAGCACCAGGGATTTTGGGGCTCATCCAGGCATCCTAAGAGAGCCTGATGCCCCTGTCCCTCTTCTGTGACCAGAGTCCCCAAGGTCCTCTGTGACAGGTCCAGGTGCATCAGGAAACACAGCCACATCCCATCTGGACTCTCACTGAGCTGACTGGTGTCCCCAACTTATCTGCACTGTCCCAGCATGTCCCTGTTGCAGGGGTTATCTACAGTGTCCCTGTGTGCCTCTGAACAGGGGGATTTATCCCTGGTGTCCCTGGCTGAGGCCATCCAGGGCCACCTATCCCTGGTGTCCCTGGCTGTTCCCACCCGAGGCATTGATCCCTGCTGTCCCTGGGTGTCCCTGCCCTGGGACATCGATCCCTGGGCTCCCTGATCTCGAGGTTACTCTCCACATCCCTCTGCCAGGTGTTCACCTCCAGTGCTGTGGCATTCAGGGATTCTCTGCCCCATCCAGCTCACCGTGCCCAAGAGCCTGTCCATGCCCAGCCCTGCTCCATGTCCTCTGGCCAGCCGAGTCCCTCCCCATGGCTGTGACATCGTCCCCATTTCCAGCTGGGGAGTTCCCTGCTGGCCGAGTACCCATTCCCAGCAAAATCAGAGGGAAGAGACCCGAAGGATCAGGGAATTCAGGTCAAACTCAGCCAGCACAGGAAGGAAACAGGGATGCCACACAGGAGAGCTGCAACATTTTCCAACCTGCTGATTCCAGCGTGGCTTGTTCCAAGCTGACCTTAATCTCTGGCTAGCACAGCCAGTGCCTGGCACCTCCTGGTGTCCCCAGCCCCGGGAGGCTGGCATTTGGGACACGTTTGACAGCCAGGCAGCGCCGAGAGCCGAGGGTGGCAGTGCTGGGGCTGCTCCCTCCTCCAGGAGAGGGCAGCGGGCAGAGGCGGGGGCCGGCAGCTTCCACCTCATGCCTTTTAATAAAACATGAATTAGGTGCCAACACGTATTAGATTCACTTCCCCGGTGACAGAAAATCAAAGGCTTCTCCCATCTTTTCTAGAGGCGCGTTCCTGATTGATCTGGAAGAAGCAGCTCGGTGCGAGGGAAGGAGTCTATACACACCGAAACAGCTCTTTAATTTCTTAATTTAATATCTGACACGTAAAGATTCTCATTAAGCCAGTCAATGAAGCCTGGAAATACAATTTTCGTGCAAACTGTCGCTATCATAACTTACACAAAACTTCAGATGGTGCCCTGTAAGCGGTGTGATTAAAACCATTCATCTTCCCTGGCAGCCACCCGCTCCCGCACCCCCGGGCCGGCCCCCGCCCCGTGCCCACCCCGGCAGGTGCCCGGGGGTGCCACCACGGCGATGGGCACCCCCCGATGGTGGCTGGATCCTGCGGGATGCGGGCAGTGCTGTCTGGAGCGGCGGGAAGAGGTGCGGGAAGGATCCTGGGCAGCTCCCACCGGGCACAGCCTCCACAGCGCGTCCCCGAGCCCTGGAATCTCCCCCATCGGGGCATGCGCAGGAGGGAGAGCTTCCCAAAGACACTAATTAGGCAAATTAATTCCTGTTGAGTCGCAGCTCTTCGCTGCCTTAAAAGAGGGGGGTTAAAAAAAAAAAAAAAAAAAAAAAAAAAAAGAAAAAAGAAAAAAAAAAAAGAAGCTACTTACTTCAGTGCTGATTAAATCCCAAATATTGAGACTTGGATTAGACCTGAGACTGTTCTGTGGGAGATGACCCCACAGCAGAACCGGTGCCCACCTGGCACAGGGCAAGGGGGAGCTCTGAGGCTGGCATGGGGACACGAGTCCTTCTCCTCCTGCTCATTCCTCACATCCCCTGGTGCTGCCAGTGCCGGGAAGGGCCTGTGCTTGCTGGGCTCCTTCCTCCTCCATGGGCTGAGGAAGAGGATGGTGAAGCCATGTGGGCACAGGACACGACGCTGGCACAGGGAAAAGCCTCACTGAGCCTTGCGGTGCCCTCAAGAACTGCCATGAGAGGGATCCGGGCAAGGGTCCCATCCTCAGCAGGGCCTGAGAGGGGATTCATCATTTTCTGCCTCTCCCATCCTTCATCCTCCTCCTCTGATCCAGCCCTGTGGAACATTTCAGCTCCAAGGAAACTCCAGGAATCTCCCAGCAGCTGGAAATCCATTCAGGACACTGGGCTGGGAAAGAAAAGCCACCCCAGGGACTCTGCAAAGGCTGCTGGATGTGTGTCACTGCAGTGGGAGCAGGGAAGTGTTGCACAGAGTCCCAGAATGATTTGGTTTGGGTTGGAAGGCACCTCAAAGTTCATCTCCTTCCACCAGGCAGGGGCACCTTCTCCAATGTCCAGCCTGGCCTTGGGCACTGCCAGGGATCCAGGGGCAGCCACAGCTGCTCTAGGCACCCTGTGCCAGGGCCTGCCCAGCCTCAGGAATTCCTATGCCAGCAGCTGGTGCCCATCAAAGAGGAGCTGGTGATGGGACTGGGGAAAGGGACTCACGGGCACCGTGGGATGTCCAGCCCTTGGGTCTCTGCCCGCAGCCCAGTGCACCCCACGAGGTGCTGCCTGTGGGTGTTGGGTGTCACACGCTGTCCCCCGTGCCAAGCCCTGCCCTCCTGCTGGGGAGGGGGCACATTCCAGCATTCCAGATGGATTCCCCAGGCACCCCAGCCAGGGTCCAGCTGCCATGCCTGGAAACCAAAGGATGATCCAGTGAGGTAGAGACCGGGAAGAGCCTCGAGCACTGGGATGGCCCCTGCCCCCTTGCCCATGGCACAGGATGGGGTGACAGTGGGACCACCTAAAGGTGTCCAGCTCTGCTCCCCAGGATGCCAGAGCTCCGTGCAGCTCCAGGGCAGAGCGAGGTGGATGAGTGGGCACCAGCAGGGTCACCCAGCCCTGCCTCTTTGAGCGACTTCAACCCCTCACTAGAGACCAAACCTGCACCCACCTCACCCCAGCGTGGCTCCTGCACCCGAGGGGCACCTTGTGGGTGGCCCAAGGGCTCTGGAGGACGCGGTGCCTGCTCATCCTGCTGGCAGAGCTGCTTTCCTTGTCTTTCTGCCGCGTGTTATCTGGAGCCGTCGGAGCTGGCAGCTCCTGCCAGCGCTCGCGCAGCCTGACGTCGGCGCGGCTTGGAAGTGCGCGTGGCGTGTTTGATGTCAGGATTACCGGCTGGCTGTATTGTAAATGCTAAAATGAAATAAGAAGATTAGAGAAGAAAAGCGCCGCTCCGCAGCGCGCGCCTGCCGATTGCCTCCCGACGGAGCCTCTGCCGAGGGCGGGGGGTGTGGGGGGACCCAGCCCCTGGCAACCAGCCCTGCCGGGGAAAGGGTTAAAGGGGGCCAAGCGGCTTCCAGAGGCGCTGGTGCTGCTGCCACCGAGCCAGGGGGAGAGGTGGACGGAGCCCTTCCCGCTCCCTGGGGTGCTGGGATTCTCTGGCTCACGTGAGTATCGATCCTGTCACTCCCCGGCTGGGTCCTGGCAGCCCCCCCAGCCTTGCGTCCCCCAGAGCAGGGTGGGGTCACCTGGGCTTGGGTGGGTGTCTGCAGCCTCGCTGGGGGAGCCCTGCATCCCTTTCCACCCTGCTGCATCCCTGCCCAGGAATGAGGGCACAGCCGCCTCCCAGCCTTGGGAGCTGGCGTTTGGAGGGGAAGAGGCTTGTGCTGCCTCAGAGGGGGGTGAGGACCCTCTGCAGGTCTTGTTGGGGGAATCTGGGGGCTTCCAAAGGGCAGCGTGGTGCTCTCTTCTCCCTCAGGACATTCCTGAGCCCAGATCCAGCAGGGAATGGGAATCAGGGATCAGGAATATGGGCAACTCCACCCCCCTCCTGCACCTCCTGCTGCCCCCACGAGCCTCCGTCACAGCCCTACAGGAGAAAGAGAGTTGGAAGGAGGGAAGGAGGGAGAGCTGGCACAGGTCAGGCCCTGCTGAGCCACTCTCCATCTCCTGCTGACAGCACCGTGCCCCCAGGCACGTCTGCCGGCACCGCAGGGCCCAGATCCACGCACGCCAGGCTCTCCGTGGGCAGCAGGGCACGGGATTTCAGCAGCAGCATGATTAGTCTTTATTTTGAGCTGCACCCTTGGCCTCAGCCTGGCAGAGCTGTGAGTTTGCCCTGCTGGGCCCAGCGCTGGAGGAGGAAGAGGAGGAAGATGAGCTGGAAGCCACCCCAGGATTTTCCCTGCATTTTTGTGCTGGTCCTGCAGCAGCGTGTGGGGCACGGGGCTCAGCCTCACACGCAGTGCCACATTCCTCCTGGCAGGATAAATCCTGGGCTCACAGCTCCTCCCTGTAGGGCAGGGCACCCTTGGCATGACCCCCGGCAGCAACTCCACGCAGCCAGGGCCGGCTCATCCCTCCGGGAATGCCGCGGGATCCCGGCTGCCCCTGGCACCCAGGGCTGGATCCCACAGCCTGTGTCCAGCAGCCAGGTACATCCCTGGCTGTTCTATCCTTCACCTTCTCCTGTTCCCTGCCAGGGCATCCCGGCAGCCCTGGGACAGGCAGGACCCTTCCCTTCCCTTCCCTTCCCTTCCCTTCCCTTCCCTTCCCTTCCCTTCCCTTCCCTTCCCTTCCCTTCCCTTCCCTTCCCTTCCCTTCCCTTCCCTTCCCTTCCCTTCCCTTCCCTTCCCTTCCCTTCCCTTCCCTTCCCTTCCCTGCAGAGCAGGGGGGGCTGGGGGCTGGCCCTGTGCCCGATCCGTGCCGGTACCTTCTCTCCCGCATCTGTTCCCAATCAAAGCCTCATTTCAGCCCTCGAGAAGGTTTTTCTCCTCCTGCTAACGAACGCTATTGTTTTCCCGATGTTTTCCCGAGCTCGGGAGCAGCGGCTCGGCCCCTGCCGGTGCCAGCTCTGCTCAGACACGTGCGGAGAGAGCCTCGGGCAGGATCCTGCTCCTCTCCGTCCTGCCGGAATTCATCCCCAGGGCGCAGCGCTGGGCTGGAGCGGGGAATATGGGGCTGGTACCCCCGGAGGAGGAGGTAGCTGCGGGCTTCACCCCTCTGCCCCTCAGTTTGGTGCTGGTAGCACTCGATGCCCCGGTTCATGTCCCCACAGGGCTGCTGAGCAGGTGACACCCATCGCAGCACCCACACACATCGCCCATCGCCCCAGGCCAGGCTCAGCCCGGCCTCGCCCCAGGGGGTGCAGACCCCGTTCGCCCCCCACATCCCTCTGGATCTGCCAGGGATAGCCGGGGCTGGCTCTGTCCCCTGCGAGACTCGCCCCTCCCATATTGCCGCAGGGCTTCTGTTGCTTCTACGTGCAATTAATGAGCTTTAATTGCCTGTAAACACATCCCCGGCAGTGCCAGAGCTGCCTTGGGAAGACGATGGAGTCGGGAAAGGGGAATGGGAAAAGGAAATCGTAGTAACTGTTGCTACGGCTGGAGCAACCGTGCCCGAGCTGGGGCTGTGGCGGTGGCCACGCGGGGCCGCTGGCATTGCCCAGCACCGGGCAGGGGCACAGGAACATCAGCACAGCCCCTGTGACCCGCCCCCAGTGCCACCAACACCTCTGTGCCACGCGGGGCTCAGGCATCCCACCCAGAGCCCTCGAGCTGGGATGTGAGTGCATTTGGGGGGCCACAGAGGGGCTCAGGCATCCCACCCAGAGCCCTCGAGCTGGGATGTGAGTGCATTTGGGGGGCCACAGAGGGGCTGGGGGCAGCGGGGAGGGGTACCTGCCCTCCCCTTTTCGCTCTGTTTGGGATGCCACAGAGGGACTGTAGGGACAGTGGGGTCCCTGTGCTACCCCTCTGGCTGTGTTTGAGGTCCCAAACAGGGTCTGTAGGGCTGGGGCAGTGGGCAGGGGTCCCTGCGCTCCCCTTTTTGCTGTGTTTGGGGTCCCAGGGAGGGGCTGTGGGGCTGAGGGTGGTGGGAAGGATCCCGGCCCTCACCCTCTGGCTGTGTGGGAACCCCACAGAGGGTCTGTGGGCTTGGGGGCAGTGGGGAGGGGTGTCCCTCTGCGTGTCCCCTCGCTGGACACGCACGTGGCCCTAATGAAGTCTGCACAGGCCGGGGCTGGCGGTGGCACGGGGAGGGGGCTGCAAATGCCATTTTCTAGCTCAGTGCCCTGTAACTCTCCCTGACGCCGGGGCTTGAACACCACAAACAGCGCATTTTAATCACCCTGAGAGCTCCCTGCCCCCATGACGGCTCCTGGCCTGCCCCCCTGGCACAGGACGGGGTGGCACTGGGTGTCCAGCACTGCTCCCCGAGGTGCCACCGCGGCGCGGGGACTGATGTCACACCAGCACAGGAGTGACACCACCCTGTCCTGAATGCGCGGCAGCGGCGGCATCACTCGGGACACACCCCTCAGCCGGGGGTGGGAGGGGTCCCGAGGTGCCCGGGAGTGGCCACGGTGACATGGACAAGCCCGAGGAGTGGCGCAGGAGGTTTCACAACACCGAGGGCTGGTGCTGCCCCTGGGTGGGGACAACCCCTGGGGTCAGTCCAGGCTGGGGTGAGCAGCTGGAGCAGCCCTGGGAGAAGGACCTGGGGGTGCTGGGGGTGGGAGCTGGACCTGCCCCAGCCCTGAACCCCCAGCCCTGGGCTGAGCCCAGTGTGGGCAGCAGGGCTGGGGGGATTCTGCCCCTGTGCTCAGGTGAGCCCCCACCTGCAGAGCTGCCCCGGCCCTGGGCCCAGCACAGGGAGGAGCTGGAGCTGCTGGAGCCAGCCCAGAGGAGGCTCCAGGATGAGCAGAGGATGGAGCAGCTCTGCTGGGAGGAAAGGCTGGCACAGCTGGGATTTCACCTGGAGAGGAGAAGCTTTGGGCTGAGCTCAGGGTGGCCTTGCAGGGCCTGAAGGAGCCACAGGAAATATGGAGAGAGACAAGAGACAAGGGATGGAGGGACAGGACATAGGGAATGGCTGCCACTGCCAGAGGGCAGGGCTGGATGGGATACTGGGAAGGAATTGCTCCTGGGAGGGTGGGCAGGCCCTGGCACAGGGTGCCCAGAGCAGCTGTGGCTGCCCCTGGATCCCTGGCAGTGCCCAAGGCTGGGTTGGATATTGGGGCTTGGAGCAGCCTGGGGCACTGGGAGGTGTCCCTGCCATGGCAGGGGTGGGGTGGGATGAGATTTTCCCAGGTTTCAGCGCTGCAATCCCAGGAAGTTTTGCCCCGAGGGCTGGGTGTGGGAGCAGCGGGAGCAGCGCCAGAGATAAGTTCCTGCCACAAAGTTTCTTTCGCTGCTAATTTGCTGATTAGCCGCTGTCTGATGCGACGGCAGCAGCGCTCCACGGAGCTTATTCCGAGGCGGCGTAATCTTTGTAAGCAGCGAAGAGGGGCAGGGCCGGCGCTGAGCCCCGGCAGACACAGCCCTGCTCGGGAGGTAATAACTCTTCAGGGACTGACAAGCCGCCGTGAGGGCTGTGGAAATCCTTTCTGCGGATGAGCCGAGAGGATTCTCCCGCTATCCCCCTAAAGCCTGCGTGTCACCTAGTCCAATAAAAGGCATTATCCGGAAGGTGGGATTTTGTTCTGGCATATCTCGGGCCTCCAGCCCAGCCCCGGCTCGGCTGGTTTGCATGAGAACAGGAGGGGGAGGGGGTTAGGGCACGGTGGGTGCTGGGTGCTGCCTCCAGGGATGCTGAACTCCCACCCGTTTTCCAAGCTCGCTCTCCATCCTGCATTTTCACTGGCCCGTGGCCACCAGCCCTGCACCCAGGGTGGCTCCTGGCCTGGGAATGGCAGCAGCACCCAGCACTGGGTCTCAGCCCACCCATCTGCCTTCATGGGGGCATGGGGGGCTCAGAGCAGCCGGGGGGACCCGGCGTCTTTAGGGTGCCTCAGCTTCATCCTGCTCCACCCGGCAGCCCAGGGCGATCCTGCACCGGGTAAGCACAGCCAGCTCTGGGGAGAGCATTCCCAGGTTGGGAGGAGTGTCTGGAAGGGAGGGCTGGGGTTATCCCCCCCCAGAATGAAGCTCTCAGGGTGCAGGATGTCACTCTGGGGTGGTCCTGGCTGTGCCACGTCCCCTGGATCCTGCACCCTGCAGGAGATGCCGCATCCCCAGGGATGGTGCGTGTACCAGGGCACGGCAACCGGCTGTGCCCACACCCGAAGGAGACACCAGCCTAACTCCTGAGCTAGCAGGGGCTTCCCTGCTGCCACCCACCCTGTGACAGGAGGGGAGCAGGCACGTGCAGGCCTGGCAGCGGCGGGAGCACCCACGCCTGCTGCGCCCGGCTAATTTACTGTGTCGCTGTGCGCCGCGCTAGCCAATAACTTTGAAATGATGTGGAGATTTGCAGCCAAACCTTCTCATAAAGAGATTTAGGAGGGTGACAAAGATAATTAAACATCCTTCCCTGAGTATTGACTTGCAGCTGAAAGGGGAAAAAATAACTACATTTTTCACAGTCCTTTTAAATCATCCTGATGCCCGGCTGGGCTCTGTGCAAATAAGCCTTGGCCTGGCAGCCGTGGGGCTGTGGGTGCCAAGTCCTGCCCGCCAGCATGGGAATAATGTGGGGGAGTAGGGAGGGAGTTTGGGGAGCCACGGGGTGGTGCAGGGGCCCAGGGTGGGCAGGGAGGGATGTTCCTGGGCAAAAAATAAGGGGGGACATGGGCCTGGCTGTCCCCTGAGCAGCCCTGAGGAGGAGGACTCAGCTAAAACAAGGAGCAGGGGGGCAGGAAAGGAGGGACACAGAGTCACAGGACAGGGACGGGGGGAAGTGGCAGCTGTTGCAGGACATGAAGGAGTGGCAGAGAGATTCAGGAGGTGAATCACAGCATGGCTTGGGTTGGAGGGGACCTTAAAGCTCATCTCACCCCACCGCTCCGATGGATGGAGTCCCATCATCCACGGCACCTTCTGAGCCACCTGCAGTGGGACAGAGCTGCTGTGGCACCCCCGGGAGCCCACCCCATGCACTGCCCTCCACCGGGGCTCTCAGGGCTGAGGCCACACCTCATCCCATGGATGAGCAGGAGAACCTCACCCCACCCTTCCATGCCCCTGTGGGCAGTGCCAGCCGCTGGGAATGTGCCTGGCAGCCTCCTGCCACACCCCCTCGTGCTTTGCCAGCGGTGCCACCCGGCTCTGCCAGCTGGGACCCGGCAGGGCTGGACACCCCAGGTGTGCAGGGTCCCAGCTCCAAGGACTGTGTGGGGCGACCCCCCACACACACAGAGACTTCTCCTGACACCACAAACTCCCGGAGTGCCAGGAAATTAAAGCTGCAGGTCCCAGGCACAGGATGTCCCTGCTGTCCCCGCTCTGTCCCCGCACTGGGGGGGGCTCGGGGTGCCTGGGTTTGAGGGCTTGGGCTGTTGGGAGCTGCCAGGAGCAGCAGGGATGCAATGGCAGCGCGAGGAGGAGGAGGAGGAAAATTTCCGGGCAATTTCCATCCCATCCTCTGTTTAACGGTAAAATTTCCGGAGAGCGTGTCCCCCCCCAGCCGAGGGGGTGACATCAGAGTGGAGCAGGGGGACGCTGCTGGTGGCCGCAGGGGAGCCCCGCTCCTCTCTGTCCCTTTCCCTGGCCGCTCCCCGGTGCCGGCCGTGTCGCTGTCGTCCGTGGAGCACGCGTGACACCCAGTGGGCGAGCACCAGACTGCACGCGCGGGTCCCTGGGCGCGGTGGCGCTGGCCTGGGGCTGTCACCCGTGTGGGACACAGGCTCCTCCTGAGGGGAACGGGGTGGCACTGCCCGATGGGTTTGTAGGGGGGTTGAACCTGCTGGGCTGGATGGGGGCATAGCTGGGGAGGACCCGCAGTCCCCAAGGCTGTGGAGTCTCTGAGGTCTCCCCAGGACCTAGCGGGTCCTGTGAATTTGGGGTTTTGAGGTCTCCCCAGGACCTAGAGGGTCCTGTGAATTTGGGGTTCTGGGGTCTCCCCAGGACCTAGCGGGTCCTGTGACTTTGGGGTTTTGGGGTCTCCCCAGGACCTAGCGGGTCCTGTGAATTTGGGGTTCTGGGGTCTCCCCAGGACCTAGCGGGTCCTGTGACTTTGGGGTTTTGGGGTCTCCCCAGGACCTAGCGGGTCCTGTGACTTTGGGGTTTTGGGGTCTCCCCAGGACCTAGCGGGTCCTGTGAATTTGGGGTTCTGGGGTCTCCTCAGAACCTAGCGGGTCCTGTGACTTTGGGGTTCTGGGGTCTCCCCAGGACCTAGCGGATCCTGTGACTTTGGGGTTTTGGGGTCTCCCCAGGACCTAGCGGGTCCTGTGAATTTGGGGTTCTGGGGTCTCCTCAGAACCTAGCGGGTCCTGTGACTTCGGGGTTTTGGGGTCTCACTGGGGCTCTGGGGGCTCTCCAGGCACTCAGGTGTCCCTGCAGCCCACAGCTCTGGGTCTCTCAGGGGGTATCTTCAGGCATCTGGGGGTCCCTGGTGCTATGGGGTCCTGGAGTGTCTCCAGGCACTCAGGGGTCCCTGCAGCCCTGAGGCACCCAGGGTCCCTGCAGATTTGGGGCTCACCAGGGCTCTGGGGTCCCAGTGGGGCTCTGGAATCTCTCTAGGATCTTTTCCTTGTAACTTTGGGGTCCGGGGCTCACTGCAGCACCATGGCTCTGGTGGCAGTGGGGCTCTGGAGTCTCCCAGGGACTCCCAGGGCCTCTGCAGCCCCCAGGCTTTGGGATCTCTCCAGAGCCCCTGTGGGCCCCTGTGCCCTGGGACTCCAGGATGGTTCCTGAAGTCCTGGGACTCTGAGACCACTCTCAGCTCCAGGGTACCTGCAGGCCTGGGGCTGTGGGGTCTCCCTCTGCAGCCCCAGTGTTTGCTGCCTTGCACCACTCCTGGGTCAGGATCTCGCTTTTCCCTGCCTTTCCTGCCTCAGTCTGTGTCCCTCAAAGACCCTGATGTCTCTTAGGTATTTATCACCTTCCTGCTCCCACCCCGGGACCATCCTCACCTCCCAGCCCCATCTCCTGGTGCAGCTCTAACCCCTCCTGGCCACTCCAGCTGGGTTTCTCTGGGACAAGAAACTCTCAAGCCATCTTTTGCTTTTCCTCCTGACTTCTCTTGTTCATCCCCCAGGGAATAAACCCTGAAGGAACAAGGATCTGAGGGGAGTCAGTGCTGTGGTTCACCTCAAGCCAAAGCAGAAGCGTTTCTGTAGAAAAACATTTTCATTCCAATTTGCAAAGGCTTTCAAAGGTGATTCTCAGAGGAGCATGAGCAGCTGCTGCAGAGGGGTTTGGATGTTCTTCTCCAGCTCTGGAGAGGCTGGAAGCTCATCATGCTGAGGCATCCAGGTCATGAAGGGAGTTGTGAACACCCACACGCAATGCCCTGCAACCCCACTCCCAGCATGGAAATCCCACATCCCAGCTCTGGAGTCTGCAAAGACACTTGGAGGGTTGAAAATGGTCCTGGAGAATGAAAAGAGGAGCAGGAGGAGGGAGGGACCAGTGAGACACAGACAGGACAGAGCTGGGTACTCCTCCCTGTGCCCTAAGCCCCACATGCTCTGACCCTACCAGGCTCTGGAGAGGCTCCACTCAGAGCATGGAGGGACCCCTGGAGCTGCTGGTGTGACAGTTCCTTGTGTCATCCCCACACAGGGACAGCATGGCCAAGAGCAGGACCCTGCTGCTCGCAGCAGCCCTGGGCATCCCAGGGAATGGAGCTCCAGCCCAGGATGGGATTGATGGGACTGTTGGGTCTCAAGGGCACATCACAAAATTGCCTCTGAGATCAAAGAATCATCCTAATCCCGACATGGTTTGGGTGGGAAGGGATCTTAAAGCTCACCTCATCCACCCCTGCCATGGCAGGGACACCTTTCACTAGCCCAGGCTGCTCCAAGCCCTATCCAGCCTGGCCTTGGGCACTGCCAGGGATCCAGGGGCAGCCACAGCTGCTCTGGGCACCCTGTGCCAGGGCCTTCCCACCCTGCCAGGGAACAATCCCTGATTCCAAATCTCCCATCCAGCCCTGCCCCCTGGCAGTGGGAAGCCATTCCCCGTGTCCTGTGCCTCCACCCCTTGTCCCCAGTCCCTCTCCAGCTCTCCTGGAGCCCCTTTAGACCCTGGAAGGGGTTCTGAGCTCTCCCTGGAGCTTCTCCTCTCCAGGTGAGCACCCCCAGCTCTCCCAGCATGGCTCCAGGGCAGAGGGGCTCCAGCCCTGGGAGCATCTCCATGGCCTCTCTGGACTCATCCAGCAGCTCCATGAGGAGAAGTTAAACAAGACATGACAGAGGCAGCGTTAACATGAGGCTCCACATTTGCTGCACTGACCTTCTTCCTCCCTTGGGCAGCTCCCAGAGCACCACTCAGATCCAAACCTTGGCTCCAGAAGAGCCAAGGACGGTGATGAAGGGGTCGGTTGGAGCCCTGAGTGTTCCAGGTGGGACATGGGAGCCCAGCTCAGCCCATCTGGTGGCTTGCAGGGGGATGTGATGGTGACCAGCCAGCTCCTGGGTGGCTGAGCAGTTTCCCAGTGTGAGCACTGACCCCAGGGGCTGCTGCAGAAGGGAAGAACTTTCCGTTCCAGTTTCCAGCTGGAAGAGCCAGGGAGAAAAATGCTGCCACGTGTCAGGTGCACAGCAGGGCTGGTTCCACCTCAGTGCTGCTCCTTCCCACAGAGCCTGGGGGGCTCCTCCACCCCAGCACTGCAGTGCCCTCCCTTCTCTCACCCCATGGACACACTTTGGAGCTCCAGAGCCCCTAGCCTCGGGTCCTACCCACCCCACACACCCACTCGAGGTCCCTCCAGGCTGTACCCGGGGGACAGTCCCCCCCCTGCACAGGGACACCCTCACATCACACTGCAGCAACGAGGCCAGACAGCTCTGGGCCATAAATCTGTCCGGCCAGAGCTGCTCCCTGCTCCAGGGCCCCAAGGCCACCCCAAGGTCTTTCCAAGCTGGGATCTCCCCTCCCTTCCACTGCGGCAGCTCTTTAACTGAGCGTGGCACTGGCAGCTCTGCCCCCAGAGCACCCCCAGCGGGAAGCACGGCCCCAAGGAGAGCCTGTGTGCCTGGGGGAGCAGCAGGGGCAGCCCTCTGCCCTCTGGGAGCAGCTGCAGCTCTCCAGCTTTCTCCCTGCTCTCCTTTCCAGGAGTTTTTCCCCATTTCTCAGTGCCCAGGTGATGCCGGTCCCAGGATCAGCACTGGGGCTGTTCCCAAACTTCATCCCAGGGCTGGATGAGGAGGGAATTGCACCCTGGCCTTGGCAGGGGAGGCTGATCCAGGGGGAAGGGGTGTGAGAGTGGTGGAGCCTCATTCCAGGTGGACTTTAAGAACCCCAAAATTCCAGTCAAGAGAAACCTTGTGGACATCAACAGGATGGGCAAGATAACCCCAGGTTTCAGGCAGGCTGGGGACCAGGGGCTGAGCAGGATCCCAGTGAAAGGAATGGGGACAAGGTCCCAGATAAGGTTCTGGACAGGAGGATGGACAAATGGGACAAGCTGCACCCTGGGCAGCACGAGGAGGATGTGGGTCCCAGCCTGGGTGCTCTGTGCAGCACCAGGGAACCCCAAGTTTTGTGCTCAAAGTGGTTCCCGGTCCAGGGAGAGCTGGAGGGGCTGGAAAAGGACCAGCAGATGCTGCTGGCAGGGCTGCAGGCTGGAGCTGGGAGAGAGCTGGGCTGGGATCTACCTGCATCCTGCAGGTGCCCTGGGGACAGAGCCAGTCCCTCTCAGTAGGACAGGTGGGGACAGAGCCAGTCCCTCTCGGCAGGACAGGACTGGTACCCAAGGACAAGGGACATTCATTGCAGTGCCAGGCTGGGCAGTAGCATTGGTATTTTTTCCTGGGTAGGTGGCACAGCTGTGGGACTGAGGTGGGCCAGTCCATCCTTGCAGGCTGGGCTGAGCCCTGGGTGACCTTTCCTGTGCTGGTGGTGTCCTGCTCACGGTGGGAGCGGGGCTGGACACCCCTCGGGGGTGCAGCATACTGTGAGCCCAGCAAGGGCCACCTCCCCCTCACAAATTCCTTCCCTCCAAGCCCCAGGGCACGCCGAGAGCCGAGGTCCTGTGCGCTGGGCCGTGCCCCCACCCAGGGCCCGCCCTGGCCCGCATCCCGCGCTGCTGCAGCCGCGGGGCCGGAGGCCCGGCCGCTGCTCCTGGCATCAGCTGATCCCTCCAGGCAGCCCGTGCTGCAAAGTCAGGCACAGAGATTGCCAGGGCGCCGGCGAGGGGACAGCAGGGGTGGCAGCGCGGGGGGCTCGGGGAGCCGGGGGCAGCTGTGCCCTGAAAGCCGAGCCACCTGCGCGCTGCTACCTGCTGAATAATAGAGGAGCTGACAGGCAGCGGAGAGAAATGTGATGCTGGCGAGCCAGCCCGGGAAGACATCCGAGCTCCCGGCAGCTGCGATAGCAACTGCAGCCAAGGAGCCTTCCAGCCCCGCGCGGCGTGCCCGGGCTGCCTGCAGCTCTCTGCCCATCCCGGGGTGCCCGGGCGGCCGGGGCCCGCTCCAGGGGCACGGGCTCGGCCCTGGCAGGATGATGTGAGCTGCAGCGGGCACCCAGCGAGGCAGAGCTCAAGGGCAGAGCTGGGTTTCCCGGGAGGTGAGGCAGAGGCTGCCCGCAGGCAGTGCCCGCGCCCGGGGGGCAGCAGCTCAGCCCCATGTCCAGAGGAGGGGAGATGGTTTATATCCCGGATGACTCCGACTTCAGCTCCTTCAGGGATCAGTGCGAGAGCCTGGAGGGCTGGCAGTGCCGGTATAACAAGGCTGGCGTGACCGTGTGGAGTCAGGGCCAGGAGGAGAGCTGCACCGTGCAGAAAATCAAGGTAAGCAGAGCTTCCCTGCCCCAGCCGTGTGCTCGGGCGGCTCCCGAGGGTCCCTGGGGACTGCCCTGTGCTAGAGATGCGCAGTCCCGCCTGCCTGGGGCTGTTTCTGCCCCGAATTCCAGGGCTGGCAGGGTTAGAGCCCCGAAGGTGCTTCCCAGCTGCTCGGCCGGCTCCTGCTGCCCGGCCCGGGGCTTCACCTGCCGGGGTCCTGCAGCCTCCCGCCGTGTGGGCTCACGTGGTGGCTGCCCCCGATCCCGACACAGCCGGGAAGGCCCCGGGATCAGTTTCATTGTGGAGATGGCCCTGCCGGGAGCCGCCGGACACGAGACGGGCTCACGGGACGTGTCCCTGGTGTCCTTCCCCGGCCCTGCGCCCTGGGGCACATCACGGGGTGAGATCCTGTAGGAGCCCCAGGGGCTGTTTTGGGAGGTTTGTCGCTTGCCAGGGGGATCTGGAGTGCTGCAGAGGGACAAGGAGGTTCAACCATCCCTCAGGTACCTTTTGGTTGATCTACACAGCCCCAGTGGCACTGCCAGGTGACCCTGGGCACGTCAGGAGTGGCTGCAGGGGACTGGGGGCACGGGGGGAGCCCAGGGTGGGCATCACGGGCTTTGTCTTTTCTGGCACCAAGAATCCCGACCCCTGGGTAGGGATGGGATCTGCCAGAGCGAGGAGAGGCAGAACAGCCGACCTGCAGGAAGCCCAGATGTGGAGAGCATTCAAGCAGGAGTGCCAGGGCAGGGTCGCCATGGCCTGGGGAGCACGGAGGGCACGGGGAGGTGGGGAGGAGGGAACAGCGCTGTGGAGGAGGCTCTCCCACCGCTGTCCTGAGCACAGGACACCCAGCAGCACCTCTCCTGCAGCCAGGGCATGAGGAGGAGCTGGGCACATGCTGCTGCCGTGGACAGAGACCCTTCAGGGCCAGGGGGAGGAGCAGCAGCAGCACTCTCAGCAGAGCTGCAGCTGCAATACACATTTCCCTGCTGCCGTGAGCCAGGGAAGAGCTTCTGCACCTGGATCAGGGAGCATTTAAACCAGCTGGGCATATACAGGATTAAAGGGTGCTGAGGGGTCAGGCCAGCACCTCTTTGAAAAGTCCTGGTGATTGCAGCAGGTCCCTGACACCTGGGAAGAGGCAAAAATCACATTCCTCTCCCAAAAGGAAGCTCTGGGGTGGCACTGTGGGCTGCTGTGTCACCTCCATCCTTGGGAAGGACATGGAGAATGTGCTCCTGGAAGCCATGTCCTGAAGGAGGAGGGCAGTGGTGACAGCAGCAAGGACCTGCCAAGGGTAAATCGTGCCTGAGCAGCCTGCTTGCCTTTGCAGCGAGAGGTCTGGCTCTGTGGGTGTGGGCAGACCCGGCAGGTCCAGCCTTGGACAGGGCTCCCTGTAGTGAGATCTGTACTGGAGAAGTGGATGTTGCTCAGAGGGACCAGGACAGGCTGGCAGGAACCCCTGGAGTCCAGCCCTCAGGCTGGCAGAGGGGCTGCAGTTCTGTCCCCTCTGCCACCATTGATCCCCACAGAGAGGGGACCCCAGGCAGGTCCGGAACAGTCAGGGAGCATCACCCAGCCTGGTTCAGTGCAATAATGGGGTTTTCCCCTGCCCTGGAGAGGGCCTGGGCACGGTGCAGGGGTTGTCAGTGCCCAGAGCCCCTTCCTAAAACGTGGGATGCAGTCCGAGCTGCACAGCTCTCTTGGGGTCAGGAGAGCCTCGGTCTGTCCATTAACTGAGGGAGTTAATTATCTCAGATTCCCCAAGCAGCTGGAGCTGTGAATCTTTTCCACCCGAATTCCCTGTGGATGGGACTGGGCTCTCTGTTTTCCCCATCCCAGCTGCTGTGCTGGGCAGGGCTGTTCATCCGAGGCTGCAGGAGGATGGTGGACAGGCTTTAGTGGGGAATTTGGGGCTGCAAGACTGCGATGGTCCCTCTGTGACAACCGGAGTTTCCACGAAGCCCATGAGCTCCACCTGCAGCTGGAAAAATCCCTCACCCTGCAGCAGCAGCACCTCCAGACCCCGCTGCGAGCGTGCAGCCAGGGAGGGAGAGCAGGAGCAGGGGGCTGGGTGCTCCCACCCTTCCCCCGGTGCCCTGGGGACTGCAGCACATCTCCGAGCCTGGCCTGGGCACGAGTCCATCCGTACCCGGGCCACCAGGGAAAGCTTGCCCGAGATTGATGGGACCTGCCACGCTCAGAGGGCCATCTCCGGTTACACGGCGCCTCATCAAAGATGCAAGGGCTCTAACGAGGAGCAGATGACATCTCCCTCCTGCCGGCGCTCAGAGGAGCAGGGCGGCCGCCTTCATCAATAATGCACGGCTGGCGCGGCCGGGCAGCTCCGCGGCTCCGGTTACAGCCGGGCCCGACACCCCCCGGGAGCAGGCCCAAAACCCCCCGGGAGCGGACCCCACACCCAAGACTATCATGAAGGCGCACGAGCACCCTTTTTTTTGCCCTGCAAAGACATGGGGTAGGGGACAGGCATCAAAGCCTGGACCAGCTGGACCATCCGTGCGAGGCTCATTCTAACCCCGCTCTGGCGGCAGGAGCGGTGGCTCTGGGGCTGTCCTGCAGAGCATCCTCCATGGCACAGGGACACGGGACAGCCCAAAGTCCTCGTGCCCAGGTGGGCACAGCCCCGGGGCTGGGTGCTGCCCCCCACCCCTCTCCCCACAGACCCGCATCTCCTGCAAGGACGTCCCCGCCGAGACCCTCTATGATGTGCTGCACGACACCCGCTACCGCAGGAAGTGGGACTCCAACATGATCGAGACCTACGACATCGGGCGCCTCACCGTCAACGCTGATGTGGGATACTACTCCTGTGAGCAGCCCTGTGACCCCCGCGCCCCCCTCCCCAGCCCCACTCCCCCGTGAGTGTGTGTGGGGCCGTGGGGGCCGGGGGTTAACAGGATCTGCCCGCAGGGAAGTGCCCGAGCCCCCTGAAGAACCGGGATTTCGTCACGCTGCGCTCCTGGCTGCCCCTGGGCAATGACTACATGATCATCAACTACAGCGTCAAGCACCCGGTGAGCCCCCGGCTGCCCCCAGCCCTGGCAGGGCTGCCCGCGGGCACAGGCAGGGCTGGGCAGGCTCTGAGGTGCCCGAATCTCCCCGCAGAAATACCCGCCCCGGAAGGATTTCGTGAGGGCCGTGTCCCTGCAGACCGGGTACCTGATCAAGGCCAACGGGGACGGTGCCTGCATCCTCTACTACCTCACCCAGGTGGACCCTCGCGGTGAGTGCCCGCAGCAGGGCAGGGCAGGGGAGGGGGCTCACCCAGAGCTCATCCCCCTGGCTCTCCATCACCCAGGCACCCGGGAATGGAGGATGCAGGGGTGCCCACCCCAGCCCCGGGGGTGCTGCAGGTTCGTGGTGCCTCCCCTGGGGCCGGCCCTGCTTCTCTGGGTGACGGGGTTTTGGGCTCTTGCAGGGTCGCTGCCGAAGTGGGTGGTGAACCGCGTGTCCCAGTTTGTGGCACCAAAGGTAAGGAGGGGGTGCATGGCTGATGGTGGGGGTCCCGGGCAGCAGGGATGAGCTGCCCAAATTACCCCTGGGTGGGGCAGGATGGGTGACCCCAGGGCCCACAGGGTGAGTGCTGGATTACCCAGGGCTCTGAGGATGGGTGCTGGAAGACCCAGAACTCATGGAATGGTGCTGGGAGACCCAGAGCTCACAGAACAAGTGACCCAGGACCTGCAGGACGGGTGCTGGGTGGTCCAGAGCTCACAGGATGGGTCCTGGGTGATCCAAGGCTCACAGGATGGGTGCTGGATGACCCAGAACTTGCAGAATGGGTGCTGAGCAATCCAGAGCTCACAGCATGGATCCTCAGTGATGCAGAGCTCCCAGGATGAGTTCTGGGCGACACAGGGCATGCACTGGGCATGTTGTTGGGGCAGCCAGGCCCCCATCCCCTGTCAACACCCCAAACCCTGCCATGGGGGAGCTGTGCCCACAGCCCAAGGCAGCTCCAGCCCCGCTGTGCCCACAGGCGATGAAGAAGATCTACAAGGCTGGGCTGAAGTACCCGGAGTGGAAGCGCCGGCACGACCCCGAGTACAAGCCCTGGGTGTACCCCGAGCAGAACACGCTGCCCAGTGTGAACCTGGCCGAGCTCTCCGTGCAGCACGCGGATTCCCTGGAAAACATCGACGAGACCGGCCTGCCCGAGGAGCACCTGAGCACCAGTGACCACGAGGCCTGAGCCTTCTGCACAGGGAATCCCCTCACCACCGAGGCTTGGCACCCAGGGGGCACAGCTGGGAATTTGGCTCCCTGCTTCCCAATAGTCACATCTTCTCTCCGACTCCTTCGTCGTTCCCCCCACCCTCTACCCAGGCAGCGGGGAACTGTCCCGTGGGATCTGTGCCACAGGTGCTGCAAAGAGGCAGGATGGGCACCCTGGTGGTCCCTGTGCCCATGGAGATGTCCCTGCAGGAGACAGTGCTGGCAGTGGGTGTTCCAAGAGAGGCTGGGCAGGCTGAGGTGGCCAGGAGCTCTCCTGGCACCAGGATATGGCTCTGCCTCTGTTAGACCCTTAAAGGCCCAGAAGTGGGGGCCTGTGAGGGTCCTGCCCAGGCTTTGCAGCAGCACAAGGTTTGGATTGACCCTGTCTGGCCTGAGGTCCAGCTCTGCCAACCCCGAGGTCAGGCTGGACCCCCTCCAGCCCTCCACGCCCCTCCAAGCTTAGTGTGACCCCACCATCTCAGGGAGCCCTCCCAGGCCCTCTCCTGAGCACCAGGCTCACCTCTGCAGGCTGGCTCTAGCCCAGCTGGCTCTGGGGACCCCTTCCCCTGGTGGTTTGTGGAGTTTGTCCTGGCACTGGGGTCTTGGGCCACCTGTGTCCCCACTGTCCCGGTGTTTGCCGCTGCTGTGGTTCCTGGCACAACAATAAAGGGGTTGGTGTGTGTGCAAGAGTACACGGGGCTGGCACAGGATGGGGAGGAGGCTGGCACAGAGCCCACCCAGAGGCATCCAGCTCTGCGTGGGACAGGAGGGTCCATCCACGCAGCCCCAGCACCCTGGGGTGACCCCCAGCAGGGACAGAAGTGGCCACAGCAGGACAGGGCAGAAGGATGCCGGGCTCTGCACCCCACGGGAGCGTGTGGGCAGGGGGCAGCTTCCACCGGACAACGGGAAGTTGGTCTAGACAGGCACTGCCGTGGGAAAACACTGACAAATGAGGGATTTTCCACCCACTCCTCACCCCCATCCTCTGAGGCGGCTGCTGGGCTTTGTCCCCAGCTGGGTTTGAGCCTGATCTGTGCAAGGTCAGTACAAGTGGGGATGTGACTGCAGCTTTTGGGGTCCCTCTGACCCAGCTTCACCCCCCTGGGCCCCCTGACAGCCTGGTCCCCTGCAGAGCTGCCCTGTGTGTGCTTCCCCCACACCTGGAGCTTTTCTTCACCCCAACATCTCAGGCATGGATGCTTGCTCTCCCCCTTTAGCCACCCTATTAGGTCACAAGTGTCCCCTGTGCTGCCTCGGGGGACATCACACACACACAGAGTGCTGGGAAGGGACAGCAGGGCCTGGCTGTCGGGACAGACGGATCTGGGGGTTGCAGCTGGGCTGGCTGCACAGAAGCCACCTCTGCAAGGAAAATGTGGAAAACAGGGACAGGGGATGTGCAGCTCGCACCTGGCAGCACACAGCGACCGAGGGGTGCTCCCTCTCCCCGTGCTGCTCCCACCTCTGGCGGCAGACAGGGATTATTCTACCTCTAGGAAGACACAACCCAGCCCCAAATTGCCCCAAAACCACTCGGTCAGAGCTGGGAACCGTAGAAAATCACTTCTGGGTGCTGCGCTGATGGGGCAGAGCCCACTGGCACCCCGAGCCCGCCGGGTGCTGAGGTGAAGACCCTTCCCCTGCGGGAAGGAGCCTCATCCCTTCGCATTCCCCAGATGTCTCCCTGCAGGATCCAGGCTGCGGCTCTGCCGGGGGTTATTTTTAGCCAGCCCTGAGTGGGAGTGAGGAGCTGCTGCCTGAGCACCGAGAGCCCGGCGGGGAGCCCCAGGGAAAGCTGTGCCGGCCTGGGTGACACCTCAGCCCGGGATGTGGCCAAAACTGGGATGGTGGTGGCACAGGGAGCGTCCCTGTCACTGTCTGCATCCAGCACTGGGCTCTAGGAGAGCTCCTGGCCCCCAGTATGAGCCAGGGTGGAGCTGGGGGGGCACCGTGGGGTGCCAGCAGCCCCAGCGCGGTGATCTCTTTTGGAACAATGTGGGTTTCCTGCGGCACAAACAGGAAAGGGGCCGGCCACCGGCATCCCGATGGCGCAGGCAGGGTGAGGGCAGCGCGGAGCCCCCCGGGGGCCCTCGCTGGGATTTTGGGGGAGCGGGTGGCCCAGGGCCCGGTGGGACGAGGGCCAGACACGCGGGGGCTGCGGCCCCGCACGAGAGCCCAGCTGGGCGCTTTTCCTGCCCGGCTCCGAGCGCAGAGGAGCCGCCCGCGCGCAGAGATTGGAAAGGAAACGGGAAGCTGCTGCTGGACGGGAGATTAGCCCGGAGGCAGTGATGTCAGCCGCTCCTGATGGATCGGGGGCAGCGGCAGCGTGGCACCGGCCCCATCTGGCCACACACCGTGTCAAACGTGCCCCTGCTGGGGCAGGATGTGACTCCATCCCTGGATCCCGTGATTTGTGACTCCTGAGCTCATGGATAGGTCTTGAGCAGCTTTTGGCCCCACCACCCAGACCAGTACTCTGAGCCCAGCGAGGAGCTCCCCCAGCAGCCTCATGGACTGGCCTTGAGCAGGGCTTTTGCCTGGAGAGGTCCAGCAGATTTCCAAGACTCCAGTTTTCTCCTCCCCAATCCCTCCCAGGGGATCAGCTCTCTGCCGTGCCCTGCACACCCTCAGGGTCAGGCCCAACCCCACTTTTCCAGCTGTCCAGTGTGATATTTCCTCTCTATGGATGAGCCTTGAGTATCCCTCACCCCATCCTGCTCCTCAGAGATGTTCCCACCACCACCCCACACATCCCTCAGCATGAAACCTGCGTGGGTGGGGCTGAAGGCAAAGCAAAACCTGTCCCAGGGTGCAGCAAAAGCTGATGGCTGGGGAGGGATGGATCGATGGAGGGATCGATGGATGGATCGATGGAAGGAGAGGGGAGGGAGGGAGAGAAAGTGAATGGAGGGAGGGAGGGATGGACACCTGAACACAGGAATCTTAAGACAGTGTCATCCTGGGTACTGCCCACAAAGGGAAGGATCAAACCGATCTTTATGCTGGAATGATCCAACCTTCACTGTGATGTTTGCTTCCTCCAGCCCCTGCCAGCATCTTCTCAAAGCCCAGTCCAGCCCCAGGGGGGTTTTCTGATCCTGCCCATCTGCCTCCTCCTGGGAGCAGGCATGACCTTCCTGCTCTGTGACCATGGCAGGACAGGGCTCTGTGCCTGTGCCCAAACATCCTGCTGTCTAGATAAATATAAATATAAATATAAATATAAATATAAATGTATAAATCAGCAGGCTGGCAAACCCTGGGATCAAGGATAGGCTTTGAAACCTGCTCTGCAATACATGGGCTGATAGGAAGCACTCGGGAAACATCCCATCCCTGTGCCCTGCCCCGGTGCCCTGCTCCCCTCCCTGTGCCAGCCCTGGAGCTCCGGGGTGGTCCCATGGGGTGGTCCCATGGCTGGGGGATGTCCTGGATGGGTTCTGAGAAGGAGCACTCCCCCTGGGGAATCAGGTGCTTGAGCAGGGCTTCCTCCTGCCAAGGGAACAGAGTCCTGAACCTGGGAATTTGGTGACTTTGGAAGGAGAAGGGAGCAGTAAAGAAGGTTTTCTGCACCAAACTGCCCTGTCAACAGCCAGCAGGGTGTGGGAGCTAGACCCTGTCCTTGGGCACATCAACCCTGCCAGGACAGTGACCTGCCACCATGAGGATGTCCCAGGGACATTTCCCTCCCCTGCTGCCCATCCCTGCCCTCCTGGCAGCAGGGAGGAGGGCTCCCAAAAGCACTGCCAGCAGGTCAGGGGTGATCCTGCCCCTGTGCCCAGCCCTGGGGGCACCTCTGGGTGCTGTGCCCAGCTCTGCATCCTCAGCACAGCAGGGACAGGAGCTCCTGGAGCTGAGCAAGGGCCTGGAGCATCTCCGTGCCCAGGAAAGGCTGAGGGAGCTGGGGCTGCTCAGCCTGGAGAGGAGCCCCAGTGAGAGGGGCCTCAGCCCTGGGTGCTCCTCTGTGTCCCTGTGTGTCCCTGTGTGTCCTTGTCTGTCTGTCCCTGTGTGTCCCTGTCTGTCCCTGTCTGTCCCTGTGTCCCTGTGTCTCCCTGTGTCCCTCTGTCTGTCCCTGTGTCCCCCTGTGTCCCTGTGTCCCTGTCTATCCCTGTCTGTCCCTGTGTGTCCCTGTGTGTCCCTGTCTGTCCCCGTGTCCCTGTGTGTCCCTGTCTGTCCCTGTGTCCCCTGTCTGTCCCCGTGTCCCTGTCTGTCCCTGTCTGTCCCTGTCTGTCCCTGTCTGTCCCTGTGTCCCTGTGTCCCCTGTGTGTCCCCATGTCCCTGTGTCCCCGTGTGCAGAGGGCAGAGCAGGCCCAGGCTCTGCTCCAGGCCCAGCGATGGCCCCAGAGCCCCGGGCAGGGCCTGAGCCCAGGAGCTGCCCCTGCCCAGGAGGCAGAACTCCTGCCCTGGGCAGTGCCAGCCCTGGGCAGATGGAGCAGAGGCTGTGGGGTGTCCCTGCCTGGGGACATTGCAGAGGCCTCTGGACAGAATCCTGTGCCCTGTGCTCTGTATGAGCAGCGAGTTTGGACCAGAGGAGCCACTGTGGATCCTTCCAGCCTGACCCTGCTCAGGATTCTGTCTGTGGAGCTGCTGCAGGGAGCCAGTCTGTGTTCACTGCTGCAACACCTGCAGCACAGCAGGACAGAGATGGTGACACCCATCTGTGCTCTGACCCTCCCAGTCACACCACGGACCTCAGCAGCCTTCCCAAGAACAGCAGGGCCTAACAGCTTCCTCTGCGAGGCAGAGGGATGGCACGGTCCGCCCTGCACACCCTGAGGGTCCCCTTGCACCCTGAGAGTCTCCACACCCCGCCCACAAGCGGGTCTATGGGGTCACCTGTGCCCAGGGGATGTGTCACTGCCTGCTGGAGCAGCTGCTGGGGAAAGGGGAGGAAGGCAAAAGCCTCGTGCTGAATTGTGCTTCTGCTTTGCAGCAGCAGCCCGTGGTGAGCGCCTTTCCCCCTGAACTGCACACAGGGGTTTCCATAGGGAGGCCCTCCCACACCAGCCCCACAATGGCTCTGGGGGCACTGCTGGAGGGGAAGGACCTGCTGGTGTTGGACCAAGGGAGTGCTCAGCTCTGGGCCCTCACAGGGCAGGGAGAGGTTATCAGCATGGCATCAGGAGTGCAATATCAGCCTTTGGCACCCTCAATGTTGGGTAAGAGCTGAGCTGGACCAACAGCCAGCCCTGCCAGAGCTCTTGTAAGAGGTGTTGTGTTAAAAGCAGCCGGGCCAGGCTGTGCTGAAAGCTCAGGCTCCTTGCAGGAGAATCCCACCGGATGTCCCTCTTCCACCCCAGTCCCTGCTGTCATCCTGCCCCTCAGCTCACTCCATATCCCCCTGCCCATGGGGCACCACAAGTGGGATGAGGTGCTGCGTTCCTGGCATCCCCACAGCACAAAGGTTTTGATCTTCCCAACATTTCACCCACCCGGCCCCAATGCCAGCCCTTCCATTCCTCTCGTCAGCATGAATATTTTAGCCTGTTTTCCCCAGTTTAGGCCAAAGGAAGGCAGAGCCTGGCTGAGAGACAGGGCACAGCACAGCCGGGACAGCGTCATGCCTGGGAAGGGACAGGACAGAGGGTGGGACAGGGATGGGGACCAGAGGGCTGGCCTGGAGGAGGGACCGGCAGTGGGAGGCACAGGCTGGGTGCTGCAGAGCCTGCAGCAGTTCCTCCACGGGACTGCCTTGGCATCCCCCGGAGCCCAGAGCGGGGTGGCCCCAGAGCCCACAGGACGCTGCCACCGTGCTGCTCCGCCAGAGCTGGCCCTGGGGGCTGCGGGCCACCAGAGGTGAGGGACAACCGCGGGGGTGGCAGGAGATGGATGGGACAGATTTGGGGATGGTGGGGAATGGCCAAGACTGGGACAGTCCATGCTCACTGTGCCAGCTGGGCATGGGTTTGTAGGCACACGGATGGTGCCCACCTGCCCATCAAGTGTCACTGCCCATGCCCTGTACTGCCCCAAAGGGTCACACCACAACATGGTGCCCCAGAAACGGGGAGGTCTCAAGAGCCGTCTCCTCACTGGAGAAGCCCCAGGCAGAGCAGGCAGAGGGCAGAGCCAGCCTCAGATCCCTCAGGGCGATACAGGCATGAAAAAGAGGGAAATTGCCCCATTTTGGCCCCAGCTGCTGGGCAGAAATGGGTACAGCCCTTTAACCCTGTGGCACAGACACCCAGCCCACGTCGCTGTGAGACATCGCTGCCCTGCCCTGCCTTTTCTGTCGGTCCTACACAGCCTGACAGCTGCCCTGTCCCCCTGTCCTGCTCCCCGTGTCCCAGCCCCTGCCGTGGCTGTCCCTCCTCCTCGCTGACAGCGTCCCCCACGTGCTCTCGGGGACACCGCAGCCTCCCAGGGCACTTCCCCCTGGCACCCACGCACCCCTTGCCTGGGCAGGCGGGGCTGGGCAGCGGGGCCGGGCCCGTGCTGGGCACGGGGGCTCAGCCCGGCTCTCCCCGGCCGGGTTTGGGACGCGGCTCCTGCGGGAGGGGGCAGGGGATGCGTGGGAGCGTGCAGGCAGCAGGAAGGAAGCCTGAGCCGAACAATAGAGGGAAATGGAGGAACTGGAAAAAGACCCAGTGGCAGCACAGTCAGCACAGATGGTTTAGTGCGGAGCTGCGTGATTCATGGGAAAAAGGCCCTCAGCAGGCTGTGTCCCGGGCCGCGCTGGCGAGTCACCTCGGGCTGAGCGTCCCTGCTGGCACCCGAGCCCGGCCGTGCCTCTGGGCCGTGCGCGGGCGCTGGCAGTGAGGGGTCCGGCCCGGCCGGGGGTGGGTGGGTGGGTGGGTGGGAGGCTGTCCCCCCTCTGTTTGCCCGTGAGTCATGCTGACCTCTCCCATGCCCTCGCCAGCAGTGAGAGAGAGAGAGAGAGAGAGATTATGGTCTGGCCCTTCCGGCCGCAGAGCCCTCCCCGAGCTGGCCGGCACAGGAGCTCATCATCCCCTGGGAGGGGCCCCGCTGCTCCCCCCGTTATCTGCCCGGGACACCCCCGCGGCTGCGCGGCTCTGGCCCGCCCGCCGGCCCCGCGGAGCCCGGCGCGTCCCGGCGCTCGGCATCTGCCCCACCGCCCGCTCCCCCGTGAGCGCCCGGACCCTCCGCTCCTGCCCGGGCTCGGGTCTCGGCCCCGCCGACAAAACGGGGCCGGGATCCGGCTCCGGCAGCCCCGGGGAGGGGTGCAGAGGCTGGGGCTGGGGAACAACAGGATGCCGGCTCCTGGAGCTGGCAGGAGGTGAGCGGCTGCGGGGACTGCAGCGAGCTGTGGGGAGCTCCGGGAGCATCCCGCGCTCCCAGCCGCGGGATCCGTGCCCTTGACGGCAGCTGAACCCACCCCCCTTCCCTTCCTGCCGCCTCCTCAGCCCCTCTCTCCCCTCCTCGCACAGATGATGGGCTGAGCATCCGTCGCGGAGGCACCGCAGGGCCATGAGCTCCCCGTGCGGCCCTGACTCGGATATTGCAGACTGGCTGGCCACCATCCACTTGGAGAGGTACCGGGATGTCTTCAAGCAGCACGGATACCACGTGGCCAGAGATGCCACCTCGCTGGACAGCCACCACCTGCAGCAGATCGGCATCACCGCCACCGGGCACCGCAAGCGGATCCTCACCCTGGCACAGCAGACACGGATGCTGAGCCAATCCCGGGGCAGACCTGCAGCAGGAGACAGCCATTCCCGAGGCACGGAGGCGCTGGATGCCCCCCAGGAGGGCAAGGATGCCATGAGAGCAGAGCCGGGAGGGACCAGTGACGCCTTTGGGACGCAGCCGCGTGTCACCGTGCCCAGCCAGGCACCGCCTGGAGACAAGGACCCTGCTCCTCCCGCCGTGAAGCCGGTTCCCAAGCCGAGGACGGTTTTCCCTCGCTCAAAGCCGGAGCAGGGATTGGTGCCCGTGCCCCCGGCACGCTCCACGGTGCCAGCGCACAGCCCGGGCAGCGAGAGGGCACCAGCAGCCTTTGTGGTACTAGAGGGGTTTGTGCCAGGAGAGAGCTCCACGGATTTGGAGAGCCCGGAGCCCGGCGCTGCTCCAGGAACAGCCGTGGCCATGGGTGCGATAGCGTCCCGGCTAAGAGGGCGGGACAGCGCTCGGGAGGAGACACGGCCATCCCCGAGCCACGGACAAACCCTGGGCACACCGGAGAGATCCCCCCCGTCCGTCCCGTGCGTCCCCCCACGGCACAGACACAGGGGCCTGGCAGCTGAGCCCAGCCCTGGCGGTGCCCAGGAGGGTCCCCCGGCCCCCAGCGCTGCCCTGCCCGCCCCGGCCAGGAGAGACCCCTCGCCGTGCCCCAGGGCAACCTCGTCGAAGCCGGGCTCGGGGCAGGCCCGGCTGGAGATGGTGTCCAACGTCATCTACGAAGGACTCGAGCGCCCGGCAGCAGCCGCGGAGGAGCCGGGAGGGGAGGATGGGCCCCGGGGTGAGGGGGTCCCTCAGCCCCCCGCTCCATCCCCGCAGGAGCACACCCAGCCGGAGGGCAGGTCTGAGTAAGCCGATGCTTTCCCTCAGCCCTGGGAGCGGAGGGGGGCAGAGCAGGCAAAGATGAGGGTCCACAGAGCCCCCCACCCCCGGGACCCACCCAGAGCCCGCCCCGCCTGCCTCCAGGTGCTGACAAGCCCCTTTCACCACCCTCCCCGTGCCTTCAGCGAGCTCTGGACGCAGCAGCTGGGATCCCTTTGAGATGACAGGACGGCCCTGGGCCCCCCGATGGCTCCTTCTGGATGCAGGGAGGGGCTGCTGCCCTTTTTCTGCCCGTCTGGCAGCAGGGCTGGGGGTCCCCAGCATGCTGAGGGGGTGCCTGAGCGAGGTTCTGGGGCTGCCTCCTGCTGGGAACGAGGTGGGAGATGACAGAGAGGGGAGATGCCGCGCTGGAAAGTGCCCCACAGCCCCAGAAAACATCCCAGCAGTCCCAGGGTTGGGAAGAGAAGGGAGCAAGGAGGGCACTGGGGGCAGGGAGGGGATGCTGCACATTCCAGGGGACAAAGCCGGGCTCAGGAGCAGCGTCCAGCGGTTCCTGCCCAGCCAAAGCGGACACCAGAGCCCCCCAGTGCAGCCACAGTAACCCCTGTCCTGTTTTCCTGCAGTCCCGGCTGGCCCAGCGGGGCCCTGCCCCCCATCCCACAGAGACCCACCGGCAAGCCAGGTGAGAGCCCCGGGGCACAGCAGGGACCTGCGGTGTCCCCGGGAAGGGGGACAGGGGGTCACCCACACCCCCTGCCTGTCCTCCGGCCCTGCCCCTGCTCCTGCCTCGCTCAGGGACCGGGGGGGGCATTCCAGGCAGAGCCCAACCCCACCCGTGTCCCTGAGTCACACGCCCTGGTGTTGGGGTGCACTGTGGTGGGCTTGGGGGGTCCCTTTCAAGGACTGCCAGTCCTGGCTGCTCTCTCCCTCACCACTGATGCTTCCCCCTCCCCTCTCTGCCCACAGAGGTGAATGATCTGCCCATCAGCCCCTACAGCGAGACCATCTTTGGCCATGTGGCCCTGCCAAAGGTGAGGGGACACTGTGGGGGTGGTGGCTGTCCCCTGCTTCCCACCAGCTGCTGCAAGGTTGGGAGCTGCAGCTGGTGAGGCCACGGTGCTCGGCAGTGCCTGGAGAAGGTTCTTCCCCCAGAGGGTGCTGGCACTGCCCAGGCTCCCCAGGGAATGGGCACGGCCCCAAACCTGCCAGAGCTCCAGGAGCCTTTGGACAGCGCTGCCAGGGAGGCACAGGGGGATTTTTGGGGGGGGGGTCTGTGCAGAGCCTGGAGTTGGACTGGGTGTTTCCCTTCCAGCTCAGGAGATTCTGGGATTCTGTTCTGGGTTAGGGTCACAGGCTGAGCCCCTGCACTGTAGGTCAGGCAGGCTAAGGGGGTTTGGGCTGGGACAGGGCACAGGGGACAGGAGATGTGACCATTCTCTCTTCCCAGGGTGCTGGCATCTCCTCTGAGCAGAGCTACGAGGCCGTGTCCGAGCTGGAGCTGGAGCGAGAAGGCTGCAGGTAGGGATCAGCTCCCCGGGGCCACAGGGGCTGAGCTGGGCATCAGGGGACAGGGCACAGCCCTGGGGACAGCCTGAGAGGGGATGGGGGTTTTACCCCATGGCAGAGATGATCAGGAGTGTCTGGGATGGTGTCAGCAGTCTCCAGAAGAGCTGACGGGTTTGGAGATGAGAAGGAGCTGTGCTGGTGGGTGGCCCTTGAGGGACAGTGCTTGGCAAGAGATTTCTGAGTGCACAGCTGGGGCAGCTCCAGTGGCACTGCACACCTGTACACCCAGAGGAACCCGGATTTGGCCTCTGGCATCAGGGAAACACCATGGGAGACAGGGATTACTCAGGAATTAGATGGCTCCAAGCTCCAGATGAGGGGTTGTGCAATCCCTGAAGGCTCCAGCAGCACCAGATCAGCATCGGCTGCTCAGTCACTCTGTGGTGGCGGGCAGTGAAATTGTGAGGGGCACCTTTAAAGCACTTTTGAAATATACTTTCCATAACTCCTGATAGCATCTCAGAAAGAGGAAGGAAAGCTGCTCTTCCCATTTCAGATGGGGAGGGTTCCTTTTCCTGTGTTGCTTAGAGAGGAGGAGGTGAGCTGCAGCTCTGTGGCCTTCAGCTCTGCTGTGGCCTGGCGGGCCAGTGCACGTCCATGTCCTGCCTTTCTGCCCCGTGTGGGGACACTCCCAGTGCCTCTCGTGGTCTGGTTGTGTGGCACCGCGGTGGCACCTGATGCGGTGGCACACATCACAGCCACGGATGGGGAACTGCAAATACCTGGGAACTGCAGTTTTGTAAACAGAAATACTGAAATCTCCTGTGGGGCCTCTGAATCAGCTCAGAGAAGAGCTGGGCACTGACCTGTCTGCATCCAGTGGCTTCCTGGGAGTTGGGATCCAGAGCATCCCCAGGGAACTGGCCAGGCACTCCCAGCTGTGGGACTTTGCAGCTGGCCTTGCTGACAAGAGGCAGGATGTGACCATCAGCAGCGTCAGGGACAGCAGTTCACAGGTTTTTTTTTCTCCCAGCCCAAGCAGGGCTAGGGTGTGGAGAGTGGAAGAGGAGACAGAAAAGCTCTGAGAACTTTTTACACTGTGCTCACAGACTCCATCATCCAGCTGCTCCAATGCTTTCCTCCCACACCAGCCCCACTGGCCCCACCACATTCCCTGGAGCAGAGCTCTGGCATCCTGCTCAGCTGCTGGGGGGCTGCTGGCCAGCCCTGGCCCCAGCTCTGCTGCCTCTGTGGGACCTCCTGATCCTCCCCCACAGCACTGGTGTTTCTCCAGTCCTCATCCTTGTGTCACTGGGAATCACCAGGTGTCCTCTGCAGCCCACCAATTCACTTGTCATGGGAAATATTTCCCAGTCCCAAACTTCAGAGAGACCCTTCTGCCCCTTTTTCTACCTGTGGTTACTCCTCTTGCCCTGTTCTGGGGGAGCTTTGTCTGGCCCACGCTGCTCCCTGGCTTGGGGTGTGGCAGCGGCAGTGTCAGGGGTGAGCAGAGCCACCTCACCAGCAAGAAAATATCCCCAGAAAAAGGAAGATTAATGCAAAATTCCTGCAAACTGGGAGCTGGGTCTCTGAGGGTGCAGCAGGAGCGAAGGGTGGGATTTACCTGCTCTGAGTCTGAGCACCTTCATCCACGCTGGTGATGCTCAGCCCCCTGAAATGCTGGTGCCCTGCTCCAGCCATCAGTCTCAGCAGGACAGAGAGGTGGCACAGCAGTGTCCGTGTCACCCCAAGGAGCTCAGGGGTCTGGGTCAGACTCACCAGGCACCGTGGGTGGGCTTTGCTTGTCTCTGCCAGATGCTCAGTGCCCTCTGTCTCTTTACAGCTTCATTGACTGTGAGTCCCAGCTCAGGAAGGGGCTGCCATGGATTTTTTTCCCGTTTTCCTCTTGCCCTGACCCATGCCGTGGGTCTGCCTCCCACTCAACCCTGGCACTCAAGGCTGCTGTCTGCCTCTGTGACTCAGAGTCCTCCAGCCACACCGTTCCCTGTCCAGTCCTTCCTGAAGCATCTGCAGACAAGGCTGGGATTCCAGCCAGATGAGTCACCCTGCCAAGGCTCTGTTGTGCTAATTAAACAGCGATTTTCCTTGTGCTCCGAGCCTCACGGCCAGCCAGGACCATTTCTTGTCTTTCCTGGAGCCACACAGGCATTTTCTCTCTTCATCCCTTCCTCAGTCCCGTCACTACCCCGCTTCTCTGGAGCAGACCCCAGCTGGGATGGCTCCAGCCCAGCATCCTCCCAGGCAGATTTAGGGCTTGCTCCTGTCCCGTGTGGATCAGGGACATCTGATATCCAATGTGCCTGTCCAGGGCCTGTACTAGAATGAGGCAGTGCCCAAAACCAGGTGTTGCCAGAGTTTAGGAGTGTTTGGGGTCCTTCTCCTGGTCCTGAAGCTTCTCATGAGCTTACACTGGAGACACTTTCTCACATTCTCTGGGTTTCTTCTCCAAAAATGTCTCCATCTCCAAGGAGGATTCCCACAGCTTACCTGCTCCTCTCCCACGTGCTTCTGCACCTTGCTCTTTGGCTTCCAGCTCCTGAGGCTGAAGCAGTGATGGCCAAGAGAGTCCTTTCTGTTCTCCTCATGACCCTGCCCCCATCACTCGCCCTGTCCCCTGGAGATGCCCAGTTTGCTCAGGTGCTCCTCAGACAGAAGCTAGGACAAGTCTCGGATCATCCTTGTTGCCTTTTTAGGAGCCTTCTCTTCGCCCTGGCTTTGGATTCCACAGGGGAATTTGGCATGGATGCTCTCCTCTGGGTGCTGGGGTGTCCCTGCCCATCTTCCTGCCCATCACCATTGCACCTGGGCAGGCCCCCTGTGCAATGGTCCTGGGACTGTCAGACATTTTCCAGCACATTTCGTTTCCAGGGAAAGAAAAATGCCTGTCTGAGAGGCCTGATGGGAAGAGGCAGGCTTTGCAGTTTATTTTTATAATTTCCTTTTATTGTTATGGCTGGAGAGCCTCAGCAGGGCTGGCTGGGTGTTTAGCATGGCTTCCCAAGGAATGGAGATGGATGCAGGAGTTCCACCAGCCCAGCATTTTGGCTGGACACAAGAGCAGGCACAAAGATGTCGTGGCAGGAGTTTCACAGTGCCAGGAATGTTGGAGGGGTGGGTGTGCAGCAGGGAGCAGGATATGCGATTGGGAATCTGCCTGGCTTCCTTTCGCTGCCTGTGAAGAGGGGAGGAGGTGATGCCAGGGGTTTGGAGACATGTGGTGGTGGCCTGTGTGACATTCCCTAAAGGTGGGAAGCCCCAGCCTTTGTGCCATCACATAGGACTGGCTGAGCCTCGGGCTGCTGGTGGCCACGGGGCTCCTGAGCATTCCCGGAGATGCAAACCCCAGCATCCCCGGGTGCCCCAAGCAGGTCAAGATGAGGCCAGGAGCAGTGCCAGGTGTCCCCAGACAGAGTGGGATTGCCCAGGACCACGCTGTGCTGCCCAGCTCCTTCCCAGCCCCTTTTGCCGCAGGACGAGCAGCGAGTGCAGCAGCGAGGGCCGGAGCGAGGACGAGGAGAGCCGGAGCCGGCTCATCGAGCGCATCGCCCACAACGACACCGAGGGATATTCCACCGTGGAGGCCCCGTGCCCCGAGGGTGCCCCGTTCAGCCTGCCAGCCCACCTGTACCCTGACGAGCTCCTGGATGACCTCACCATCTCCCCGTACGCCAGCTTCACGTCGCTGTCCGAGCCCCGGCCCACCATGCTCAGTGGCTGGCTGGACAAGCTGTCCCCACAGGGGTACGTGGGGCAGACGTGGGATCACAGCAGGCTTTGGGTTGGGAGAGACCTTAAGATCATCTCATTCCACACCCTGCCATGGACAGGGACACCTTCCACTATCCCAGGTTGCTCCAAGCCCCATCCAGCTGGCCTGGAACACCTCCAGGGATGGGGCAGCCCCCATAGGTAAAGCTCCCTTGGGCAAAGTGAGGTGGCTGTGCTGGTCACTGTGCTCCCCTTGGAAGAGGAACCTCTTGGGTGCCCTCTGTGCAGCTGTGCCTGGGAGGAGGAAGGGTCTATGAGGGGCAATCATCCCCTTCCCAACAGTTTTTCTGCCATCCCAACAGGAACTATGTCTTCCAGAGGCGCTACATCCGTTTCGATGGGAAGAACCTGATGTACTTCAGCAGTGAGAAGGTACCACGGGGCACAGTGGGGCAGGGTGGGGAGGCTGAACCTCGACACCACCTGGGGAGCTGCCACATCCCCTTGGCCTCTCCTTGTCCTTCTGGAAGGAGCCAGCAGTGCTCTACCATCACCAGGGTGGGGCAGCTGATGCCTGGCAGGCTCCCAGCACAGCCTCAGCCATAGGGAGCCCAGGATTGCAAGGGTCCCTCTGCCAACAGAGAGCAGGAAAGGGGAGGTCCTGCTGGAAATAGGATCCCAGCTATGGATCCACCCCTTCCTGAATCCCCAGCACCTACCTGGCTGCTGTGCCCGCAGGCTGTGCTGTGAGGCAGCACCAGCAGAGCGCCCAGGGGATGTGGAAGATGTGCCAGGTCATGGAGGTGCTCTGTGGGAAGGGCAAAGGGGGTAACTCCACCTGGGGCTCATTCCAGGAGCCCTATCCCAAAGGAGTGATCCCACTGTCTGTGATCGAAATGGCTCGTTCCACCAAGGACAACAAGTTCCAGGTCATCACCAGCCATCGGATCTTTGTCTTCCGTGCTGAGAACGAGGGTGAGTGAAAACCTGGGCCAGGGCCCACCAGCCCTAAGGAACCATTCCTGCCTCCCTTCTCCCAGGCAGAGCATCCTGCAGGCAGCTCTCACCCCATCCCCAAAACATCCCCTGCCTGCCTTCTGGGTGTTCTGCTCCGTGGCAGGGCTGTTGGGAAGGGCTCAGCCCCGCTCCCTCCTGCCTGGTCCCCAGCCCAGAGGAATGAGTGGTGCTCCACGCTGCAGAAGAAGGTGATGGAGCAGCGCCTGGTGGGGTCCCGGCCCCGGCCTGCCAACACCGCCCACTGCCAGAAGTCGGGAACCCTGGAGCTGAAGGGCCAGAAGTCCAAGGTTTTTGCAGCCCTGAGCCTGCCTGAGATGTGGCTGTACAAGAGTGAGCAGGTTTGTGGCCAGATCCCCACATGGGATGAGAGGGATGGAGGGAGCTGAGCCAGGGCTGGTGCCAAAGGGAGAGCAGAGAAGAAATGGTGGGCAGGAAAAAGGGAATGGCAGAGCAAGAAGCTAGAGATCCTACCCAGGGCAGCAGTGATGGGTACCAGGAGTGGACCCCTCTCCCAGTCTTCTCACTATCACCAAATCATCATCATCTCCACCAGGCATTTTGGTCTTGGTCACACCAAGCATCCCAATCCATCCCAGGGCAGCAGGATGAATGGCCATGGAATCAGCAGCAAACACACCTGCTGCAAGGGGCACTCGCAGTGACAGCTGGTCCCTGTCACCTCCCACGCTGCTGCTGCTGCCCACAGAACACTTCACTTCCTTCCTGATGAATTTTCTTAGCACTCCTGTTTTTATTCCCATCATCTCACTCCCAGATTGCCTGCCGTGCACTAAGCAGCATCAGCTCTGCGGAGTTGGCTGAGGTTGATATTTGTTTTATGAGTGTCCCTGATTTGAATCCCCAAAAGAAAGGGACCAGGTGTCTTGTTTTGAACAGACAGGTGTCTGCTAAGGAAGGCAGGAGCCTCCCCTGAAATGGAAAATGTAAACACCCTCCCTCTGACCTGTTATAATTTTGAAATTAAGGGGCTCTCAGGCAAAGATATGGGAATAGGAATAACAGTTCATTATTAGGGAAGAAAAGAAAAATTTAATTAAATTAAAAATGCAGTAATACAAAACAACACTGCCAGAGTCAGAGCAGGCCCTGGCAGCCTGTGGGTCAGGCTGGTGGCAGCAATCCCATCCCATGGTGGCTCAGCCCTCCTGCAGTGCCAGCTGTGCTTCTGCTGGAGCAGGGGTCCTGGACAAGGGTGGAGTTTTCCTCTGAAGCTCCAGGGCTGCTGGAGATGGGCCTGGGCTTCCTCTGGGAATGCAGTGGGCAAGAGAGCTGCTCCCCTGGGAATGCAGTGGTGTCTTGATTTGGAAAGATAGCTTTTTTCAATCTGAGACAAGTGGGAAAAGGCTGCTGTGGTGATCCCAAGGTCAGATTGTATCCAGGTAGGAATGCTTGGCTCCTCCCCTGGGCAGAGCATCTCCCCATGGATGATGGAATTTTCTCAGCCATGCAGGGACACTCACTGGCCATGAACAGAAGAGATCTCCTGAGGGAGGATTGGTTGTGGGAGAGATAAAGAAAACTGCCCCATGAACAGAGGATAACTGCCCCAGCTCTGAGAGATGGTGATGGAATACACACCCCCAAACCACATCTTACAGCCCAGGACACCTGGGTGGCCACATCTCAGGGGTTGTGGGCAGAACCTGCCTTTCATTTGAAGGTATTTGCAGGGTGCTTTATGTCAGATGAAAGGTGGCTGAGAGAGCGACAGGGGCTTGTCTGGGCAAAGCAGGGATGGGATGCTGGAGGTGCCGTGGCTGCAGTCCCCACTCCACAGGCGTGCCCAGGCTGGTGCCCAGCAGAACCAACAGCGCTGTCACTCTGAATTGTAGTTCTTCAAAATGGGCATTGCCATGTGCTTCATCGAGATGCGCGGCTCCACCATCCGCGAGGCCAAGAGCCGCAGCTTCGAGCTCATCACCCCCTCCAAAACGTTCAGGTATCCTGGCATCTGGGGGGGACGAGCACAGAGGAGCAGCCCGCAGCTGGGCCTGGGTGCTGGTGGCTGCAGCCCCCTGACCTCTGTCTGTGCTGGTGTTCCCAGCTTTGTGGCAGAGTCGGAGCGGGAGAAGCGAGAGTGGATGGAGGCGCTGCAGGAGGCCATCGCCGAGATGCTCTATGACTACGAGGTGGCAGAGAAGATCTGGTCCAACAAAGCCAACAAATACTGCGCCGACTGCTGGGCTCAGAGTCCCGACTGGGCATCCATCAACCTGTGCGTGGTCATCTGCAAGCAGTGTGCAGGTGGGACAGCTCCCGGGGGCACAGGGGCATCCTCGGGGTGTGGGCTGGGGCAGGCAGTGCAGGCATGGTGCTGCCTGGGGTGTGGGCATAACTTGGGGCTCAGTCCCCCAGCAGGTGAGGGTGCTGACTCTCCTGCTCCCTGCAGGGCAGCACCGCAGCCTGGGTTCCAACATTTCCAAGGTGCAAAGCCTGAAGCTGGACACCAGCGTCTGGTCCAATGAAATCGTGCAGGTGAGGCACGCAGGGTGCAATGAAATTGTGCAGGTGAGACACTTGGGGGTGCAATGAAATTGTGCAGATAAGGCACTTGGGGGTGCAATGAAATCGTGCAGGTGAGGCACTTAGGCCAGAGCATGCTGTGCTCAGGGGCCAGGCTGCTCCTGGAGGGGCAGCAGCCCCACTGTCTCCTTCAGGATGCAGGAACACTTGTGCTGCTGACCCTGGAGCTCGCCATGACCATGGGACTCTCCCACAGCTCTTCATCGTGCTGGGAAATGACCGAGCCAACCGGTTTTGGGCCGCTCGGCTCCCCGCCACCGAGGCCATCACCCCGGACAGCAGCGCCGAGCAGAGACGGGACTTCATCGCCCACAAGTACCGGGAGGGACAGTACCGCCTGCCCCACCCCCACTATGCCACACAGGAGGAGGTGCTCCAGGTAAGGGACACCTCGAGGTGCTGGGAGCCACCCCAGAGCTCCTGGTCTGAGGTGCCAGCACCTCCTGCCTGGCTGTGTGTGCTCACTCCCACATGCCAGGCAAATTTTGGGAGGTAGTGCCTTGGTTTGGCTGCCTTGGAGCAGCCCTGGGAGGGAGCTGGGGTCTCCATGAGCCACAGCGGGGTCCCTAAATGCGCCTGTTTCACCCCAGACACTGTGCACTGCAGTGGCAGGACCAGCCCTGCTCAAGACCATCCTGCAGTTCTTCTCGTCCTCGGAGGCTGCTCTGGCCTCTGATCCTGCTGCCAGCGAGGCAGCCCCCGGGGCCGACCTTTGGTGGGGACCAGAGAGCAAAAGGCCCAGGAACCTTTCAGGTAACGAGCACCCTCGAGCCCCATATGGCTGTGGTGGAGGAAATTCCTCCTTACTGCTGGCCCTGCCCCTCCTAGCATGGCCCAAGGCCGGGGACACTCAGGGTGACTCCCTGGGGGACCCGCCCTGTTGAAGGATTCCTCTGGAATCTCTGATTTAGCTGGTTCCTCTGGAGTCCCTTTTCAGGGTACCCCGTGCCTGCACACTCTATTGCCTACACCTTCATGAGGGGGATCTCCCTCTGGTACCCACAATTTGGTGGGTGCCTGCTCCTACCCCACCCTCTGTACTGTGTCCCACAGGGAGCACCCGCGCACGGGACCCGGGTGCAGAGGGCGTCTACAACGAGATCACCCAGCCAGTGACACACAGCGGGTACCTGTACCGGGCCACGGCCCCCCCAAAGCTCCCAGGGGCCAGGAAGAGCAAAGAGGGTGAGTGTGGGCAGCGTGGGAGGGCAGCCAGAGGGTGCCCACCCCAGTGCCACTGATCCCCTCTTCCTGCAGACTTCCAGCGCACGTGGTGCTCCCTGGAGAGAGCCCTGCTCTTCTTTGAGACTGAGAAATGCACTGAGCCCCTGAGCCACATTGACAGCGGGGATCTTATCTCTCTGGGGGTCAACAGAGCCCACCAGACACTCACCAGCCCTGGTCCCACTGAAAGGTACCCCCAGCCATGCCCCCAGTCATGCCCAGAAAGCGTGGGGCACACAGACAGCAGGGCTGGGCTCCCTGCCTGGTGCAGTGGTTGCTCTGGCTCTGGGGGCAGAGACAGGGTTCTCCTCATGGGCTGTTTCATCTTCTGCAGGTTTCGCTTCACCCTTGAGCTCTTCCTCACTGGGGAAAAAGTGCAGCAGCTGGGAACTGATGGGCCCGAAACGCTGCAAGCCTGGGCCAGTGCCATTGGCAAGGTGAGCCAGCCCCAGCATGTCCCCAGACTCTGTCCCTGCTTCCCTACTGTGATTCCTCACAGCTCCCCATGCTCTGTGGGAAACACTCTCCTCCCTTTCCAGGGGCTCCCATCCTCCCTGGTGACCTGCCCCCATCCTCGTGGGGGTCAGCCCTCAGGGGTGTCTTCACCCCTCTCATCTCCTGTTCCATCCCACAGTGGTTCACCCCCGTGAGCTGCCACTGCCTGCTGGGCTACGAGTTCCAGCGCGTGGGCCAGTTGCGCTACAAGTGCATGCTGAACCCCGAGCGCTGGCAGCGGGCCTTCTTCATCCTGCAGAAAAGCCACCTCTTCATCTGCCCCGCCGAGGAGGACGGGGCCGAGGACAGCATCAACCTGCGGCGGCTGCAGGAGCTCAGTGAGTGCCACGGCACGGCCCGGGACAGGCACCTCTGGGTGGCCCTGCATGGCTCTGACTCCTCAGCTTCTCGCCCCCATGCAGATCTGGTTCCCCCCATGGACCCCCTGGAGAAGAAGGAGCTGCTGGTCCTGGTGGAGATGGGGAGGTGAGTCCTGGCTGTGGGGATGACGGGGAATGAGCCAAGCAACCTGGGCATGTTGCCCAGGGCAAAGGCACTTCGGGAGGTGTTTGGACTCAGATGTTTATTAGCTCTTATCCGTGTTACAGTCTCACAAACCATGAGTGCTACAGCACTTCCCTCTAACGAACTAAAAATGGAGCCCTATCTCCCTCTCTACAAGGCCTTTTAAAGATTAACTCTCCAATTGAGAAATAACACCTAAATTATTTTTACTTTTAACCCAATAACCAACCATCCGTGGCCCACAGTGCGGACTCTTTTATCCAATTACAAAAACCACACAAACCCATGGAGAAGGAGGTGACGAAGAAGGTGAAGGAGAAGGACCAGCCTCCACCCTAAAACCTACATCTTGGTTTATATATATTACTATATTCTAAAACCTTAAACTCTTAAGTTTTCCACTCTGTGATATCACACACTTCTATTCAAACTCCACCCCCACAATCCCAGTTCTATCATTCCATTTTAGAAGCCTTCTCCATGGCCTCAGGTCAAATGCAGTGTTCTCTTGGGTGTCAGTGTCTGTCAGCACAGAAAGTCTTAAATGCTCAATAACCAGGGTTCCAACAGGAATGGACTGATGCTGATCCCAAATTCCTGGTGGAGAAGTTACAGGGACAGCAGGGCTGTGACTGAGGGCCTTGCAGAGTCATTTTGGTGGGGTAGAGTGTCCCTTGGCTCAGCCTGGCTGACCCTCACTCCCTGTCACAGGCAGGAGGGATAACCTGCCCCTGGGACAACTCTCATTCCCTCTTTTCTGCCCTTGTTGTTCTCAGGACATTTTACCTGCAGGGTTTGTCGCGGGCGGACTCGGCAGCGTGGTACGGTGATATCCAGGCGTCAGCAGGGGGCCGGGGCAACGCTCTGAGGGACCAGCAGCTGAGCCGGGGGGACATCCCCATCATCGTGGACTCCTGCATCGCCTTCATCACCCAGTACGGTGAGCCCAGCAGCCCTGGTGCCTCTGGCACCTCGGGATGGCCGACGGACCCAGGCAGGAGGCACTGCTCCGGGGCCACCAGCTCCATGAGGGATTCTCTGAGCAGGATCTGGCCCCTGTGACCCCGTGTCCCTGTCCCAGGGCTGCGGCATGAGGGGATTTACCGCAAGAACGGAGCCAAGTCCCGGATCAAGGTACTGATGGAGGAGTTCCGGAGGGACGCCCGCAATGTCAAGCTGCGCATCAGCGACAACTTCATCGAGGATGTCACTGACGTGCTGAAGAGGTTCTTCCGGGAGCTGGAAGATCCCATCTTCACCCTGGAGCTGCACCCGCAGTGGAAGGAGGCTGCAGGTACCTCCTTCACCCAGGCCTGTCACCCTGTTCTTTTGGGCGTTTTAAAGTGCCTCTAAAAGTTCCTATGCCTTCTGATATTTACATATTTCAACTAAGTTTTCTCACACATGTTCATGTAAATAATGATTATTTTACATTCTTCTTTGTAAGTAGAGAAAATTAATAGACTGTTAATTTGACCGGTGTAGTTGGGAAAGTAACAGTTTCACCCTCCAATCCACTATCATTTTAACTATTGTATATATAGTAGAGTCAAAAAATAAAGTTTACTTTTTTGAGTTCTTTTTCTTTCCTTTTACATCTAACCTACTGCTGTAAGTTATTTTGTGTCGCACCGTGACACAAACCTGTTCCATGCTGGGCTCCCTGGGGCCAGTGTTCCTCTGGATGGGTCCTGGTGCCAGCCTTGGTGCCGTGTCACCTCTGGATCTGCCGGGTTCAGCCAGGATCTGGTTTTCCTCCCACCAGGAATCTCCTCGAAGCCGCAGCGCTTGGAGCGGTACAAGGAGCTCATCCATCGCCTGCCTCGCCTCAACCACAAGACCCTGGCTGCGCTCATCGGGCACCTCTACCGGTCAGTGGGGCCCTCCCATCAGCGTCTCCTGGTCCAGCCAGCCCTGTGGGGTCTCCCTGCTGCCCAGGGAGTGCTGGCTCCTATCCCTAAGAGACAGGGAGGCCCCATGCCCTGCTCCATCCACACAGCTGGTGCTGGGACACCTTGAACATTCCCAAAGTCATCCTGCAGCAAGGGGGAGCAACAGGAGGTTTGGGACTAGGGGACACCACCCCGTAGGATGTAAATGTCATCCAGTGCCCCAGAAAGACAGAAAACACTCAATCCCCATCTTGAGTCAGAGTTTGAGGTAGCACCGTTGTCTGGTTTTATGTCAGAGGGAAGTTCTCAAAACGGGAACTGCCCAGTTTGAAGTTCCCACTGCTGAGGGGCTGGGGACATCCAGGCTGTTTGTATGAGGCAGAGGAGGATGGCTGGGGCTGAAACCCCACCCTGAGCAGGACCAACCCCTCGCCTCTCTGCTCCTTATGCCAGGGTGCAGAAATGTGCAGACCTCAACCAGATGAGCACCAAGAACCTGTCGCTGCTCTTCGCTCCCAGCCTCTTCCAGACCGATGGCAAAGGGGAGCACGAGGTCAAGGTGATGGAAGATCTCATCGACAACTACGTCAGCATCTTCAATGTAAGCAGGGGCCTGCAGCCCCCTCCATGCTGGGTCTGATCCAGACCCCTTGCATCCCCCCATAGTGCCCACCTCTGCCTCTCCCTGCATCCCTCCATCCTGGCCCTGTGTCCTCAAGCCGGATCCCGCTCCACGCTGACCCTGTGCACCCTTCCTCTGGCAGATTGACGAGGATCAGGTATCCCAGATGGATCTGGAGAACAGCCTGATCACCACCTGGAAGGACACCCAGGTACTGGGAAGGTGCTTGTTGGCCCTCACCACATCAGGGACCCCTGGGCTGGGGGACTGACTGGAGGATGGGGACACTCCCAGCTGCCCACCCTGGTCCCTACTGTCTCATATCCTCATTTGGGAAAGGATGTTCCCCCTCTTATCTCCCCTGTGCCCACCACCCTGACGCTCCTGCCCGGGGGAGGAGCAGCCCCAGTTTCCTGGGTCACCATCTCCAGCCCGGGGAGGGTGGGATGTGCTCAGCACCCACACCAACACCTCCCCGCAGCTCTCCCAGGCAGGAGACCTCATCATCGAGGTTTACCTGGAGCAGAAGGTACCCGACTGCTGCGTCACCCTGAAGGTGAGTCCCAAAGCAGGGCTGTGCCAGAGCACGTGAGCAGGGACGCAGCTCCTGGCGCCCCTGGGATCCATCCTGCACCACCCACCGCAGCTCCCCGTGTGTCCGGCCCCAGGTGTCCCCCACGATGACAGCAGAGGAGCTGACCAACCAGGTGCTGGAGATGCGCAACGTGGCCGCCAGCCTGGACGTCTGGCTGACCTTCGAGGCGCTGGAGAACGGGGAGCTGGGTGAGCATGGGAGGATCGCCCAGGGGGATGCTCCTGGCATGGCCAGGCTGGTGAGGGGCAGGTGTGGGGGACATGCTTTCTGGTGGTGGCAGAGGGGACAGGAACTGGCACAGGGAAGAGGACACAGTGGTGAGAGTGTCCCTGTGTCCCCAGAGCGGCCCCTGCACCCCAAGGAGAAGGTGCTGGAGCAAGCCTTGCAGTGGTGCAAGCTCCCGGAGCCCAGTGCCGCATACCTGCTGGTGAGGAAGGTGCCCATCGGCGAGGGCAGCTGTCTCTTCACAGGTAAGGCGAGCACAAAGGAACCCAGCCCCTCGGGGTGTCCCCAGAGAGGGACAGGTCTGCCTGAGCTTCCCCTTGCCCTGCTCACTGCCCTGCAGCCATCAGGGGCACATCACCGAGACCCACAGTGGGATCCCCCTGCAATCCCACCCTGCCAGCGCCCTGAGCCTTATGTCCCCACACTGGGCAGGTGCCAAGCGTGAAACCCCCAAGTGTGGGCTGCTGAAATGCCGTGAGGAGCCCCCCAGGCTGCTGGGGAACAAGTTTCAGGAGCGTTACTTCGTCATCCGGGACAGGAGGCTGCTGCTGCTCAAGGAGAAGAGGGTACAGGGGATGCTGTGGGATGGACCTCAGCCCCGGGGGTGGGAGGAGGAGCCTGGGGACAGCAGTGGCACACTGGTGGCTGTTCTCCTGGCAGGGAGGCTGGCACCAAGCCAGGCTGACCCACCGGATGTCCTTTCCCAGAGTGCCAAGCCAGAGCGTGAGTGGCCCCTGGACGCAGCCAAGGTTTACATGGGCATTAGGAAGAAGCTGAAGCCACCAGCTCAGTAAGTGGCACCTCCCCAGCATGGCACTGGAGCAGATATCCATCCCTCAGTCCCTGCTCCTGGCAGCAAAACCCAGCTTCTAGAGTTCACCTGGACCCAAAGTCTGTGCCTGTGGGGAGAGCTCAGCCCCCTGCCCCACTGCCCACAGACCTCAGGCTGTGTCTGAGCTTGGCAGTGCTGCCCTACAGCCTTGTGTTCCTTTCCAGGTGGGGTTTCACACTGACCCTGGACAAGCAGCAGCTGTGAGTACTGTCCCCTGCCATCCTGGGTCTGGGGGAGCTCAAGATCTGTCCCCAGTTTTAGTGGGAGTGGGACAGCCAGGGGCAGTGGTACAAGGCCCTGGGGTCAGGGCAGAGCTGGGGCACTTGAGAGGCAGAGTGGCAGGGCCACTGTCCCTGGCACAGGATGCAAGCCAGGCCCCAGGGGCCACCCACGTCTCTGCCACACAGCCTTTCTGCCTCCCCACCCACCCCAGTGCCCCTGGGTGGTGCTGGGTGCCCAAAAAGCTCTCACCTCACCCTAAAGCAGCAATTTGGGCACGCAGAGATTTTCAGAGATTTAACCCCGTGGGGTGTAGATGAACCTGAGATCCCCAGGCTCACAGACAAGGTGACAAGGGGACATGGGCCCCACTGCCCCCTCTCCCTGGCATCTTCTCCACTGTTTGCTCTGCAGGTACCTGGTGTGCTCAGGGCAGGACGAGCTGTGGGACTGGACCACCAGCATCCTCAAGGCTCAGGTGGGTGCAGGCTGGTGGTGCCACCCAGCTGGGCAGGGCTGGGACGGGGCTGGCAGGGCGTGACCCCCGTGCCCACCCTGTCCCTGTGCACAGCATGACGACCTGCGCCCCGTGGTCCTGCGCCGACGCTCCTCCTCTGACCTCGCCAAGCAGAAATTCGGGACCATGCCACTGGTGCCCCTGCACGGGGACAGCACTGACGCCACCATGCTCTCTGCCAACCAGACCCTGGTAAAGCCCCTGCAGCTCCCCCTGCCCACAGGTGCTCGTGCACGCATCCTGCTCCTTATACCTGCCCCGAGACCCCATGCCCACCGTAGGGCTGGAGAGGCACCGATGGGTGCTCTGTGTGCTGTGTGCCGTGCTCGTGTCCATGCCCGTGTCCGTGGCAGCTCTCCATGCCTGCAGGCACCTGCACCCTCTGCCCCTCCCCCGCCTACCCAGGCAGCCGTGGCCCTGCTCCGTGCTCTCCATGCTCACCCCTGTCCATCTCCTCTGTTTCTAGCGCCGCCTGCACACGCGAAGGACTTTGTCCATGTTCTTTGTAAGTACCTGCACACCTGGAGCACCCGCTGCTGGCTTTGCACTGTGCCAGGGCTCACCTGCAGCATCCCACGGGCGCTCAGAGATGTGCCCACCTTGTGGGGCAGATGAGGGGGTGCCCACTGCTCTGCGTGTTCCCCACCTGGGGATGTGGGTCCCTGCATGGTCCCAGTGTGGGCAAGCAAGAGCACACCAGTCCAGCCCAGTTCCCAGAGCCTCTCTCATTGGGAACAGGTTGTCCGTAGGGTATCAGTGGAAGAAATGTGAGGAAAGAGGTTTAGGTGTGCCTTGTCTTCAGGTTATTTCCAAAAAGGCCACTGGGCTGAACCTCATCTCTCCTGGCTTTGTGCTCTGCATGGCATCCATCTGCCTGCCCCACCCCAGAACACTCTGCCAAGGGGTGCTGGGCTGGTGGCATGGACCATGCCCAGGCAGGGACCAAAACTGACCTTTCCTCAGCCATGGGGAAGAAAGGGCAGCAGTGCCTGAGCCGAGGGAGCTGGTGGAGGGCGGGTCCCCTGCAGGTATCGGCCCCATGGTGAGGGACAAGGATCCCCAGGCAGTGCAGGGAGGGCAGGGTGAGGGGGGACAGAGGGGTACAGCTGAGCTGTGGGGGCAGTGTCCCTCACCCTGCCCCCTGCCTTCCCCAGCCCATGAAGATCCACCAGGACTCCCTGGAGGAGCAGCAGGAGAAGGAGGCAGACACTGATCCCGTCTATGAGGAAGTGGGGAACTTCCCCGAGCTGGCAGCACTGGACCTGGGGCAGGGGCTGCTGGCAGAGCTGGCGGCCGTGCCCCCTGTGGACAGGTCCAAGAAGCCATCCCCGTTCCCTGAGGAGCCCCCAGCCACCGCCCTGCGCTCCTCGCTGCCCGCCAGCCCAGGACACAGGGTGACAGGTCCCTCTGTCACCAAAGCTGTGTCCCTCGAAAGGGGCTTGAACCTGGAGAGCAACAAAACTCCAAGCCCGGGGCTCAGACCCACCAAAACGTCCTCTCTGGAGAGGAACGTGGAGCCTTCCCTGGCGCTGGGCAGGGACTGGGAGCAGGCAGCCACACCGGGGAACAGCCCCACAGCAGAGACCTCCCTGGAGCTGCCCAGGAAGAGGAGCTTGCAGCCGCCCTCACCCATCAGTGACAAACTGATGCAGGAGCTCAGCAGTGTCATCCTCAGGAAGAGCGATGGCCAACCCCCGGGGCCTGGCCAGCCGGTGACATGACCCACTGTGCCAAAGGGGTGGCCACCGACCTGGGGGTCAAGTCGTGCCCGGTGGCAGCGATGATGGGTACCCCAGTGGCAGAGATGATGGGTACCCCACACTCCCACATCGCGGAAACCCCACCCTGCTCCTCCTCCTCATCCCAGGGCCAGGCTGGGATTGGGAACCAAAGGGACAAGTGGTGACCAGGATGTTGGGTCATGGTACCCCCTCGTGGGAGGGCTGGGACTGCTGCCACCTGTGCTCTTGCTCGTGAGTGGCACATCTGTCATCGAGCCCAGCACCGAGGGACGCAAGTAAAGGGGAAAACAAAAGCAGGAAGGTGGTGCCCGCATGTTTCGGCAGCACAGCACTGTGCCAGGCAGGGGGCATGGGGTGCCTGCCAGCACAGGGGAACACAGCGTGTCCCCTCTCCAGCACTGGGCCTGCGGGGCAGAGTCAGGACACCCAAGCCATCCCCCCTTCCCTTCTTGCATCCACTGTGGCATATTTTGGGGGAAAGGGGAGCAGCAGGAGCAGGGCTGGCCATGTGTGCCTGGTGTGTAGTCCTGGCGATGGAGGGCAGCCCCTCCTCAGCGAGGGTGTTTGTACCTATTCCTGCCACCAGCAGGGAGAAATAAAGGTTTATTTGTACTCTGGAGGGTTTGGTCACTGCAGGAAGAGTGGTGAGGGATGCCAGGGTCTGGCAGATGGGGAGATTGGGGTGCCAGACACCCACCTGAGGGTCCCATGGAATTGGGCAGCGCTGGTGTCATCAGGGGGGCAAAACTGAGGCAAAATCCTTGTGAACCTCAGATCCAGGTGGAATTTTTTGCCCAAGTCTATTGCCAACCCTTGGTGTGGGCATGCTTCAGGCTCCCCCATCCCCGGGGCAGGGGGACACAGCTTGGCAACCCTGGCTCTGCCCACTGGACCTCAGGGGCAGGGCTGTTTTCTCTGTGGACCTCCCCGACGAGGTCTCGAGCCCCCACAGGCAGCGGCCTCCCGCATCCCGGACCCAGCCCCGAAAATCCCGGGAGACATAGAAGTAGATGAAGGGATCAAAGCAGTTGTTGCAGGCGCTAAGCACCAGGGCCAGGGCGTAGGAGATGTAGGTGCCGTTGTTGCACCCCGTGGGCTCCAGCATGTAGTGGATGAAGAGCATCACGTTGCTGGGTGTGAAGCAGAGGATGAAGACCACAAGGACCAGGGCCAGGACACGCACCACCTGCCCGTGGCTCCCTCCCTTGGCCAGCAGCCGCGCCAGGATGCAGCTGTAGGAGATGGTCATGAGCACGAAGGGCAGGCCGAAGCCCAGCCCCACCAGGGACAGGAAATAGTAGCCAAAGAACCTTTGGGTTTCCTTTTCTAGCACATCGTGGCACGTCGTGATGTTCAGGCTGGAGATATTGTGTGTGTGTGAGCGCAAAAGCAGAGGGCTCATGCCCAGCCCCACCAGCAGCCAGATGCCCACACAGATGCCCACTTTGCCTCTCGTCCAGCTGGAGCCCTTCCACAGGAATGGGTGTGCCACAGAGATGTAACGCTCCAGGCCAATGCAGGTGAGGAAGAGGATGGAGCTGTACATGTTCCCATAGAAGAAGGCCACCATGGTGCGGCACAGGTAGTCCCCAAAGGGCCAGTGATTGCCCAGGAGGTGGTAGGAGATCTTGAAGGGCAGCAGGAGGACAAAGAGCAGGTCAGCCCCAGCCAGGTTGAGCAGGAAGATGGTGCTGGAGCATCTCCTGAAGTTGGTGGCCAGGACCCAGCAGGCCAGAGCGTTGGCTGGCAGCCCCACCAGCACGACCACGGAGTAGAGGGCAGGCAGGAGGTGGGTGCTGAGGGTGCTGTTGAGAAAATCTTCCTCAGAAGCCTGGGAGCACATGTTCTTCTCCTGGGGAGTGAGGGGGAGCAGGGCTCGCCCTTTCTTGTTGGGCACTGCGGGGACACAAGGGGACACAAGGTGTTGGGCTCAGCCGAGGGCAGGAGCTGTCACCCCTCCCTGCAGAGTGACCACAGGAGGTGGCACCTCCCTGTCCCACGGCAGGGGAGCCCTCAACACCCTGCTGCCCTCATCCTGCAGAGCTGTGACCCATCCTGTGCCAGGCACCAGCGCAGCGGTGCCAGCCCAGCTGCGTGCCCTGCTCTGAGCCCAGACGGGCTCTGCTCCCACATCCCTGGTGCTGCTGATGTCACTTGTCCTACCCAGCCCGGCACAACGGGATCAGGAGTGCAGCACAGGGTTGGGATAGTCCCAGCCATGTCCCCAGCTCAGCTCCCCACCACAGCCAGAGACATCTCCTCATCTTCCTGTGGTCAGGGGTTTTTCATTGTGTGCGAAGAACTAAACTGAAGAACAGGAAGGCGCCAGGACACCAGAGAAACAACCCAGGATCAAATCCCTTTTCTGGCTTGCTCAGAAAAAAAACCAGACAGTCTGTGCACGTCACCCCCAGCTGCAGAATTTCTATCCTGATGGTCCCCAGAACACCCTACCCTGGGGGGCTTTGGTTACATCCAACACATCTCCCACAACCTCCGCCCTCTCTCTGTATCCAGGGGATGGAAAATTCAGGTTATGAGAGCAGTAGTCTGAATTTTTCTGCCAAAAGGCGAAATGCTGGCTGGGTTTCAGGTCTTTACTCAGATTCTCAATGTGGACACTGAGGGAAGGCAGCAGAGCAGGGCCCCAAACTCTCCCCCCCCATGTCACCTAGCCTTCGCCTCCAAGTGTCATCAGACGTGATGTTGGGGTGTCCCAGTGAGGTGTCCCTGCCCTACCCCATCACCCCCGACCCACCAGGGCACTTACCTGAGGAGGGTTGGGCGGCAGAGCCAAGCCAGGCACAGCTGAGCAGAAGGGTGACACAGGCACCAGCAGAAGCAGGTGACAGCACCCGCCAGGACATCTCTGTGGAGTGGCTGCTGTGCCAGCCAGGTCTGCACAAATGGCACAGGGCTGGTGACACGGCAGGGCTGTCACCCGTCCCTTTCCCTGCTGACACCCCCCTCTGTCTGCACCACGTCACACTGGCGTCCTGCCCACATCCCTGCGGTGTGACAGCCAGACTGAGGCGTGGGGTCACTGCCAGTTGTCACCAGCACGAGCATCTGGGGCGCACCATCGGGGGGGGGGGGGAATCTCCAGCTGCCGTCACGCAGCCGCACGCCGTGGGGAGGAGGAAGTGGACAAGAGGCAGCTGGAGGCAGACAGGAGAGCCACAGCGGGATGATGGAGCTGTTTGTGCCCCGTGCATGGGACAGGAAGGTGGCAGCGGGTTCCCAGCCTGGTGACATGTGGCCCTGCCCCACTGCAGCACTCCAGGGCACTGGGCACCCTGCCTACCCGGCCCTGCCAGGGCCAGACATCCCCAGGATCCATCAGTGGGGTCAGGCTGACAAGCTGGTGTCACAGCTTGATGTAGATGGGGCCAGCCTGCATTGTTCCCTACTTGTCACCAAAGTGGGTGGCTGGGTGACCTCTGGTCCCTTTTTCCAGCTAAGAAGGGAAATAACAGAGCTAGTGATACATCCCCAGCCCAGCCTTGTGCATCGTCACACCCCAGGGGGACCAGGACACGTGCAGCCAAACCCAGAAATGTCATGGGAAGAGGAAGAAGGGGACAAAGGGGACAGTGGGGGGAGCCACGAGCTGTGCAGGAAGCTTAGAGAGAAATCCAGACAGAAAGAGAAGTGAGACATGAAGGGGATGGGAGAGCATTGGGAGGGGGACAGGGGGACAGACACGGACTGGTTGGGGGCCCCTCATGATTCCAGGTGGCCCCCACTGAATGCCACTGCTCATCTCTGTGTCCATGGCCCCACGGCAGGGTCCTGCCAAGCCAGGGGCTCTGTGTCCTCCATGTGATGTGGGATCCCACACGTCCCTGTGCTGGGGGCTGTCCCCTCAGTGTCCCACATGTCCCTGCATCCCAGGACCAGTCCCCCAGCACCCCATGTGTCACCACATCCTGGGACCAGTGTCCTGTGAGTCCTCATGCACAAGGACTTGGTCCCCAGTGATCCCAGTGCTGTGTGCCCCAGTACTCCCCATGTCCCCATGTGTCCCTGCCCAAGGACAGTGTTCCCCATCACTCCGTGTCCCTGTGATCCTGTGCCCACACATCCCCATCTCTCATATCCCGATGTTCCCATGTAGGTCCCTGTCCTCCTTTCTCCTTGCATCCACATGTCCCCACGTCCCTGTGTCCCCATGTTCCTGTCTTCTCATGTCCCCATGTCCCTGTCTCCCATGTCCTCATGTCCGCATGTCCCTGCCTCTCATATTCCTGTGTTCCCACATCCCTGTCTCCCCACCTACATGTCCCCATGTCCCTGTGTCACATATCCCTGTCACATGTCCCTGTCTTCCCACATCCCCATGTCCCCATGTCCCTCCCCCTCATATCCCTGTGTTCCCATGTCCCTGTCTCCCCGTGTCCCCATGCCGCCTCTCCCCGTCCCGGTGTCGCATCGCTCCGCTCGCACGTGCAGCACCGACCACCAGGCGGCGCTGCAGCCCCAAGGGGCGGGGCTCGCTGGGCGCGATGGGCGGGGCTTCCCGCCTGCGCCACAAAGGGGCGGGGCCGGGGGCGGGGCCGTTTTGGGGCGCGGTCTGGGGCGTGCCCGTCCGTGAGTGTGGGCGGGGCCTGATGGGGTAGGGCTCGTCTTGGGGCGGGGCCTGTGAGAGGCGTGGTCGGTGGAGGCGGGGTCTGCGAAGGGCGGGGCTTGGAATGGGAGTGATTGGTGATGGGCGTGGTCTGCGATGGGCGGGGTCTGTGAGGGGCGGGGTCTGTAATGGGAGTGATTGGTGATGGGCGGGGTCTGTGAGGGGCGGGGTCTGTAATGGGAGTGATTGGTGATGGGCGGGGTCGGTGAAGGCGGGGTCTGCGAAGGACGGGGATTGTAATGGGAGTGATTTGTGATGGGCGGGGTCTGTGAGGGGCGGGGTCTGTGAGGGGCGGGGTCTGTAATGGGAGTGATTGGTGATGGGCGGGGTCTGTGAGGGGCGGGGTCTGTAATGGGAGTGATTGGTGATGGGCGGGGTCTGCGATGGGCGGGGTCTGTGAGGGGCGTTGTCTCTGGGGGCGGGGTCTGGGGCGGGGCGAGGCCGGCCCGGCAGTTCCGGGCTCCGCACACGCGGATCGGGGCGGCGGTGATCGGGGACCGGCACCGGGATTGGGATCGGCACCGGGACCGGGGCAGCGCAGCCATGCAGCCGCCGCCGCGCAAGGTGAGCGCCGGGCCGGGCCGAGCCGGGCCGGGCCACGGGGCGGGTCACCGGGGCCGCGTCCTCCCTCGCTGCCGTTCCTGCAGCCGTGACCGAGACTCGCCGCCGGCGCAGCCTCCCGGGGCTGAGGAAGCGAGGCCGCGTTCGGGTGGCCCTCAGGAGTGGGGGCCGGTGGGCACCGGTACCCGGGCAGGACGGACCGCGCATCCCCGCCCCCCTGCCCGCCGGGGCCGCGGGGCTGAGCGGGACATTCCCGCAGGTGAAGCTCACCCAGGAGCTGCGGGTCCATCTCCTGGAGCAGCTGTCGGGCCTGCAGAGCAAACAGCAGCGGGACGCCGAGCTGCTGGAGGACATCAGGTAGGGCCCGCACAGGTGACACTCGCGTCGAGCTGAGACCGGGCAGCTCATGCCGTGTGTGTGTGTGTGTCCCCAGGCTGAGATGAAGCAGCTCGTCCCACGTGTGTGTGCGTGTCCCCAAGCTGAGACCAGGCACGGGTGGGCCAGGGACCGGGCACGGCTCACCTTGAGCCTGTCACCTCGAGGTCATGGGCTCCATCACCCGCTGGGGTGGCCTGATGGGGACAGGGTGGTGGCGGGGGAGATGGTAAGGGGCTGATGGCAGGGGCATGGTGGCAGCAGGCGATGGGAGGGATGGCCCATCCCTGCCCCTCTCTGTGTGTCCCCTCTGTGTCCCCTCTCCCCCCAGGTCCTACAGCAAGCAGAGGGCCACCATTGACAGGGAGTACGGGCAGGTAAGGAGGTGCCAGGGGATTCGGGATCATCCTGGGGGGCCCAGGCCCCATCCTGCCTGCCTGGGGCAGGAACTGGGCACGGCCCCACGCAGGCAGAGGGCAGCCTCGGAAATGACCCGAGCGTGGCTGCTCCGTGCTGGCCCAGGAGGGTGGTGGCAGATGGCTCATCCTGCCGGGAGGACCCTGACCATGTTCAGCACCCGCTGGAGGCTCTGCTGAGCACAGCATGGCCCAAACCTTGGGTGTTTTGGGAGCCTGAAGGGAAAACCTTGTGGGGGGAGGAAACGGCTGGGCTCTGCTGTCTGCTGGGTCATCGCAGGGCACTGCTCTGAAATGTCAGTTTGGTTTTGATGTGAGATGTCCCTGCAGCGTCCCTTGGGGACATATTGCAGCAGAATTGTGTCCCCCCTTCCTGCAGCTGGTCACCATGTCACTCCTCTCCCTCACACCCCCCAGGCTGGGGGATGACCATCCTTCCCCCCAGGGTTGGGGTCTTGCTGTGCTTGGCTTTGCTGAGGCTCCTCTACTCTGTCTCTGTAGCCAGTGTCCCTCACTGATGTCCCCTTGCAGGTGCTCTGTCCCAAAAGTCACAGCAGGGGGGAGGGGGGGGGGTCCTTTCATTGTGGTGGCTGCCCCCAAAAAGGTTTTGTCGTGGGGAGCACGAAGGAATTCCTGCTGACACCGAGCCACGGGGATGTGTCTGTGCTCTGGGGGGGACACGTGTGTGTCCCCAGGTCCATGGGGTGGGCAGCCGGGGTGGGGGAGCCCAGTTTTGGGCTCTGAGGGGGGTGGTGGGTGCTGGGGTGCTCGGCAGGGTCGGGCAGTGCCGGTATGCCGGGTCTGTCTGCAGGCGCTGCAGAGGCTGGCGAGCCAGTTCGTGAAGAGAGACTGGCAGCGGGGCCGTGGCGAGGCTGGCGACTCCAGGTGGGCTGGGGACAGGGACAGGGCTGGGGACAAGCAGCTGGGGCTGGCTATGCCTGCCCATGGCCCTCCTAACTTGGAGATGTTTAATGCCATCCAGGATTTGGGTGTCACCAGGACAGCTGTGGGTGGGATGTCCCCAATTCCAGGGCCCTGCTGGGACTGGGGATGCTGGCGGTCCTGCTGGGCATCCCCAAAAGCTGTCACAGGGCAGGGAGTACCCAGCCCTGTGTTAACCCTGTGCCCACAGGAGCGTGGCCGCTGTCTGGAAAGGCGTCATCGAGGGGACAGCACACGCCGGGCAGGTCCGTGTCACCGCCTCCGAGAGCTACCGCGCCCTGGCCGCCGAGGCTGCCCGCAGCGCCCGCCTCTCCAAGGAGAGGACACTCAAGAAGGTACTGGGGCAACGACATGTCCCCTGTGCCCGGGAGGTGGGGACAGCTGTCCCCCCCCAGCTGACGCTCCCCGCAGGGCATCGAGCGGCTGCAGAAGGCGCAGGTGGAGCTGCTGGAGACGGTGAAGGAGCTGGACAAGGCGAAGAAGCAGTTCAGCCACCTCCAGCGCAGCAGCGAGGTGGCCAAGGACAAGGCGGCCGATGTGGAGGCACGGTGAGTGGGGGACACGGGGCCGGGGGGCTGCCGTGGCTGCGGGGTGGTCTCACACCCCCCTCCCACCCTCCCCAGCCTCCGCAGGAGCGACCGGCGGATATTTCACACCAAGGCCAGCCTGCAAAAGCTCAGTGCCAAGGTCGGTGGCGCGGGGGTTGGCAGGGTACCCACGTGGGTGGATACAGGGGGACACGGGGCACCATCGCCAAGCCTCACTGCCCACGTCCCCACAGTTCTCAGCGCGACTGGCCGAGCACTCGAGGCAGCTGGCAGGGGTGCAGAACGAGTACAGCTTCGCCCTGGTGTCTGCCTCTGCCCACCTGGAGCACTACCAGCGTGTGGAGCTGCCCGCAGCCATGCAGGTAGGAGATGCCCAGACCCCCCGTGCCCCTTCCCTGGGGTACCACAAGGAGCATCTCCCCACTGCTGGCAGGGAGGGTCCCACTGGCACAGGGTCAGGGCTAGCTGCCCTGGGGGCTCAGGGATGCTCCAGTGGGGGGATGTGGCAGTGTTGGGGGGGTTCCCATCTGCTTTCCCCCAGGCACTGGACGGGGACCTCTACGAGCGGCTCCGGGAGCACTTCTTGGCTGCCAGCCGGACAGAGGTGGAGACCTGCCGGGCCACCCGGGACTGGTTCCAGGGCATTGTGGAGGCATCGGCACTGGTAACGGCACTGTCCCCTGAGCTGAGTGGGACACGAGGCACAGGTGAGCCCCCGGCCCCACACCACTCCCCTGCTGCAGGTGTGTCGGGAGCAGGACCTGCTCCTCTTCCTGCAGGACCACCCCACCTTCTCCCTGGCGCCCGAGCAGCGCTTCCAGCTCGCCGGGATGGAGGAGGTAAGTGGAGGGGGTCGTTACAGCAAGCTGGGGTCTGCATAGCCACCCCCTTGTCACCCCCCTGTCCTTGCCCAGGTGTGCCTGCTGCCACCAGCAGACGACGGGGCCAGCCTGGAGAAGGAGGCACGGCGCTGGGCCACGCGGGTGGCCCGGGAGCGCAAGAATAGGGCACACAGCGAGGAGGTGGGTGTTGTCCTGCCCCACAGAGCACCGGGGAGCTCAGGGAGGGGCTTTTGCAGCCCCTCACCAGCTGCCACCACCCTCTGAGCTGTGGGTGCCTGCCCAGGTGCTGCAGCGGCTGGAGGCCAGGCGGCACCAGGGGCTGGAGGCGGAAGCGGCGGCCATGGAGCGGCAGATGGAGGAAGTGAGGGAAAACATCCGCAAGGCAGAGGTGGGACTCCCAGGCAGGGAGCTTGGGGTGACATCGAGGTCTGTCACCCCCAGGGTGAGGGATGTAGGGACAGGGAGGGGTGGTGGCTGGGATGCTGCACTTGGGGCTGGTGGGGATGCCATCACGCGTGGGGATGGAGATGATGGGGTTGGGACACCACCAGCGATATCCTGGGCACTGTGACAATGAGCGGTGTCCCCAGGTGAGCCGAGTGAAGGCCGAGGCACGGCTGGCACTGCTGCGGGCAGCAGGGCTGGATGTGGATGCCTGGCTGGCTGGGGCCATGGTGGGGACAGGCGAGGAGACCCCCACGGGGCTGGACCCGGCCGAGTTCGATGACTATGAGGACAGTGATGAGCCGGACGAGGACGATGAGCCTGGGCCTGCTGCTCGCACCTACCCCTACACCTGCCGGGTGATCTTTGGCTACCAGGTATAGCCCTGCCGGCCCGGCCCTCACCCTGCCTGCCCAGGGATGGCACCTCAGCCTCTCTGCCACTTTGTCCCCATCTCCTGCAGGGCTGCCAGGCAGATGAGCTGTCCATCAGCCAGGGCGAGGAGCTGGAGATCATTGAGGATGGGGATGCAGAGGAGTGGGTGAAGGTGGGAGCAGGCTGAGCCCACCTCTATACTGGGGGACACCTTTTGGAGGTCCCCAGGTTGGCCCCACTCTGGAGCCTGGGATGTTCACATGGTTTCTGCTTCCTCAGGCTCGGAACAAGGCAGGGCAGGTTGGCTATGTCCCTGAAAAGTACCTGCTGTCCCTGGGGTGTGACTCGGGGGCTGGGCTTGGCCCCCCAGGCCCCTCTGCCTTGCACCGCCAGCTCTCCAGCATCATGGCTGCAGAACTGGTGCTGGAGCCTGGAGGTGGGTGCTGAGCATCATCCCCACCCCAGGGAGGGGGGAGGATCCAGAGGGTGCTGAGCCCTCTCCCCGCCCTCCCCACAGCCTGGCTGGTGCGAGCCCTGTACGACTACGAGGGGCAGAGCCCCGAGGAGCTGAGTTTCCCCGAGGGGGCCATCATCCGGGTGCTGCCCCGCGCACCTGGCGAGGTGGACGATGGCTTCTGGACTGGCGACTTCGATGGCCGCATCGGCGTCTTCCCCTCCTTGGTGGTGGAGGAGCTCACTGGGGCCCGGGAGGCAGCCGGGCAGGTTGGTGGCAGGAGGGTTGTTGTGTCACCCTGGCACTTCCACGAGTGCTGGGGTGAAGACCCCCTTCCCACCATGCCCATCCTTCTTGGCTGTGTCTTCCCAGGAGCTGCCATCACCATCCCCTCCACCCTTCTCCCCTCCTGGCCTTGCACCTGGGGCCAGCCTGGTCCCCAGCTCTGCTCCTGAGACAGCCCTGGGAGGTGAGTGCTGGGGTAACTGGGGAAACTGGGAAGGGGCTGGGGGAGCCTGGAAAGCCAGGCTGAGCTGCTGGGCTTGCCTGCAGGTTGCCGGCAGGAGGGCACGGGCAGCGGGCAGAGTTCTCCAGACCTGGCAGCCACACGCCTGCGGCCGGTAAGTCCCTTCACAGGGATGCTGTGACCCCAAAACCTGCCCCAGCCTTTCTGTAATGGAGCCATCCGTGTGTTTTGGGGGGTCTGAGGGGGGATGAGTGGCCTCAGCATGTTGGCACCACTTCTCTCCCTCTCCCTTTCCCTTTCCTCTCCCTCTCTGCAGCTCCGTGCGCCGCCCCCGCCGCCCGGCCGAGCCCCCGAGCCTGACCCCGAGCTTCACTTCAGCTGACCCTGTGGGTCCCCCCAGCCCCCCATCCCCAGAAAAGCTGACCCTGTGGGTCCCCCCAGCCCCCCATCCCCAAAAAAGCTTTGCCCAAGCAAACCACCACAGGCTGCTGTCCCAGCAGCAGGGCTGGTGCTGCCCCATGCCCCGAGCTGGTCTCCAGGGGCTGCATCCTGCCCAGTGCTGCTTGCAGAGTGGTCCTGCATCCCAGTACAGCACCCAGAACCCCTTTTCTGGGGTGCCCAGTGCCACAGCCAGGCTCCATCTCACCCCCCTCTTGCCTCTGCCCTTCCTGCCTGGCATTGCCCATGCACTCCCAGCCCTGGTTCCTGGGGGGCTCATCTCTGGACCCTGCCAGCCCCCACAGCACCTCCTCACAGGCAGGAGCGGGCATGGGGGGGCCTGTTCCCAAAAAATCAATAAATCCCGCTGGCCCTGGCGAGGGGTTCAGCAGCTTTAATGGTTGTAGCTCGTCTATGTACAGGGCGTTACACACCGAAGCTCGCACGGGCCCCGGGGCTGCCCGCTGGCCTGGGGCCATCCTGCCCCCGGGGCCAGGCTCCGGCCCCTCCCGTGCCGGGATGGGGCTGGGAGCTCCTCTCTCCGCCAGCATCTCCCAGGAACCTGCCGGTGCAGGATTTGTGCCTGTGCCCGCTCTGCGTGGCAGGGGTGCCCGGGGGGGGCTGTGCTCTGTGCTGAACGTGTCGGGTGGGTGGAGGGTGCTCCCCACCGACCCGGGGGGGGCTCAAGCCGCTGCCTCCATCCCTGCCCCTCGCCGCGGTCCCCTCTGATCCTTCCCCCGGAGCTGGGGGCCGCGGGGGCAGCGGGCTCTGGGTGCGGTCCTGCCCCTGCCAGGCCCTAGGGTCCCTCGGAGGGGTCTCCAGGGAGGGTGCGGTGGGTGGGACTCGGGTACCTATTGCCAATGGGATGAAGGCTGGCGCCGAGCGCGGTTGTCGGTGACGCCGGCGCGTCGCTCCGGCCATGCCAAGCGCGTAGCTGCCCACCCGGGGCCGGGCACGGCTGCCCCGCGGCTGCCCCACGGCAGAGCCCCCGGCCCCGAGGGGTCCAGGGGCTGCGCGCCTCCCGTGCACGCTCCAGCCGGGAGCGGAGAGGAGCTGGGGGGAGAGAGGCAGGCTAGGGCTTGTCCCCACAGCCGTGGCACCTCCCCACCACCCGCAAGTGGGACTTCCCGGAGTCGCTGCCTGTGGCCGGGCACGTCCCGACCCCCTGGAGAAAGAGGTCACCCTCTCTCCATCTCCAGCACCAAGCTGAGACCCACCAGGGCAGGGACACTGACAGTGCCCTCCCACCCCCCCAGACATTGTCCCAGGGGCAGGGGACAAGCACTCACGTCACACACGGTCCTGCTCCGCAGCGCTGGGCTCCTGTGGGATGGAGAAGGGGTGTCAGCGCCCCCATAGAGCGGGGAGCTGGGCTGGGGCTCTCGCTTGGCCACAGCACTGACCCGAGGGGCAGAACTCCCCTGAGTCTCCAGGAGCGACTACAGCCCAGGCAGCATCTCTGCCCCTCCCCACCACCTGCAGGACTTGAGGAGCAGCAGCCAAGCATCCTCATGCTGGCTCTGACTGCGACTGAGGGCATGGGGGAGGGTCCAAGTGGCACCAGGGCTTGGGGACAAACATCCCTGGGAGGTCCTGTCACCGTTCTCCTGGGACCCCATGTCCTGGAGCACCCCAGCACCATGGGCAGCAGCCAGGGCAAGAGCCTGGCACTGCAGAGGGGGCAGACATCACCATGTGCCTGGGCTTGCCCTGCACCTAACTGCTTCCCCAGGGATCAGAGGGATTCCCAAGGCTTAGTGGGCCACAGGAGGACCGGTCATCACCTCCCCAGGTCTCTGGGGAAGGGCTGCAGCCCATCAGCTCTAACCTGCCATGGGCTGCCCTTCTCCATGAAACAGCTCCAACCTTCCAACCTGGTCACCAGAAAGCAAAGAGGGAAACAGTGGGATCCTGCTTTGTCCTTATCCAGCATCCAGCCAGGCACCTTTCCCAGGCCTCTCCTGTGCTTGACCCAGTCCTGCCCCATCCCACTCCCTGCCAAGGACTGCTGGCATGTGTATGGGCTGTGCCCAGCCCGTGCAGAACCAGCCCCAGGGGATCTCCATGGCTTTGAAGCATGCCAGGAATTTTACCCAGGCATTTGGCTTCCTTTTTCTTCCAAGGGCTTTGCCACATGTGCTCCGGTGCTGGTTTTGTGAGGAAAGTCAAGGCTCAGCTCTTGGAGCTTCTGACACTACACAGGGGTGTTTCCCAGCCCCCTTCCATGCAAATCACCTTTTCCCAGCTGCAGAACCACAAATGAGTGCATAAGCCTGTGAGTGAAATTCTGGGTGTCCGAACCACCACCACCAGCCTCATTTGCTCACTGGTTACAGCACAGAGGCGATTCCAGGGGGAAAATCCCCTGGAGCTTTCTAACCCCTCCAAGAAGGTGGTTGGGTGGGATATTGGGAGGTACCAGGGTACTGAGAGCTCCAGGCAGGGTGGGCTTTCCTCCTCTCTGAGCACAGCTCTTCAGGTGCAGGGGAAAACAGGCAAGAAATGACCACTTGGCTTTGCCATTTCCTGACCTTCGAGGTAAGAAAGGCTCCTGGAGAAGTCTGCCTGCCCCTGTTACTGGCCACATTGGACCCCATTGAGGCTACAGTTTTGGGGACACCACGTGCAGCAGTGAAGCTCTCCCAGGTCAAAATCCCCGTGGATGTCCCCAAAGAGCTCAACCACAAAGTCCCTTGCCAAGGGGAACCAGCAGCAGGTCTGCAGCACCTCCCACTCCCCCTGCAGCAGGGACGTGTCACAGTCACTCCACTGCCTCAGACATTGGAAAATGGGTGGGAAAAAGCAATCCCCCTCCAGCCCAGGGGACCACATGGGGACCAGGAAGAGGAGGAACAGTACCTGCTGCTTCCCATCCTCCCCTCCGGGCTGTTTCCTGCTGCTGTCGTCTCTCC